>NW_006408822.1:3337447-3338397 GCF_000296735.1 Chrysochloris asiatica
CTGAAGAGAGTCTAAGATCCATGCTGGATAACATGAAGAGGAATAATGTAAGAATTATTGGCATTCCAGAGCAAGAAGAATCAAATAAGTCCACAGAGAAGATAGTTGAAGAGCTTCTGGAAGGAAACTTCCCTAACATCTTGAAAGACAAGAAAATAAACATTCAAGAAATCCAACGTACCCCAGGAAGGCTAGACCCCAAAAGAAAGTCTCCAAGACATATAATAATGAAGCTCCCCAAAACCAAAGACAAGGAAAGAATACTAAAAGCAGCCAGGGAGAAGAGAAATATAACTTATAAAGACAAGCAAATTAGATTAAGCACTGACTATTCAGAACAAACCATGCAGGCAAGAAGGCAATGGGGAGACAGGTACAAAACCCTGCAAGAAAAAAAATTTCAACCAAGAATCATCTATCCATCAAAACTATCAATCAAATATGATAGCGTGATCGAAACATTCCAGGATAAACAGAACCTGAGAGATTTTATCAAAACCAACCCAGCACTTCAAAACATCCTAAAAGGAGTTCTGGGGATGGAGAACCAACAAGAATAGACGACAAACAGAGATTGACAAGTATGGCAACACCACCTGGAACACAGCCAAAAGAAAGCAGAGTCCAGAACAGAACGAGACTACAACAACAAATTCAAGAGAGCCCAGAGATCAACTGAAGAACATAAACATATCAATGTCAAAGAAGGGACAAATGTAGCAACAGAAGCCCAGGTGGTGGAGATGCCAGGTAAATTACAGGTTACAATGGAGTATCCTAAATGCAGAAAAAAAAGCTAGTAGACTACAAGGTAACCCCACAGAAAGTTAACACTCCACAATATATCATGAAAATGAATTCCCAAACAGAACAAGCGAACAAAGAAACTAGGAAGAAACCGACCAGAATCAACTCAAAAAACACAAACCCAATACAAGAAGGAAAGCAGA
>NW_006408823.1:0-17963 GCF_000296735.1 Chrysochloris asiatica
AATCTGTTCTATAACAAATTATAATGTAACATTTGGTACCACTGATGAACCAATGCTAACATCTTATTATTAATGAAAACCCAAAGTGCACAGCAGGGTTCACTCTTCCTGTTGTACATTGTTGTGGGTTTTGACAAGTGCATGTCATGTGTCCACCATGGCAGTATCATGCAGAATAGTTTCTCTGCCCTTATAATGCCATGTGGTCCCCTGTCCATCCCTCTCACCTTCTTTCTTAGTCCCAGGAAACCACTTTTTTATTTTACTCTAAGTGTCATGATAGTTTTGCCTTTTAAAAAATGTTGTATCATGCCGTTTTTAGCTGGTTCAGACTGATTTCTTTCACTTAACAACGTGCATTTATGTTTCCTCATTGCCTTTTCACAACTTGCTAGCTCATTTCTTTGTATTCCTGAAGAATCTCCATCTTTGGATGCACCACTGGTGGTTTCTCCATTCAGCAGATTATCTGAGGACAGCCTGGTGCTCCCAAACAATAAAAATGCCTAACTCACTAAGACATCACCAGATTCTCTTTCAAAACAGCTGTACCACTTTGCATTCTGTGACTTTCTGGAATTCACTCATGTGGTTTGTAAATCAACAATATCAGTGTTATTGATCTTCTACGACATCTGGTGGCCTAATCAGATCACCAGTCACCTTGTATGTACCCAGCATCCTTTGTAAGTTATTGTTTTTCACCCAAGATGGTTTCTGTGATGACCAGAGATCATGGGATACTCTGCACACACCAAAATATATACAAAAGTAATTATTTTTTAATCCTCAAAGATAACATCTCACAAATAATGAGTCAAAAGTACTAGCTTCTCAGTGACACCATAGATGGAGGCAGAGACAATGAGGTGGAAAGGTGGAGTGGCTGGGAACTTTAGACCCAGAGAGGGACAGTGGCTGTGTGCTGACAACTGGGGGTGGGGGTGGGGAATCAGGCTTGCAGGCTGTACTCTTAGGTTGGTTGATGATGCATGGAGGGAATGAATGTAAAGCTCATGTTCTTCCATGTAAACTCTCACATAATTCACAATAAAACATTTTTTAAAAAAATCCCTAGAAAGTTCTAGCTTCTTATAAACAGGATAAGAAGTCTGGTGATGCCAGGGATTAAGCACCACATTGCCAACCACAAGATTGGCAGTTCAGATACACTGAGTGAGGATCGGGTCACCAGCCCCATGTGCTTTACAAATGTACACCATAAAATCTACATTTATAGTACAACTCATATAGAAATAAGAAAATTATCTAATTGGTAATAATTCATAAATGCAGTTGTTATTACTTCAATTAGTAGTCTGCATTCAGGGGAGGATTCAGCATGAGACTGAGTTCATTCTTCAGGGACAATGTTGTTCCTGTCTTCTGAACAGACTGACGCTGTGCTAATTTCCTGTGAGAGTCACAGAGGCCCCCTTGGACTGTGCAGAATTAGCCATACTTCCCACAGTCAACCAGCGCGCCTCAGAAGACCAGGACCAGCTCTCAAATTGAAACCTATTACTTCAACTTGAGGATCACAAGGACCTTGGATGAGTTGAAGGAAAACCCTGAAGTCAGAGGTATGTTTACACAAATAATTTGTTGACTTTTATTACTGGAGGATCCAGGGTGAGAGAGGCCAAGAGGGAAGGAAGATGGGAAAGGAGAGAGACGGGGATGTGTGTCCAGTGTCCTTTCAAGGAACTGGGCTTGGAACTATAAGAAGCGTTACAGGTCATCTTAAAGTTACTAGAGTCCTTGGTCCATTTCTACAGATGTTTATGACTTTCCAAACAATGTAGAGAAGACATAGGACAGAAAACTTTAAAAAATCCATCAACTACAAAGGGGAGTTTAAAAACAACAATGTTAGAACTCTTCATCAAAAGTCACCTCTAGCGTATAATCTTCTGGAAGTGAACGAAGCAACTATATGTTGTTGTCGTTGTTAAGTACTGAGGAGTCGGGTCCGACTCAGTGACCCTGCAAAGGGTTTCTGAGGCTGCAAGTCTATGGGAGCAGAAAGCCTCATCTTTTTCACATGGAACAGCTGGTAGTTTTGAACTGCCGACCTTGAGGTTAGCAGCGCAGTTTGTAACCACTATGCTACCAGAGCTCCTTAAGCAACTATATAGAATCCAACAATTATTAGAGGGACCGGGGTGGAGGAGGAAGAGGGTGGCTTTTGCTTAGGGGAACGTGAGTTTATGCTAATGGAGGAGGAGCGATTAGGAAAAGGAAGATGAGGTTGCACAGTGGAGGAATGTAATAAATAGAACTGAATTGTAGAAGTCAGGGTGCTAACCTCTGTCTTGCACAGCGGGTTAAGCATTAGGCTGCTAACTGAAAGCTCAGCGTTCCCCAATCCCCCAGCTGCTCCATGGGAGAAAGCTGCCTCTGAAGCAGTTCCACTCTGTCCTACAGGATCGCTGTGAGTCCGAATGGACTCCATGGCTCGGGGCTGCTGTTTGCTTTGTTTTAACTGTTTCTTAGAGACAAGCTTTATTCAGAAATAGATGCATGTCATGTCGTTCAAAATGAAATTTGGGAGGCAGTAAAAACAAGAGAAGAAAATTATCTCTAGAATGGTCCAGGAGGAAGATAATAGAATCTGTCCTGTGAAAGGAATGTTTTTGTGAACGACCTGTCCTGGGAATGGGATCCCCAAACTGAAAGGATTGATGAAGCTTTGACTACAGCCTTGTGTCTCCAGACAGGTATGTCTTTGAACCAGCCCTTGTTTTTCTCTTGCTAAGAAATATCCCTGTATGTTTTTATCTTAAAAGCTGAAAATGTCCCCTCACAACGTTTTCCTACTTTAAGCATATTATTAGTCTTCACAAACAAGGAGTACACCTGTTCAGCAAGTCCTCATCTTTAACATTCCATCATAACATTGTAATTGTTGCTGTTGTAAATTGCCATTCAATTGGTTCCAACTCATAGGGACCCTGTGCAAAGCAGAATGAAGCCATCCTCACAGTCACTGTTACTCTTGAGCCCATTGCTGCTGTCACTGTGTCTGTCCACCTTGTATGAAGACTTCCTCTTTGGGGCTAATGCTCCACTTTACCTAGCATGATGTCTTTCTCTGGGGACTGGTCCCTCCAAATAGTATGTCTGAAGTATGAGAGACTAAGTCTCGCAATCCTATTTTGTAAGAAGCATTCTTGCGGTACCTCTTTCAAAACAGATTTGTTAGTTTTTCTTCTCTAACACCGTAACTCAAATGCATCAATTCTTCTATGGTTTTCCTTACTCATTGTCCAACTTTTACAGGCATCAATAAAAAGTATTCTAAGGCTTATAATTATAGGACTAATAATTATTATAATAGTGGGGCCCTGCTGTGGCACTGTTGCATAAGCACTGGATCACAAGGTTGGTTTGAACTGCAAGGTTGACAGTTCAAACTCACCAGCCTCTCCTTGGAAATCCTATACAGGATCACTATGAATCAGAACTGACTCTACATCACTTTAACAACAACAACAAACATAATGGTACAGCACGAACCCCTCCCTTTTATCACTTATTTTCAAGTTAGCCTAATGGTTCCGTTATTCTCCATAGGATGGGTTTTCTTCTACTTCTCCCTAAACATCTCCTGTCTCCGTCTCATTTTCAGTGTTGCTGTTTATAGATAATCTACCTTATGTCATCTTGACAAGAGTCTCAGAACACACACCAATTCAGCAATTTCTAAGTGGACAGTTCTGTGACATTGATGACCTTTGTCAAGTTGTGTAAGCCTTCTCACTTGCTTTCCTGAGTTGTTTCTCCCCTATGACTTTAAACTCACTGCCCCCTAAGGTCCCTAACCTGTTGAGTTGCTGCTGTCACCTTAATCCCATATGCATAATTCTGTGAAAGGGCATCATTTAAAGTTAGAAGATTATCTCAGAGCCTCCATATCCGTTTTTCTTTCCTTTTATTCCCCCTAAATATTATTTATTTCATTGTTACTATTGAAAATATATGGGAACTCAGTGGCTCCATATGATAAAAGTGCTGGAGTGCGAACCACAAGGTCCGTGGATTGAGGCTGTCAGTCAGCCACTCAGTGAGAGAAAGATGAGGCTTTCTGCTCCCTAGAAGAGTTAAAGCCTCAGAAACCCTGTACAGGGTTGCTATGAGTCAGAAGCCATTTGACCACACTTGACAACAGCAACATTGAGAATATCTACAGCAATATGTACATCGAGTCAGTCATTTCCACGTGTACAGTCTAGTGACGGATGACACTGTCGGAGTCGTGCACTCATTCTCACCCTCCCTTATGAGCATCACCTCACTGCTCCTGAGGGTCCCAGCTCATCTTTCCACTTGCTGCTGTCATGGTGATTCCTTCTAGATTGTTCTTAAAAGAACATAATGCTCAGAGCAGACCTTTTATTATTATCTTGAATGACTGACCATTCCATAGGCACCAACCTTACTGGTGTTGTTGGCCTTCCCATTCCAACCCCACTATATACCCATCTACTGGTCATGTGAACATTGGGCTACAGGGGTGAGCTCCATTTCAGAACTGATGAGTGGTCGTGGGCCGTAGTCTAAGGTTCCTGCAGTCTCTCTGACCTGTAAGCCCTGAGGTTTTGTCGTTGTTTTGTTGTTGTTGTGGGGGAATCATCAAATTGCTTTATCAGAAGGAATGGTATAAATGACAGAATGTAAGTGGATGGTTTGGTACATTTTATAGAAAAGGTAGAGGTAAATCCTACATGCATGTGCTGCCTTGGTGACCCAGGAAGTCACGCTTGTCACCATGGGAAAATCAAGCTGAAGCTTGGTTCTCTCCATCACTGTCTCCCAGGGTGTTCTTATTAAAGAGCTACTCCACCAGGACAGAATCTGGGCCCCTATTTTGTAGCCAGTATGTAGTCACCCCATTCTTTGAAGGATTTCACCTGCTCATTCAGGTAATGCGTCTCAATGAAGTCACACAAATGGGGGTCGTTCTTGTCAGTGGCCAGTTTGTGCAGTTCCAGTGGCGATTGAGTAACACTTTTTTCCAAGTGTAACACCTACTCCATCACATTCTCTCCGCTCTCCCAGTCATCTCAATCTGGATTCTTTGTATCTTGATGGAAGATTCGGCCACCTTGCTGGTTCTGCAGCTTCTTCCGTCTTCTCATGAGATTGATGCAGAACATTTTGGCAAATTCTACAAAGCCGCATTATCTGAGTGGAAGTCGTAAGACATGGACAATCATGTATTTCCAGTGTGAGGTGGTGGAGGGCTGACCAGGAGTGGCTGGCTGAGATGAGGCTGGTCAGCACTGGGTTCCGTCAAGCACTGTTGAATCTGGAGGTCGCAGTGACTGTGTGAAGGAAGTGTCTCAGGTGATTTTTTTCGAGGTTTAACAACAACAACATAACATATTTAACCCCTTTTTTTGGATTTTTAGTCTGTTGTAACTAAAATTCCTTGGTCTTATATCACAGTTTTATTCATTTTACTTTGATCTCCTCTTAGCTCACACATTCTACTGTATTTGGTGAATACGTCTTTGTTTACTCCTTCCATTAATATCATGACTTCATAGACTTGTATTTTTCTCAAATTTCATCATTCTACAGCAACATTTTTCACCTGGAAGTGGAGGAATTTGGAAGGGAGGGGTGGAGATTTATCAGAAGCTCCAGGGGCGCTTTTTCAAAGACAGTGTGTTTACCTCCCACCTTCCCTGAGCAGATCAAATCTCGGTTTTGTTGTTAAGTGCCGTCAAGTCGGTTTTGACCCATAGCGACCCTGTACAGGGTTTCCAAGACTTTAATCTTTATGGGACCAGAAAGCCTCATCTGTCTCCCACGGAAACCTTGGTTTAGAGGATGTTTATATTGAGAATGGTGGTAGTGGTGGTGGTGATGTGCCTGGGAAGCAGTTCCAACTCATAACAGCCCTGCATAGGGTTTCTGAGGCTGAAATTTTTTTTAAAATTAATGTTTTATTGGGAATTGTGTGATAGTCTACATGGGAGAACATTAGTCTTACATCCATTCTATCATACATCATTTCATTGGCATAGTTACCATCCCGTCCATGCATCATCACGCAACCAAAGGGTGTGCCCTGCAAGCCTGCCCCCCTTCCCCCGCACACACACACACACACACAGTCCTCAGCCCCTTTCCCTCTCTGGATTCCAAGTCCCCAGCCACTCCATCTCTTCACGTCTTCTTCTCTGCCTCCATCTCAGGCCTCACAACTTCTCTGGATAGGATGCAGCTCTCTGCTCTTCTCCATTGATGGTCCCAGGGCCCTCAGCTCCTAGACTGAAAAGTTAACCACTCCCCTCTCCTTGCTATAAAATGTCCACTGATTTCCAACCCTCGCAATCAGTCCTGATAAGAGGCTGTAATTTTTAGAAGAGCAGAAAGCCTCATTTTTCTCCCATGGAACATCTGCAAGTTTCGAACTGCTGAACTTCAAATTAACAGCCCAATTTGTAAGCTCTACACTACCAGAGCTCTTTATATTGAGATTATCCACATCTAATTTGATGGTCCACTCCCTCAGCTCTTTGTACTGAACAGAACAGCTTTAATTTTCTGTTCTGTCTTCTTTCATTTCTGCGACAGTTCATGTCTGCCATTCTGGTAAAGGAAAGTTTCTATTCCCTGTGAGATGACCGTGGTTGGGGACTGCGATGAAAGTTTGCAATCATAACACTTAAACTGGCACTTCACTCTAAAGCCCCGAGACCTAGGAGATCTTCCTGGATGGAGCTCCACCTAACCCAACAGCTTCTCCACTTGCTTTTCTCCCAGCAGTTTTTCCAGCACAGATTTCTCAAGAGACTGAAGACATCCAGTGATGCAAGGGGCCAACAATATCTCCACAGAGGGCTTCATCCTCTTGGGTTTGTCTGACTATCCTCAACTGGAGATGATTGTTTTTGTTGTCATGCTCATCTCTTACTTGATGACCATAGTTGGGAATTCAACCATCATCCTGCTTTCCCGCCTAGATCCGCGGCTCCACACACCCATGTACTTCTTCCTCAGCAACCTCTCCTGCCTGGATCTTGCCTTTACTACCAGCACAGTGCCCCAAATGCTGATGAATTTATGGGGCCCGGACAAGAGCATTACCTATGGTGGCTGTATGGCCCAACTCTATGTCTTCCTTTGGCTAGGGGGTACTGAGTGCATCTTGTTTGTGATGATGTCATTTGACCGCTTTGTGGCGGTGTGCAAACCCCTGCACTACACCACCATCATGAACCCTGGGCTGTGCTGGCTGCTGGCTTCCATTGCCTGGTTGTGTGGCTTGGTCAACTCTATGATCCAGTCAACGGTCACTCTGCAGCTCCCATTGTGTGGGCACCAGATGATAGACAACTTCCTGTGTGAGGTGCCCGCCATGATCAAGTTGGCCTGTGGAGACACTACTCTCAATAAGGCTTTGCTCAACGCTGTCTGCGCTTTCTTCACTGTTGTGCCTCTGAGCATCATCCTGGTCTCCTACTGCTGCATTGTTCGGGCAGTATTGAAGATCAGGTCGGCAAAGGGAAGGCGAAAGGCCTTTAACACGTGTTTCTCTCATCTGGTTGTGGTGTTGCTCTTCTATGGCTCAGCTCTCTATGGGTATCTCATTCCAGCGAAAACCAGCAACCAGAACCAGGATAAATTTATTTCTCTCTTCTACTCTGTGATCACACCCATGGTGAATCCTCTCATCTATACACTGCGGAACAAGGAGGTGAAGGGGGCACTGAAAAGGCTGTTGGGGAAAGGAAGGGAAGTGGGCTGAGAGAAAACACCTCCATCAACTACTGCCTGTGTACCTTGGCATACTTTTTCTCATTATCTTTTTGGTCATGTGTACAAGAGACGTACTTGCCCCAATAAAACTATGTCAGTGAAACCAAGGCACATTCCCAATGACTGGGATGTGGTTAGTGTTATTTGCAATAGTCTGTATTTATTTAGAAATCCTGCTGGTGTGAGGCTATAGGAGAAGCACCAAAACTCAATGTCTGTTTTAACCGCAAGGTAGATGGTTCAAATCCACCAGCTGTTCTTCAGGTATCCTTCAGATTTACCATCATGCCTACTGTGGATTCCATATAATGGGGTAGACATGTATGTCTAAGGTTCAGAGGTTACTGACCTAGTACAGACCTATCTCACTGTCTCTGTCTCTATAGTACACATGTTGTTTGTTACATCTTATAATTCTGGAGAATTCTGTGCTTTTCTAAAGAAAGCACCTCTGCTTTCAGTACCCCATATAAAGTTACTGTGCTCCCATGAAATCAAGGCAGGTGTTATCAACAGCGTGTGAAGACCTAAAGAGTTCATTATTGTCCCCAGAGACCTATGCAGCCATTGTCCTTGTTCATCTCTGTGTCTTCTTCTCAATAGTCCCATCTATCTGCCCATAATTTTCATCCATATAGCCTTCTGTCATCCTCTCTTCCTCTTATGTCTACATCTCATTTCCCTTCTGTCTCATCTAATGTTTAATGAGAATAGGTAGGGAAAAGCCATTTGCCTTTTCAATTCTGGCCAAAGATGACCTCTTGCTACAGTTTTATTTAAATCATCCCATGTAAAACTCCCACTCATTAGATTTGATCCAGCATTGGGTATGCTAGTCTGGACTTCTGGTGTGGAGCTGTAAGATCAGCAGTGAACCGAGAACCACGAGGTCAGCAGTTCAAACCCACCAGCTACTTCTTGGAAACCCTATAGAGTCATTATGAGTCAAAACCAACTCAACAGCACTTAACAAGAACAAGAGTCTGCTTAGTAGATGATCGAACTCTCTGAGATTCTTTAAAGAAGTTGAAGAGCCAAAGAAAGATCATCTGTTCACAAAGTGTGTCCTCAGGCCCAAGATCTGGTCTTTCAGCACCACAGTTCCTGGAATTCAGTAATCAGTTCAACCCACGCTGGCTTCCTCAGGGAACCCAGGTATTAGAATCAGAATGCCAATTTGTGATTTTTTTTTTTTATGTTACTAGGATTCCCAAAGGAATTCCAACCTCCCACAACATTTCACATACAATTTAGTAAGCAGAGAAGTTCTGTTAAAATGGGCATGTTATTTGGCAACAACATCAGGAGAGAAAAGGTGTCGTAATATAGGATAAACTATGGTAATATAGGATGAACCACAAGCTCAACAGTTCAAACCCACAAGCTGCTCTCAGAAACCCTACAAAGGTTTACTGTGAGTTGGAAATGACTTGATGGCACAAAACAACAACAAGAACTAGTTTCCAGAATGGTCCTGGTGTGGTCCTGTAGGATAAGCACTGGACTGTTAATCACAAGGTCAACAGTTCAAACCCACCAGCTGCTCCTTGGAAACTCTATACAGGGTTGTTATGAGTCAGAATCAATTTAATTGCACTTTACAACAACAACAATAGAACTCACTTCTAAAGTGTCTTCAGTTTTATGTCCCAAACAGCAAGTAAATAAAAAGCTTTGTATACAGTAGGTATTTAATAAATGCTTAGTGATTTGAATTAATAAGCCTCATGAGTCTCCCTTTCTCATGGGAGTAACTAAATTTGTCAAATGGACCATTTCCATGTTTTCCAGTTTGGGTTCATTCTGTACCTTGGACAACAGTGAGCCAACAATGACAGATGGTTTCCTTTCTAACATTTGCACAGAGGCCTCCAAAGACATCTGATTATAGTGTCCTGGCCTGAAGTTGTTTTCCAGTTGCAGATCAAAGCCCTCTCTTATTTTCTCAGTTTCTATCACAACAATCCTGGGATATAGCTCCAAGACTAGCCAATTGGTGACATTATCTTGAAGAATGAAAGTCCTGATTGTTAGAGGCTTCAAAAACTTCATTGATCAGTACCCTAATATTAGGACAAAATTATCTGAAAGTAGACCCACAATATTCAAGTTCCTAACAGCCAATATATAAACCAGAATGCCAGTTGATTGATTTACTAGAACTGTAGCTGAACAGGAAAAGGTAAAAACATTCATTGCCCTCTCTACTGAGGAGACAAGCTAAAATATTAATCAGGTTACTGAGTGGGACCAATCCTCTCTGCCCAGGAGTCAAACTAGAATGTTAATCAGGTTACTGAGCAGAACCAACCCTCTGGTTTCCCTCCTGTCTTCAAACAGGTCCCCAACTTAACCCCTCCCCGATTCTGACCCCATATAAATTTGCACTCCCCTGTATTCGAGGCTCAGAATCTGTAGAAGCTAGCTCCTCTGAGCCAGCTGGTTTAATAAAATCTGAAACTCTACTTCACCTCACCAAGTGGCCTCAGTTTCTTCGACAATGGCTCAAGAGCTGCTTCAACACCCTCCGGCTCAGGGCTGTTGCGTCACACCCGGGCCCAGAGCTGCTGTAACATAGGTACCACCGGGAACAAACAATCATCTCTTCTAGCCAGTTCATTAAAGTTGAGATAGAAGTGGGGCAAAACTGTAAGAAAATAGATATGCATTCTTGAAACATTTTGGAATTCTGAAGAGCTTCCCTATGGAAACATTTAAAATCTAATTTTGAGTTAAAAGAATGCTGAGACACAGGAAGCTATAGGGAGAACAAAAATTATAATTGTCCGTCATTGAGAAGTGAGAGCATCATGGGAATTGGATATATAATTATCCACACACATCATGTACCATTCTCAACCGTGAACATGAGACTAAGTCAGAAATTTGTGGGAAAATTAAAGATGGACAAGCTCCTTGTTATTAAGGAGTTTGAAGTACTTCTACGGTCCAGAGGAAACCATGTTTGTTAGAAATTCTGAACGTGAACAATAAAACAAAGCACACAGACCTATCTAAGGTTCCTTAGAAAACACTGCCCCAGGTCAGGAATTCATCTTTGTTGGATTACCGGACCATCCTCAACGGGAGGCATTTCCACGGCAATTAACAACTTTGACTTCCTAGACTTGTGAAGACAAAAATGAGTTATTTAAAGTGCTTTTCTTATCACTGTCACCATTTCAACCATATGGCATGAGATCGACCAGAGTTCTAGTGTTAAATGTCAAGTCTGTTCACACGCATATAAAAGTACTTTGTATTTTATAGGGTTTACTTTAACCAGCGGTACGGGTCCCAGGCTCAAAGCGCGGACCTTGTGGTTCAAAGTCCAGTGCTATCCTATGGAGCCCGAGTTTGTTAAGCGCCTTGGGCTCGGTTCCAACTCATAGCCGCCTTAAGTGTATAGGGTTTCCAAGGAGTGGCTGGTGTGTTTAAACCGCCAATCTTGGGTCCAGCGTATTAGCCTAAAGGCTACACCAGGATTCCATGGGGCCAGAGTCTGTCGTGGTTGTTAAGGGCTAACAAGTACATTTCGATTCATAGACGCCCTATAAAAGGTTTCCAAAAAGCGCTTGGTGGGGGCCAGACTTTAGAGATTGGCACCACGGAATCCTGGGCAATGGGTTCGCAGACATGATTGGCCCTAGTCAGTGACACAAGGAAGATCCCGTGTTTTCATTGGCAATAATTGCGGTCCGTTAACAGAAGGCGTAAACCAAATGGAGTAGGCGGTGCTCAAGTGCGGAGTTTGTTGGTCTAAGCAGGCCGTTTTGTTTTTGTTTGTTTGAGATTTAGGCCTTGCGCATGCGTATGACTATCACGCTATCCCAGAGTGCACCGCAACAGCTTCCGGTGTGGGCGAAAGATCCCATGGCTGACCTGAGCGGGAATGAGGCGAGTTCTTCCCGAGGAGATGGAGTGCGGTTAAGGCCTGCAGCCCCCTCGCGACCTGGGCTTCCGGAAGGCAAAGACTCGAGTGGCGGTGGACAAGGAACTCCACCCTTTGTTTGGACAAGTGTGAGGACTGACCCCCGGGGAAGCGCCCTTTGAAAGACCCCAAGGCCTGTTCTGGAGCAGCTGAATTCAAACGTTTTGCTTCACTGAGGCCCTTTGCATCCGTCCGTCCTTGTGCTGGGCGCCGAAGCCATGAAGACCCCGCAGACATGCTCCTTTCCCTCAGCTCCCAAACTAGGGGCGAGCTGATTTCATATAAAGCAAAATATTAACGTTTGTTTCTTGCTCTTGTAAGAAACGAACTCTAATTTTAGGTGGGATAAGGCTAGGTGTCCTAGGAATCCAGGAGTGGCGCTGTGGGTAATGCGCTGGACTGCAAGGTCGGCAGTTCAAGCTCACCAGCCGCTCCTAGGAAACCCTATGCAGGGTCGCTGTGAGTCGGAACCCACTTGACGGCCTTATCAACCACTATAAAGGCAAGGCATCCTAGGAGAGATTTACAGACAGAGCCCACAGATCCGAAGACTTGGAGGAGGTGGCATTGCCTTAACCGACCGATCCTTGTCCTGTAGGTTTTTGGCCTTAGTGAACTTCTTTATAGAATTTCCCGTATCTCTGCATTTCTAATACCTAACTTCAGCAGCCCTTCCTAACCTGGTTGGAACAATGAAAACCAGCAATATCTTTGGTTCAGTGTCTAGGAAAGAATGGATTGGATTTTAGGGGCAGAGTATCCCAGGAGCTCTGGTAGCGTAGTGATTACGAATCGGGCTGTGAACGGCTAGGTCAGCAGTTCGAAACTATCAGCTGTTCTGCAGGGAAAGATGAGGCTTTCTGCTCCCGTAAACCAACTTGATGGCACCTCACAACAACAACAACATCCCAAGAAAGTCAGAGTCTAGAAGGAATGAGTCAGACCCTAGGGAAGGAGTGTCCAGGCAGGAAAATGCTGGTGAGCAAAGGCACTCAGACTGGGAAGTGCAGCGCCTTTTCCAGAAACTAGGGCCCATTCACCTGTGCTGCATTTAGAATGTGTGTAGTGTGTAGACCAGATGGGGCCGCAGCTGAATCTCTGAGGCCTTTGATACCAGGGAGAGAGCCTTGAAACCTTGATCTCTGGCTTATTTTGGTGGTAGCTGGAAATCGTTGAAGGCTTGAACTGACTCATATACAATCAGATTTGCTCTGTAGAGAGAGTCCAAACGTCCACATCTGCTCTGTTGGAAGACTTATGTCAGATCCATCTGATAATGTGTCTGTGAGTTTCTGTGAATGGGACTTATACAGCGGCACTTAACAACACTGAGGCGTCTCTATAAGAGGGACTTCCCAAATGGGCTATGGGATTTTACCCACTTGGGGGCATATGGCATTGTCTGGAGACCATTCTGTTGTCATAACTCAGAGGCACTACTAACACCTAGTGAGTGGTGGTCAGGTATGCTGCTAAATATAATGGACAGGACGTCTCCCACTAAGTGAAGTATGCCCAAAATGTCAGTCTTGCTGAGCATGAGAACTGTAGATTGAAAGTAGTAGAAATGGAGCGGAGTCAGATGTCAGCTGTCAGCGACAATTCAGAGACCAGTATTAGTGTCTTTCTGTATCTTTTTTGGTGCTTAAGTACTTGACACCCGATAAACACTTATTGGTTAATCAACCTCCTTATTTTTCCACCCAGTTTTTTGTGTGTGAAGTATTATTTGCTTGGCAAGAGACACTTCAAACTGTTGACATACAGCAATCAACAAAACAAAAGACCCCACTCCAGGATCTTGCATGCTTGCAATGAGTAAACCAAACCAAACTCCACTGCCATGTCGTGGATTCCAACTCATAGTGACCCTGTAGGACAGTGGAACTGCTCCATTGGGTTTCCAAGGCTGTAATATTTACAGAAGCAGATCATCAGTTATTTTCTCCCAGGTTTTGAGTTCTAACTACTGACCGTTCAGTTAACAGCCGAGTGTTTATCCACTGTACAACTAGTGCTCCTTCTCAGGGAGTGACAGCTATTGAACATGTATATCTGTGACACGTGATGAGCTAAGCCATGAAGAAGCTCGTATAACCAGGGGTTTCTCTTACTACCACCACCACATGTCACTGACTCAGCACTTCTGAGTGCCAAGAACTGAGCTAAATATGTTACAAATCTAATTCCTGATCTTGTCCTAGGCCCTTCAAGATGAGTATTGTTATCCTGATTCACCACACAGATTTGACTGGGATGAGAAATCTATACCCTCTTTCCTAGAAGTGGAAAGTGAAGTAGAAATGTACTGTCATATTAATTTCTTTCTTTTTCCAGAGAGAAGTTTGTAACAGGCATAGCAGGAAACGATTCTCCGGAGATATTGGAACTAAATTTGGAGCCACAGGTCTGCCTCGGTTACAGTGGGATTCCTCTTCACTCCTGATGTTATTTCAGTCAGATTATGGTGGAACCTAACCTCTCAGGAAATTTGCAACTTGGAGATATCCTACCAGTCCTTCAGATGTTCTCTGTATCAATGTCTGGGACTTGCAAAGCCTTCAGCCAGCCCTGGGAGCTCTGCTATGGATGACTGCAGCCCCACCTGCCCACCAGAAGTAAATCCTGGAGCTAAAATAATACCTGACCTTCCTATTCAGGAGGGAGACCCCAAGTATGAGGTAAGCGAGGATCATCTGGAAAGCAGTGAGCAGGTTTGATGCCCAATTTGCAGTGCAGACCTGAAAAACTAAGGCAATGAGTGAGTAGGGGAGTGTTGTGGATTGAGTTGTATCCCCCAAATGAGTATGTCAACTTGACTAGTCCATGATTCTCAGTACTATGGATTATCTTCTATTTTGTGATCTGATCTGATTATATGCTATAAATCTAAATGTTAGTCTCTAAAATGTTAGTGAGGTAAGATATAGATATAAATATCTCAGAGTTTTATATACTCAGTAAAATATAGGTAAACATCTTTCTAGTCTTCTCTGCTATCAGCCAAGATCCACCTGATATCAGCAATGATCTCTCATTCCATGCCTTCTTCTGAATCCAGCTTGAATTTATGGCAGTTGACTACAACCATTTAAAAACTATTTTCAGCAAAATAATACTTGTGTGTAATATTCATGATACTGTTAAATAATCTCCACATTGTGTTGTATACTCTTATTTAGGGTAGGCACAAATAGCCAGGTAGCACTCTTGAAATTTCTTGACATAGGTGAGTGAGCCTTCTTAAATGGTATTCCATGAATTCTTGGTACTTTGTTTTTTATGCCAATGCCTTCCGTGCAACTTGGACTTCTTCCTTCGGTACTATTGGTTCTTGATTATATGCTACTTCCTAAAATGAATGAATCCTTAAAGATTTTTTCCTGTGTTTTTTTAACTATTCAAAGGCATTTAACAATGTGGATCATAATAAATTATGAATAACATTATGAAGAATGGAAATTCTTGAATAATTCAGTATGCTCATGCAGAACTTGTACATAGTCCATGGGCCAGAACAAAGAGATGTGGTATAATGTGTATCAGGATTGTATCCTGTCCTCATACTTACTCTGTGCTGAGCAAATAATCCAATCTGGAGTATATGAAGGGTGCAACACTAGAGGAAGACTCATTACTACCTGTGATATGACGCAACCTTGCTTTCTTAAAGAAAAGAAAACTTGAAGCATTTATTGATGACTATCAAAGACTCTGGTAGCGTAGTGGTTACGAATCGGGCTGCGAACCTTAAGGTCAGTGGTTCGAAACTACCAGCTGCTCCGCGGGAGAAAGATGAGGCTTTCTACTCCCGTAAAGATTTACACCCTCGAAAACCCTGTACAGGGTCGCTATGGGTCGGAACCGACTCGACGGCACTTAACAACAACAACAACATCAAAGACTACAAAATGTATCACACCTCAACATAAAGGAGATCAAACTCCTTAACAACTAGACCAATAAGCAACATGGAAGCAGCAGTCAAGAAAGCACATGATACCTTGCATTGGACACATTTACAAAAGAACTCTTTAAAGTGTTTGAAAACAAAGATGTCACTCTTAGGAGTAAAGTAAACCTGACCCAAGTCATGGTATTTTTAACTGCACAATATGCATATGAATGCTGAACGATAAATAAGACCTAAAATGTTGGACAATAAAAAAGACCTAAGAAATTCAATGTCTTTGAATAATGGTGTTGACGAAGAATACTGAGTGTACCACAGACTGCCCAAGAATGAACAAATCTGTGTTGGAAATCTGGATGCTCCTTAGAAATGAAGATGTCAAGACTGCCTGTCCTACTTTGGAGCTGTTATCAGGAGGGATCAGTCCCAGGAGAAAGACAACATACTTGGTCAAGTAGAAGGTTAGTCAAAAAAGGAAGAGCCTCAATAAGGTGGACCGACACAGGACTGGGCAGTGGTTCCTGTTGTACATAGTGCTGCTGAGTCAGACTGACTGGACAGCACCTAACACCAAAAAAGCCTATAGGTGTCTGTGCATCTACTTGCTTATGCCTTCCTATCCACATACATGCATACATACCTGCATATGTAACTACATACATATTTTTGGTCTGCTGCTAATGTTGCAAAATTGTATATGCTGTGTATTTACCAAAATTATCCCTTTTTCTTTTGTACTTCTTAATGTCTTCATTAACCTTGGTCAGATTGTATAGATTTACTATTGCTTTCCCATCACCAAAAATGCTAAGTGTCTACTATCTAGGAAGTGATTCTCCATCTCTCCCCCTCCCATTCCTGGTAACCATCAAAGAACATTGCTTTCTGTCTGTGTATCTATTCTTGACATTTTATAATAGTGGAACCATACAATGTTTGTTCTTTTGTGATTGACTTCTTTCAGTCAACATGTTGTCCTCCAGCCTCATCCAACATGTTATGTGTTTTGGACTCATTATTCTTTATAATCAGGTTTCATTAAACTATAGTGAGTTACCAGTTTATCCCATTATTCACTGATGGTCACTTAGGTTGTCTCCAGTTTTTTGCTGTTATGAATAATACTGCAGTAAACATAGGTGTGCAAAGTCTAGTGATGCCATTGCACTTATATCTCTTGGTTATAAACCTAGGAGTGGAACTGTTAGATCCTGATATACTGTATTTCTAGCATTTTGAGGAAGCACCATATCAGTGTCCATAGTGTTTGACATTTTAAGCAGCATTATTCTTTATAGCAAAGAAGCAGAAACCCAAATGTCTGTAACTGATAAAGGGATATTTAAAATGTGTTGTACCATTCATATGATACAGTATTATGTAGCCATAAAAAGAGAAATCTAGTTATGATTTCTGCTATGACATGGATGTACCTTGAAAACATGCTAAGTGAAAGAAGACACGCAGAATGGAACTGTGTGATTTCATTAGCTGAAGTAACATGAATAAGGAAATCTAGAAAGGAAGTGGAGAGCATAGGCAGGGAAGAATGGAGTGGTCCAAGCTGAGCTCTTCCTGAGGAAACACTGAAGTATTTTCTTCTGTTCTGCCTCTGCTTCTTCCTCTTTTTTCCCCATTACGTTTTTTTGACTTTTAGGTGGAATGTTTATTCTTCTTCAGCCACCACTAACAACTTGCATATGAAAGATAAAAACCATGGACAATGTACTCAGTTCTTATTATTTTAAAAAACTGTGCATAGAGTCCCCAAAAAAACCTAAATAACTATGATTTGTTCTTACTCAGTAAGTTTTAAATTTGGCTCTTAGTTTACTTCATATATATAGCTGGGTTTGAGCGCTATTCCCTTGCAGTCACATTTGCTTTAGACCTGTATATTCATAGGATCTTCTTCTCAATGCTGACACAAGCCCTTCCAGACCCAGTTCTTCTTTGCCCATTTCCTTCCCCTTAGTCCTGCTCTTCCAAAACTAAGCAACATGATAAAAAATATATATTGACGTTTTCAAGGACTTTCATTTTCCTAGGATCCATAATCAACATCCATGTAAACAACAGGCAAGAAATCAAAGGACATCATATTAGGCAGATCTGCTGCAAAAGACCTCTTTAAAGTGTTAAAAAGCACTGATGTCACTTTGAGGCCTGAGGTGTGCCTGACCCAAGTCATGGTGTTTTCAGTTGCCTCATATACAAGTGAAAGCTGGACAATAAGGAAGAACACAGAATTGATGTGTTTGAATTATAATATTGGCAAAGAGTATTGAAGATACCATGGACTGCCAGAAGAATGAACAAATCTGTCCTGGAAGAAGTACAGCCAGA
>NW_006408823.1:18378-18942 GCF_000296735.1 Chrysochloris asiatica
ATGTGTTCAAACATACCCATGACTCCACAAGAGAAATACCTGGCAATCTCCTCCCATAAAGATGAACAACATTAAAATCCCTGTGTGACAGTTCTGCTCCCTCATACGGGGTCCCTATAAGTCAGAATCAACTCAATGGCACCCAACAACAGCAACAATAGAGAAAACTACAACCAAGGGCCAAGGAAGTGGAGGCAAAAACACTTTTGTTTTCATTAGAAACAGTGATGCTTATAAAACTTATCCAATGGTTTAACCCATCCTTCCTCTCATCCTCTTTTTGGTGCTACCTGGGTTACAAAGAATATAGACCTTTTGCTCTGAAGTTAACAATAGTACATAACAGTAGGGGACTTGAAGTCAAATAATGTTCACAAAAGATCTAGGCTGTTACTTTCTAGATAATGCTTTCCATGAGAAACGTTTCTTTCTCTGCTGTGTGTGAGTTACTTGTGTCATGTTCTGACCTTGCCCAGAAACACTTTTCAGATCATTGGCTGCCCATTCTCAAATGTTGGGAACAGGGACCCCTGGTTTCCTTGCAGGACTTAGGAATCAGTAATC
>NW_006408823.1:22919-23381 GCF_000296735.1 Chrysochloris asiatica
AAAAAAAAAAAAAAAAAGTTGAGCTTTCATTTTTCCTACACAATTATAACAGTTCTGTTCTTCCTGTGATGTGAATGTCTCTTTTTTAGGAACTTCCTGATGGCGGGAGAATGCAAAGTTCTTTGTGATGCTTTTCTCACACTGGGAGCACTTGTAAGGCTTTTCCCCAGTGTGAGTTCTCTGTCGGGTTCTAAAGTGAGAGCTATTGTTGAAGCTTTTCCCACACTCCATACACGTGTATGGTCTCTCATAGTGTGGCCCTGTTGGTGCCCCTTAATGGGAACTATTGTTGAACCTCCTTCCACATATAGTACGCTCATGAGGTTCCTCACCAGTGTGAGTTCCCTAGAGGCCAGTGATCTTGGAACCCTGGTTGCAGCTTTTCCCACATTCTCCACACCAGGAAGGTCTCTCCTCTGTATGAGTTCCTATGTGAGCATTGAGGTCGGCACACTCACTAAC
>NW_006408823.1:24608-28300 GCF_000296735.1 Chrysochloris asiatica
CCCAATCCTGGGCCAACCTCACTATTGTTGCCACACTTGAGTCCATCAGTGCTGCCACTTTGCCAATCCATCTCCCTGGGGGTCTTCCTCTTTTTCTCTGACCCTCTACCTTACCAAACATGATCTTCTCCAGCGACTGGTCCCTTCTGACAATATGTCCGAAGTATGAGAGATGAAGTTTGGGCATACTAGCTTCCAAGGAGCATTTTTACTGTTCTTCCAACATAGATTGTTTTGTTCTTTTGGCAGTTTATGGTACTTTTGATATTCTCCCCCAACACAGTAGTTCAGAGGCATCAATTCTACGGTCTTCCTTATCCACTGTGTAACTTACGATATATATGAGGTTATTGAAAATACCATGCAATGTGTCAGGCATGCCTTAGTCCTCACACTTACATCTTTGCTCTTCAGCACTTTAAAGAGGTCCTGTGCAGCAGATTTGCCTAATGCAATACATTCTTTGATTACTTGACTGTTGCTTCCATGAGTGTTGAAGGTTGATCTGAGCAAAACCAAGTCTTTGACAACTTCCATATTTTCTCCTTACCTTGATGTTATGTGTTGGTCCAGTTATGTGTGATTTTAGTTATTGTACGTTGAGTAACACATACCAAAGGTTGTAATCTTTAATCTTAATCATTATATATTTTAAGTCTTCTCTGCTTTCAGCAAGCAAGTTTGTATCATCTGCATATCACAGGTTGGTAACAAATCTTCCTCCAATGCCATGTTTTTCTTCATATAATTCAGCTTCTCAAATTATTTCCTCAGCATACAGACTGAATACATTTGGTGAAATAATATAGCCTTGGCACACACCTTTCCTGATTGTAAACCATTCAGTGTTCCCTTGCTCTGTTTGAACAACTTATTTCTTGGTCTATGTACAGATTCCTCATGAGCACAATTAAGTGTTCCACAATACCCATTCTTTGCAATGCTGTCCATCGCATGTCGTGGTCCACACAATTGAAAGCCTTTGTGTAGTCAATAAAGCACAGATAAACATCTTTCTGATAGTGTCTGCTTTCAGGCTCAGGTGTACGCTCCATGATGTCTTCCTTCTGGGTGAAGCTCTGGCTCCAGGTGAAAGCTCAGTGGTTCTCTGGCTGCTCCCAAAACTGCCCTCTCTGTGAGTTTTCTCCATCCTCTCCTAGAATCTGGGATCTAAGACCACACTCCAGCAGCTGTATATGCAAATTCCTTCCTAGGCACGCCTTTTATTGTTGCTGCCATTGAGTGGATCCTGACTCACAGCAACCCCATGTGTGCAGCACAGAACTGCTTCTTAGCTCCCTGATTTCAAACATGAAATCATTTGAAGTGAAATTAAGGCTATGGAAAGTACAACTCAAAAGGAATAACACGGTGCATTCCCCCACTATGGAAAGACAAAAGCTTTCTATGACCCTTGAATATGCTGGTGAATGTGCTGAACTAATTGAGACATTTAATGAAAGGTTCAAAGACTTGAAAAGTAAACAAATGGAATTGAGCATCTTTGCAACACCATTCAATGTAGAACCAGGTGATGTGCCTGATAACTTACAACACGAATCATTCAGCTGTAAAGTGATGATGAGTGGGGCGCTGGGTACAAAACTTCCACGGCTTGAGTTATAGAAACGCTACATAAGCAATGATGAACTTCCCATTTTGAGGAGCATGCATTGAACTATGCATGTGTGTTGGAAGAACTTACTGCTGCGAGCAGTTCTTTTCAGAACTTACCAGTACCCTCTCCATTGGAACAATAAACAACATCCATATAAATGGAGAAAATATTGAAGTTTTCAAAGGCTTCATTTTTCTCACAGAAGCAGCAGTCAAGAAATCAAATGACATATTGCATTAGACAAATCTGCTGCACTAGACCTCTTTAAAGTGTTCAAGAGCAAAGATGTCAGTTTGAGGACTAAGGTGCACCTGAGTCAAACCTCATATGGATGTGAAAGTTGGATCATGATTAAGGAAGACCATAAAAGAATTGATACATTTGAGTTCTGGTGTTGGAGGAGAACATTAAACGTACCGTAGAGTGCCAGAAGAACAAACCAATCTGTGTTGGAAGAAGTACAGCCAGAATGCTCCTTCTGCCGTACCATCAGTATGGACCAATCCGTGGAGAGGAGAACATCATGCTTGGTAAAGTGAAGAGTCAGAGAAAAAGAGGAAGACCCCCTTCGACATGGATTGGCACAATGGCATCAGCCATGGGCTCAGGTGTAGCAATGAATGTGAGATTGGCCCAGGACCGAGCAGTGTCTTGTTCTGTTGTACATAAGGTTGTCATGAGTCGATACTGACTAGATGAACTCTAATAACAACAAGAAGAGACGTAGTCTGGCCATCCTGGCTTCCAAGGAGCATTCTGTTCTGGCTTTCGTTCTTCCAGAACAGATTGGTTCATTCTTCCGACAGTCCATGGTACTTTTCATATTCTCCAGGCAATCTACTTCCAGAAAATCAGCCATTGAAAACTATATGGAGAAGAGTTTTGCTCTAACACACATGTGGTCACCATGAGTCAGAATCAACTTGAAGGAAGTTAGTGAGTGGTATATCTGAGTCTGTTTGGATGGATACATACATAGAGTTTTCTTTCTCAAAAATGAGATCGTACTCGACAAATTGTTCAGCATATTACTGTCTTCTGCACTAAGCAATATGCCTAGGACATGCTTTATTGTCAGAACAGAGAAATCTACCCCATTCATTTAAGCGACTACGTGCTGTTGTTGTTAAGCTCTGTTGAGTCTGAGACTTATAAGGTTTCCAAGGAGCAGTTGGTGGGTTTGAACTGTTGACCTTGTGGTTAGCAGTCTAGTGCTAATCCTATAATACCACTGGGGTTCCCAGTAGTACTTCATAGAGGTGCCATAATTATTGGAGTCCCATGCTGATGACCATTTATCTCCTAAGTTCTCATGAGCATGGATTTGGGAATCAAATAGCCCTCCTCTGAGACCCTGGCTCTGTCAGTTAGTAGGTATTTGCCTCAGGCAGGTGACCTAATACCTCTGAGATATGGTTCCTTCCTCTGTTGTAAAACAAGAGTCATGTATCTGCCCTGGTGTGGATGGTTGTGATCATGTCTATAAACTACTGAGTCCAGTGGTCACAGCCAATAAGCAGTGGTGACGATAATGAGGGACTAGTTGGGTCTGAGAGCCCCGCTGGGCAGGAACGTGGACAATCCTGCTCACTGCTGAGATGCAGCAGCACCGGACACAGTACACAGTTTGGGATTGATGCTTTTCTGTTTTTTTTTTTTTTCAGGTACTATATTTTCTAGAGAAGTTTTAGATTTATAGAAAAAAGGTACAGAAAACTTCCCATCTACCCTTTCTGTCATGTACAAAACAAAAACCCAAAGAGATTTCACAGCCATTCAGTGGATGGATTCTGCCTCACAGACCCTGTAGGTCAGAGTGGAGCTGTTCCTTATGGGAGTCCAGACTTTGTGAGACTTGTTGTTAAATACCATTGAGTTGGTTCCAACCCATAGCAACCCTGTATGGGGGTTCCGAGGAGCTGCTGGTGGGGGTTTGAACTGCCAATCTTGTGGTTCAAGCTGACCTTGAGGTCCAGCGTATTATCCTGCAGCAACTTGCAAAGCAAAAACAGACCGTTCTACGCACCCCCGGCTACCATGAAGTTGATCCTGACTCATAGCTCCTCCATAGGGC
>NW_006408823.1:28780-51002 GCF_000296735.1 Chrysochloris asiatica
ATCCCCACGCACACCAACCACTCTGAAAGGATTTGGGGGGTGAGTCTTCTGCTCTCTGAAAGCCTTGTTATTGTTTATTGTTAAGTGCCCTTTGACTCGGGTCCACCCATAGTGACCTTGTACAGGGTTTCTGCAGAGCAGCTGGTGAGCCTGAACCACTGACCTTGCTAACCGACTTAGCAGTCCAGCACAGTAACCCACAGCGCCACGCCAGGCCTCCCTCGGGAACCTTTACAGTCTCGGCAATCCTGAACAGGGAAACTAGGAGTCGGAATTGACTCGATGGCAGTGAGTTTGAGTTGTTTGTTATTGTTGTTGTTATTAAGTGCTGTTGAGTTGGTTCTGACGCATAGCAACCCTGTATGGTGAGTTTGAACTACCGACCTTGCAGCTCAAGCCAATGTTGCTGTCAAGTGCTTGTCTTTCGTGGCCACAGTGGAACTTCTAAAGGTAACATAAGATGTTAATAGTAAGAGCAGGGAAAAAAAGAGCCCTGTGGCTCAGTGGGTTGGGCATTGGACTGCTATGTTGTTTATGATGCGTTTATTACAAGGTATTCTATAACAAATTATAATGTATTGTAACATTTGGTACCACTGACGAACCAATGCTAACATCTTATTATTAATGAAAACCCATATTGCACAGCAGGGTTCACTCTTCCTATTGTACATTGCTGTGGGTTTTGACAAATGCATGTCATGTATCCACCATAGATAGCAGTATCATGCAGAATAGTTTCTCTGCCCTTAAAATGCCATGCAGTCCCCTGTCCATCTCTCTCACGTTCTTCCTTAGTCCCGGAAAACCCCCTTTTTTACCTCTCTTACTGTCTTGATAGTTTTGCCTTTTCCAGGATGTCGTATCATTGGAATCATACCGTTTTTAGCTGGTTCAGACTGACTTTGTTCACTTAGCAACGTGCATTTATGTTTCCTCGGTGCCTTTTCACAGCTTGCTAGCTCATTTCTTTGTATTCCTGAAGAATTTCCATCTTCGGATGCACCACTGATGGTTTCTCCATTCAGCTATCAGAGGACAGCCTGGTGGCTTCCAAACAGCCTTAGACATCGCCAGATTGTCTTCCAAAGCAGCTGCACCACTTTGCATTCTGTTGCTATTTCTGGAATTCACTGTTATGGTTTCTAAATCAACAATATCAGGGTTATTTATCTTCTACGACATCCCATGACCTAACCCAATCACCAGTCACCTTGTATGTACCCACCATCCTTTGTAAGTTATTGTTTTTCACCCAAGATGGTTTCTGTGATGTCCAGAGATCATGGGATACTCTCCACACAAAAAATATATATACAAAAGTAATTTCTTTTAATCCTCAAAGATAACATCTCACAGATGATGAGTCAAAAGTACTAGCTTCTTGAGCCGAGTGTGGGCCTCTAGCCAGAGAAGCAGTGAAGCCAGAATTGGAGGCAGAGACAATGATATGGAGAGATGGAGCAGCTGGGGACTCTGGACTCAAGGAGGGAGAGGGGCTGTGTGCTGGCAACCAGGGGACAGGCTTGGTTGTCTGATGACGAATGGAGGGGATTGTAATCATTGCAATGAAATGAAGTATGATCAGGTGAATATAAAGCTGGTGTTCTCCGAAGTAAACTACCACATAATTAACAGTAAAAACTTAAAAAAAAAAAAAAGTACTAGCTTCTTAGGCACAGGATAAGGATCCCTGGTGATGCCAGGGATTAAGCACCACATTGCCAACCACAAGATTGTCAGTTCAGATCCACTGAGTGAGGATCGGGTCACCTGCCCTATGTGCTGTACACATGCACACCATAAAATAAACATTTATAGTACAAATCATAAAGAAATAAGAAGAAAATGATCTAATTGTTAACAATTCATAAAAGCACTTATTATTACTTCAATTATTAGTCTGTGTTCAGGGAGGGAGTCCAACGTCAGACTGAGTCCATTCTTCAGGGACAATGTTGTTCCTGTCTTCTCACCAGACTCACGCTGCACTAATTGCCTGTGGGGGTCACAGAGGCCCCTTGGACTGTGTAGAATTAGCCAGAGTGAGCCAGGCTACCACGGCCAACCAGCACTCCTCAGAGGACCAGGACCAGCCCTGGAATTAAAACCTTATGACTTCCACTTGTAGGATCACCAGGACCTCAGATGGATTGAGGACAAACCCTGAAGTCAGAGAGGTATGTTTATACAAATAGTTTGTTGACTTTTATTACTGGAGGATCCAGGGAGAGAGAGGCCAAGAGGGAAGGAAGAAGGGAAAGGAGAGAGACAGGGATGCGTGTTCAGTGGCCTTTCAAGGAACTGGGCTTGGATTCTGCAAGAAAGGTTGCAGGTCATCTTTAAATTACTAGAGTCCTTGGTCCATTTCTAGAGATAGTTATGGCTTTCCCCACAATGTAGAGAAGACACAGGAAGGAAAACTTTAAAAATCGATCAACTACAAAGGGGAGTTTTAAAACAACAATGTTAGAACTCTTCAACAAAAGTCACCTCTAGCATATGATGTTCTGGAAGTGAACCAAGCAACTATATAGAGCCCAACAATTATTAGTGGGGACCAGGGGTGGAGGAGGAAGGGGGTGGCTTTTGCTTAGGGGGAAGTGAGTTTATGCTAATGGACGAGGAGCGATTAGAAAAGGAAGATGAGGAGGTTGCACAGTGGAGGAATGTAATAAATGGAACTGAATTGTAGAAGTCAGGGTGCTAACCCCTGTCCTGCACAGCGGGTTAAGCATTAGGCTGCTAACTGGAAGTTCAGCGTTCCCAATCCCCCAGCTGCTCCATGGGAGAAAGCTGCTTCTGAAGCAGTTCCACTCTGTCCTACAGAATCGCTGTGAGTCCGAATGGACTCCATGGCTCAGGGCTGCTGTTTGCTTTGTTTAAACTGTTTCTTAGAGACAAGCTTTATTCAGAAATAGATGCATGTCATGTCGTTCAAAATGAAATTTGGGAGGCAGTAAAAACAACAAAAGAAAACCATCTCTAGAATGGTCCAGGAGGAAGGTTAGCACATCCTTCCTGTGAAAGGAATGTTTTTGTGGGCACGGCCTGTCCTGGGAATGGGATCTCAAACCAGAAAGGATTGATGCAGCTTTGAGTCCAGCCCTGTACTCCACACAGGTATGTCTCTGAACCAGCCCTTGTTTTTCTCCTACTAAAAAATGTCCCTGTGTGTTTTCATCTTGTAAGCTGAAAATGTCCCCTCACAAGTTCTCCTATTTTAAGCACAGTACTGCTTTTCACAGCCAAGGAGGACACCTGTTCAGCAAGTCCTCATCTTTAACATTCCATCTTAATGTCATAATTGGTTGCTGTTGTAAATTGCCATTCAATTGGTTCCGACTCATAGGGACCCTGTGCAAAGCAGGATGAAGCCATCCTCACAGTCACTGTTACTCTTGAGCCCATTGCTGCTGTCACTGTGTCTCATTTGAGCTCTTCCTCTTTTTGGCAGACCGTCCACTTTACCTAGCATGATGTCCTTCTCCAGAGATTGGCCCCCCCTACTAATATGTCCGAAGTATGAGAGTTGAAATCTCACAATCCTGCCTTCTAAGGAACATTTTATCTGTACTTTTTTCAACAGATTTGTTTGTTCTTCTGGCAGTCCATGATACTTTCAATATTCTTCTCTAACACCATAACTCAAATGCATCAATTCTTCTATGGTTTTCCTTATTCATTGTCCAGCTTTCACAGGCATATAGTTGTTGTTGTTGTTGTTAAGTACTGTGGAGTCGGTTCCGACTCATAGTGACCCTGCACAGGGTTTCCAAGGCTGTAAATCTTTACGGGAGCAGAAAGCCTCATCTTTCTCCTGCGGAACCGCTGGTAGTTTTGAACTGCTGACCTTGAGGTTAGCAGCCCAATTCGTAACCACTACGCCACCAGAGCTCCTTTTCGCAGGCATATGAGGCCACTGAAAACACCATGGCTTGGGTCAGGCTTACTGTAGTCTCCAAATTGTCATCTTTGCTCTTGAACACTCTGAAGAGGTCTTGTGTAACAGATTGGCCTAATGCAATATGTCATTTGATTTCCTGACTGCTGCTTCCATGAGTGTTGATAGTCAATGCAAGCAAAATGAAGTCTTTGACTTCAATCTTCTCTCCATTTATCAGGATGGTATTTATTGGCCAAGTGGTGAGGATTTCTGTTTTCTTTACATTGAAGTGCAACTCATACTGAATGCTGTGGTCTTTGATCTTCAGCAGTAAAAAGCATTTTAAGGCTTATAATAATAGTACTAATAATAATCCTAATAGTGTTGGATAAGCACTGGATCACAAGATCAGTTTGAACTGCAAGGTTGGCTGTTCAAACTCACTAGCCTTTCCTTCGAAATCCTATATGGGATCACTATGAGTCAGAACCAACTCTACATCACTTAACAACAACAACAACAAACATAATAGTAAAGCAGGAAACCCTCCCTTGAATCACTTATTTTCAGGTTAGCCTAAGGCTTCCATTATTCTCCATAGGATGGGTTTTCTTCTACTTCTTCCTAAAAATCTCTTGTCTCCTTATCCTTTTTTAGTGTTGCTGTTTAAAAATAATATATATACTCAAAACACCCACTAATTCAGCAGTTTTGACATGGGCTTGCTATGAGTCAGAAATGACTCCACAACACTTTACAACAGCAAGTGAGAATATATACAGCAGAACATACATCAAGTCAGTCATTTCCATGTGTACAGTCTAGTGACTAATGACACTGTCGGAGTCGTGCACTCATTCTCACCCTCCCTTATTAGCATCACTTCACTGCTCCTGAGGGTCCCAGCTCATCTTTCCACTTGCTGTTATCATTGTGATTCCTTCTAGATCATTCTTACAAGGGCATAATGCTCACAGCAGAGCTTTTATTATTATTAATTAAGGTATATTACTGTTCTGTTTTGAGGAGATTTCTGGGGATATTTTTCTTTTTTTAAGTTTTTATTGTGAATTGAGTGAAGGTTAACAGATAAGATCATCAGTTTTACATCCAACCAATCACATACTTTGTTGCATCTGAATGATTGCAGTCCCCTCCATGTAACAACATCTATCACACTTCCTCCCATTGGTTCCTGTTTCCATTCTTACCGCCTTCCCTTCCCTTATTCTGTCCTGGGTGAATGTTGCCCTTTGGATTTTGAATGACTGACCATTCTGTGGTGAGCAGACCTTACTAGTGTTGTCCCTCCAACTCCCAGCTCCCATATATCTATCTACTGAAAATTGGGCCACGAGGGTGAGCTGGATTTCAGAAGTGAAGAGTGGTCATGGGTTGTACTCTTGAGTTCCTCCAGTCTCTTTCTGACCAGTAAGCCTCAGGGGTTTTTTGTGTTTTCATTTTCATTTGTGTGTTTTTTTATTTTGGTGGGAGGAGTATCAAATTGCTTTATCAGAAGGAATGGTATAAATGACAGAATGTAAGTGGATGGTTTGGTACATTTTGTAGAAAAGGTAGAGGTAAATCCTACAGGCGTGTCCTGCCTTGGTGACCCAGGAAGTCACACCTGTCGCCATGGGGAAGCCAGGCTCAAGCTTGTTTCTCTCCATTGCTGTCTCCCAGGATGTTCTTGTTAAAGAGATACTCCACCAAGACAGAATCTCGGGCTCTCATCTTGTGCAAGTTGGTATGTAGTTACCCAGTTCTTTCCTGGATCTCACCTGCTCACTCAGGTAAAGTGTCTCAATGAAGTCACAGAAATGGGGGTCGTTCTCATCAGTGGCCAGTTTGTGCAGTTCCAGTGGTGACTGAGTAACACTTTTTTCCAAGTGTAACACATCCTCCATCGCATTCTGTCCACTCTCCCAGTCATCTCGATCTGGTTTCTTGATATCCTGAAGGAAGATTCGGCCACCTTGCTGGTTCTGCAACTTCTTCAGTTTCTCAGCATCTTCCCTCGTCTCATGAGACTGGTGCAGTAAACATTTGGCAAATTGTTCAAAGCCACATTATCACAGTGGAAGTCATAAGACATGGACAGGTGTATATCTCCAGGGTGAGGTGGTGGAGGACTGACTGGAAGTGGCTGACTGTGATGAGGGTGGTCAGTACTTGGGTCTATTAAGCACTGTGGAAGCTGGAGGTCTCGATGACTCTTTGAAGGAACTTGCTCAAAGATATTTTTTGAAGGTTTAAAAATAATCTCAGCACAAGAATGCCCAAACTTTCAGATAGTAATACCCCTTTGACCTAGCTTGATGTCTTGATAATCGGAACTCAACTAGAGGAAGATTTAAAAAATATATTATTTTTAATAAAGGAAACGACTGTGAATCTCTACGATTTGATGAACTTGACCTATACTTATGGATGTAGTAGCTGAAAATACCAACTGAGAGGGAAGGAGTCTTCACATCAATCTTATCTCTGTATACATGGTAGATAGGGATGGGCAGCTTAGGCATTGGCTACCTAAAATAAGGGGGCAATAAAGGCATGATGTGACTGGCTTACAAGTTTTCAAGAGGGAATTTAGTTTAAGAGTGTGTGGAGGAAGGTAGAGTTCCCACTGAATAGTTTTTACCTTGTCTAGGCGGATCTAGTGAAAAGAGATGGGATAAGATTATTATGAATCAATAGTGAGAACTGGTTATCATGACTAACTGCGACTGTCACAACTGTAAAGGTAGAAGTTTTGTAACAAAGACTGGGAAGTAAGTTAATCTTACAGTACAGAAACAGAGGACCCTAGGACCATCAAGAGAGAAGAACACTAACGGAGTATGGGACCCTATTCAGAGAAGCAGTGACACCAGAGATGGAGGCAGAGATGAGGACATGGAGAGAGGGAGTAGCTGAGGACTCTGGACTCATGGAAAGAGAGGAACTGAGTGCTGGCAGCCAGGAGGCAGGCTTGCAGAATGTGCCCTTTGTTTAAATTTGTGCAAGCCACCTCATGCAACAAGGGTCCGAAGGAGACAACGCAGCTTTAGAAATAAAACAGACACAAATTACAGTTTAAGAGAGACAGCAGGACTCATGATCTCTAGGATCAAAAGCCCTGAGATTAAGCATGTGTTAGTATTTATTCGCCTCTGCATTCCATGAAACCTCCCAGGAAAGCATACATCAAAAAGACATTGAAGACTATTGGATTTTTTTAGGCCAGGAACATTCCTGGTATACATCCTCAAAAACAGATCCATTATTTAGCTTTTCATTAACCCAAGAGCGCCACATTGAGGCTGAGTCATCACATCTGGGCATTGCGTTCGGTATCAGTGTGCTGACATATTACGCTTGTCATGAGTCACTAGCGGTGTGCCATTGTCCAGATGTTACTCCCTTCCTCATGGCTAGTTCTCAGGTGGTCTCCAACAAAATTATCATATATTCCTGTGTTCTGTGTACATCCCCCGCCTCCAAAAGAAAAGCGAATGGAAGCAAATACTGTTCAGTGATGATGCATGAAGGAGATTATAATCATTACAACGAAATGATAGTGTCAAGCCGATGCTCTCCCATGAAAACTATCACTCAGTTCACAATAAAACCTTTAAAAATATAATAACAATCTTAGGTCAATAGTTTTAGGGCTTCATCCACTCTGCCTGGTTCTAAAGTCCATGATAATGTGAAATTCTATTATGCATTTCCCCCCTTTTGATCAGGATTCTTTTTATGGAACCTTTGATCAAAATGTCTAGTAGTGATAGCCAGGCACCATCCAGTCCTGGTCTCATGACAAAGTAGGGAGTTGTTCATGGGGACAATTAGTCCTGATTCAATTTCCTCCTATTCCTGACTCTCTCTCTTCCTCTGTTGCTCCGGGTGATACTGATTGTTGTACCTCCGATTCCATATTCTTTTTCAGTGTCAGCAAACGTAGCAAGGCCCTACAATACGGAAGAGCTGCAGCAGGCAGTGCATAGCAGACAACTTATTTCAGGGCCTTTACATAGACTCCTCCTTTCTCTGTTTTTCCCTTTGGAACACCCACTGCAGATCACCTTCAACTGGTGAACAGATGTCACCTTGATATCTAATCCTGGAATAACTAAGCATGTCAGCATTTTCCATTCTGAGTTTTTACTGTTGGGTTTTTGTACTACAATTGTGAATTAATATATCATACTGCCATGCCTTCAGTTTTTCTATTTGATAAGTTCCTATTCTTGAATGTCACAAAGTACTCAACTATTAGGGAAAAAATTGGTGCTTCACACACACCCTGAGGTACCTAGAAAGACAAACCTGGTGTCTGCTTCAGAAAGGCCACAGCGTTGAAAACTTGAGAAGTTCTGAGCTTGTAGCACCACTCAGCAGCCACAAAGCACCGCCATCCAGAAACCCAACAACTCTAAATGAAGACAGGCAGTGTCTGTCTGTCTCTCTCTTCTCTCTCTCCATCCACTCCCTTGGCATCCCTATAGAACCTCATAGGCTGTAAATCTATGGAAGCAGACTGCCACCTCTGTCTCCTAAGAAATTCAACTAACACGAGGTCATAAGTGATATCAGGAAAACTTCAGAACAGAAGGTTCCTGAACTCCCTGAAGTCCTAAATAAAAAAATAAGTAATCACCTCTGCTTAAGGTATTGTTGTTAAGTGCTGTAGAGTCCGTTCAAATCTACCAGCTTCCCCTTGGAAACCTTATACTGGCTCACTATGAGTCAGAACTCACTTGACGATCTTAACAACAACATAACATTCTTAACCCCTTTTTTTGTATTTTTACTCTGTTGTAACTAAACTTCCTTGATCTTTTGTCCCAGTTTTATTCATTCTAGTTTTATCTCCTCTTAGCTCACACATTCTACTATATTTGGTGAATAAGTCCTTGTTTACTCCTTCCATTGTTTTTATGTCTCTGTAGACTTGTGTTTTTCTCAGACTTCATCATTCTTGATCAGCATTTTAAACTGGATGTGGAAGAATTCAGAAGGGAAGGGAGAAGATTTATCAGAAGCTCCCAGGGAGCTTTTTTAAATACAGTGTGTTTACTTCCACATTCCCTAAGCAGATCAAGCCTTGGATTAGGGGATATTTATATTGAGAATGGTGGTGGTGGTGGTGTGCCTTGGAATCAGTTCCACCCCTGTATAGACTTTCCAAGGCTGTAAATTTTTCAGGACCAGAAAGCCTCATTTTTCTTCCACGGAATGGCTGGTAGTTTCAAACTCTTGACCTTCAGGTTAGCAGCCAAATTTGTAAGCCCTACACTACCAGAGCTCCTTATATTGAGATTATTCACATGTAATTTTGATGGTCCACTCCCTCAGATCTGTTGTACTGAACAGAACAGCTTTAATTTTCTGTTCTGTCTTCCTTCATTTCTGCGACAGTTCATGTCTGCCATTCTGGTAAAGGAAAGTTTCTATTCCCTGTGAGATGACCGTGGTTGGTAACTGCAATGAAAGTTTGCAATCACAACACTTAAACTGGCACTTCACTCTAAAGCCCCGAGACCTAGGAGATCTTCCTGGATGGAGCTCCACCTAACCCAACAGCTTCTCCACTTGCTTTTCTCCCAGCAGTTTTTCCAGCACAGATTTCTCAAGACACTGAAGACATCCAGTGATGGAAGAGGCCAACAATATCTCTACAGAGGGCTTCATCCTGATGGGTTTGTCTGACCACCCCCAGCTGGAGATGATTTTTTTTGTTGTCATGCTCATCTCTTACTTGATGACCATAGTTGGGAATTCAACCATCATCCTGCTTTCCCGCCTAGATCCGCGGCTCCACACACCCATGTACTTCTTCCTCAGCAACCTCTCCTCCCTGGATCTTGCCTATACTACCAGCACAGTGCCCCAAATGCTGTTCAATTTATGGGGCCCAGACAAGAGCATTACCTATGGCGGCTGTATGGCCCAACTCTATGTCTTCTTTTGGCTAGGGGCTACCGAGTGCATCCTGCTTATGGTGATGTCATTTGACCGCTATGTGGCAGTTTGCAAACCCCTGCACTACACCACCATCATGAACCCTCGGATCTGCTGGCTGCTGGCTTCCATTGCCTGGTTGTGTGGCTTGGGCAACTCTATAATCCAATCAACTGTCACTCTGCAGCTACCATTGTGTGGGCACCGGATGATAGACAACTTCCTGTGTGAGGTGCCCGCCATGATCAAGTTGGCCTGTGGAGACACTACTCTCAACCAGGCTTTGCTCAACATTATCTGTGCTTTCTTCACTGCTGTGCCTCTGAGCATCATCCTGGTCTCCTACTGCTTCATTGTTCAGGCAGTATTGAAGATCAGCTCAGCGAAGGGAAGGCGAAAGGCCTTTAACACGTGTTTCTCTCATCTGGTTGTGGTGTTGCTCTTCTATGGCTCGGGTATCTATGGGTATCTCATTCCAGCGAAAACCAGCAACCAGAACCAGGATAAATTTATTTCTCTTTTCTACTCCGTGATCACACCCATGGTGAATCCTCTTATCTATACGCTGAGGAACAAAGAGGTGAAGGGGACACTGAAAAGGCTGCTGTGGAAAGGAAGGGAAGTGGGCTGAGAGAAAACACCTCCGTCATCTATTGCATGTCCATCTCAGCATACTTTTTATCATTATCTTTAAGGCTAGGTGAACAAGACAAGTACTAGCCCCAGTAACACCGTCTCAGTGAAACCAAGGCATGTTCCCAATGACTGGGACATGGTTTGTGTTATTTGCAATAGCCTGTATTTATTTAGGAGTCCTGCTGGTGTAGTGCTGTAGGATAAGCACTGGAATTCAAGGTCTGTTTGAACCACAAGGTTGACAGTTCAAATCCAACAGCTGCTCTTCAGATATCTTATGAGTCAGAACTGACTCGATAGCACATAACAACAACAATACATTTTATTTACCAACATGCCTACTGTGGTTTCCATATAATGGAGTAGACATGTATGTCCAAGGTTCAGAGGCTACTGACCTAGTACAGACCTATCTCACTGTCTCTGTCTCTATAGTCCACATGTTGTCTGTTACATCTTATAGTTCTGGAGAATTCTGTGCTTTTCTAAAGAAAGCATCTCTGCTTGCAGTACCCCATATAAAGTCAAGGCAGGTGTTATCAACAGCGTGTGAAGACCTAAAGAGTTCATTATTGTCCCCAGAGACCTATGCAGCCATTGTCCTTGTTCATCTCTGTGTCTTCTTCTCAATAGTTCATCTATCTGCCCATAATTTTCATCCATATAGCCTTCTGTCGTCTCTCTTTCTCTTATGTCTACATCTCATTTCCCTTCTGTCTCATCTAATGTTTAATGAGAAAAGGTAGGAAAAAGTCATTTGCCTTTCAATTCTGGCCAAAGATCACCTCTCGCTACAGTTTTATTTGAATCATCCCATGTAAAACTCCCACTCATTAGATTTGACCCAGTACTGAGTATGCTAGTCTAGACTTCTGCTGTAGCACCATAGGATCAGCACTGGACTGTCCACAAGGTCAGCAGTTCAAACCCACCAGCTGCTCCTTGGAAACCCTGTACAGAGTTACTATGAGTTGGAACCGACTCAACAGCGCTTAACAATAAGAACATCAATTTGGTTAGTAGATGATAGAATTCTCTGAGATTCTTTAAACAAGGTGAAGAGCCCAAGAAAGATCTTCTCTCCACATAGTATGTTCTCTGATCCAATATCTAGCCTTTTAGCCCCACAGTTCCTGGAATTCAGTAAGCAGTTCAGCTCTCTGCATCACCTTAAGGAACCCAGGTATTAGAATTAGAATGCCAATTTGTGATTTTTTAAAACTTTATATTACTAGGATTGCCAAAGGAATCCAACACATCATATTTCACATACTATATACTAAGACAGGGCAGTTACATTAAAATCAGAACATTATTTGGCAACAATATTAAGAAAGAAAAGGTGTGGCACAATGGGATAAACTTTGGACTGGTAACTGCAAGATCAGCAGTTGAAACTCACCAGCTGCTCTCAGAAACCCTACAAAGGATTGCTCTATGTTGGAACTGACTTGATGGCATAAAACAACAACAACAAAGACTAGTTTCTAAAACTATTCCTGATGTGGAACTATAGGATAAGTACTGGACTGCTAATCACAAGATCCAACAGTTTAAGCACACCAGATGCTTCTTGTAAACTCTATACGGAGTTTCTATGAGTCAGAATCAATTTAATGGCACTTAACAACAACAACAGGGCTAGTTTCAAAATGGTCTTCAACTTTGTTTTCCAACTAACAACCAAATAAATGCTTTGTATACAGTAGATGTTCAATAAATGCTTAGTGAATTAACAAGCCTCAGGAGTCTCCCTTTCTCATGGAAGGAACTAAATTTGTCACATGGACCATTTCCATGTTTGCCAGTTTGGGCTCATTCTGTCCCTTGGAGAATAGTGACACAACAATAGATGTCCTCCTTTTTAACATTTGCACAGAGGCCTCCAAAGACATCTGATTATAGTGTCCTGATTGGAAGTTGTTTTTCCAGTTGCAAATCAAAGCCCTCTCTTATTTTCTCAGTTTCGAATCCAGCAATCCTGGGATATAGTTCCAGGACTAGCCAATTGGTGAGATTATCTTGGAGAATTCATCAACGTCCTGATTCTTAGAAGCTCAAAAACTTCATTGATCAATACCCTCATAGTAGTCAAAAATACTTATGAAGTAAACCCACAATAGTTAATTTCCTAAAGGGCGATATATAAACCAGAATGCCAGTTGATTGATTTACTAAAACTGTAACTACCAAAGAAGATTGAACAATCATCTCTTCTAGTCAATTCATTAAAGCTGAGATGTAAGTTGGGCAAAACTAGAAAAAAATAGATATGCATTCTTGAAATATTTTGGAGTTTTGAACTTCCCCATGGAAACATTTTAAATCTAACTTTGAGTTAAAGGAATGTTGAGACACAGGAAGCTATAGGAAGAACAAAATATAATAATTGGCCATCATTGAGAAGTGAGCACATTGTGGGAACCAAATATAACATTATCCACACACATGATCCATTCTCAATGGTGAGCATGAGACAAAGTCAAAAATTTGTGGGAAAAGTAAATAGAGGACAAGCTCATTATTAATGTGTTTGAAGTTGTATTTCTAGGGTTCCAGAAGAAACCATGTTTGTTGTTAGAAACCATGTTTGTTGTTAGAAATTCTGAAAGTGACAAACAAAACAAAGCACACAGACCAATATAAGGCTGCTTTGCTAACACTACCCCGGGTCAGGAATTCATCTTTTTTGGATTCCTGGACCATCCTCAACTGGAGGCAATTCCACGGCTATTAACAACTTTGACTTCCTAGGATTGTGAGGACAAAATGAGTTATGTAACGTGCTCTCTTATTGTCACTATATCGACTGTATGACACGAGATTGGCCAGTGTTCTGTTGTTAAATACCATGAGGTCTGGTCCCATTCATAGGGATTTTGTAGCTTTCTTTGGCCCGGGGTACTGCTGGCGGGCTCAAACGCAGACCCTATGATTCGCAGTCCAGTGTTGTCTTATGGAGCTCCAGTTTGTTGTTGTTAAGTGCCATGGAGTCGGTTCCAACTCATAGCGACCCTACGTGTATAGGGTTTCCAAGGAGCGGCTGGTGGGTTTGAACCGCCAACGTTTCAGTGCAGCGCATTATCCTACACGCCACAGCAAACCTCCACGGGGCCAGGGTTTGTTGTTGGTAAGTGCTGTCCAGTAGTTTCCGATGCATAGACATCCTTTACGGGGTTTCCAAAGAGCACCTGGAGCAAGACAGAGTTTAGGGATTAACAACACCAGGATCTGGGGCTCTGGGTTCGCAGACATTATGATTGGCCCTAGGCAGGGACACAAGGAAGATCCTGTCTTTTCATTGGCGACAAGTGCTGTCTGTTAACAGAAGGCGGAAACCAAGTGGAGTAGGCGGTGCTCCAGTGCAGAGTTTGTTGGCCTGAGACTGGTCGGTTTGGTAGTTATTTGGGATTTAGGCCTTGCGCATGCGTATGAGTATCACGTCGTCCCAGTGTGCCCCGCGACAGCTTCCGGTGTGGGAGATGGCGCAGGAGGCTGGCCTGAGCGGGAGTGTGCTGAGTTCTTCCTGAGGAGGAGTGCGGTTAAGGGGTGCACTCGCGAGGTTAAGGGGTGCACTCGCGACCTGGGCTTCCGGAAGGCAAAAACTCGAGTGGCGGTGGACAAGGGCCTCCACCCTTCGTTTGGGCAAGTGTGAGGACTGATCCCCGGGGAAGACTGCTCTGAAAGACCCCCAGGCCTGTTCTGGAGCAGCTGAATTCAAACGTTTTGCTTCACTGAGACCCTTTGCATCCGCCCATCCTTGTGCTAGGAGCTCTGGTAGCGTAGTGGTTACGAATTGGGCTGCGAACCGCAAAGTAAGCAGTTCGAAACTACCAGCCGCTCCGCGGGAGAAAGATGAGGCGATCTGCTCCCGTAAAGATTTACAGCCTCGGAAACCCTGTTCAGGGTCGCTATGGGTGGAAACCAACTCGACGGCACTTAACAACAAACATCCTTGTTCTGGGCGCCGGAGCCACGAAGACCCCGCAGACATGCTCCTTTCCCTCAGCTCCCAAGCTAGTGGCAAGCTGATTTCATATAAAACAAAATATTACAGTGTGTTTCTTGCTCTTGTCAGAAACGAGCTCTAATTTTAGGTGGGATAAGGCTAGGTGTCCTAGGAATCCAGGAGAGGCGCTGTGGGTAATGCACTGGACTGCAAGGTCTACGGCTCAAACTCACCAGGCGCTCCTAGGAAACCCTATGCAGGGTCAATGTGAGTCGGAACCCACTCGACGGCATTATAACCACTACAGCTTAAGAAACCTAGAATAAAAAAGTAGTAAGGGAGTGGCATCTGGAAAGCAAGGAGTAGGCTTGGTGTACCATTTGCAGTGCAGACCTGGGAAACTAAGGCAATGAGTGAGTAGGAAGTGTTGTGGATTGAGGTGTATCCCCCAAAAGTGTGTGTTAACCTGACTAGTCCATACTTCTCAGTACTATGAATCATCTTCCATTTTGTGATCTGATGTAATTATATGCTGTAAATCCTAGTCTCTAAAATGTTAAATGATATAGGATATAGATATAAATATCTCAGGATTTTATATACTCAATAAAACATAGGTAAACATCTTTCTAGTCTTCTCTGCTTTCAGCCAAGATCCACCTGATATCAGCAATGATCTCTCATTCCATGCCCTCTTCTGAATGTAGCTTGAATTTATGGCAGTTGCCTGTTTATGTACTGCTGGAACCATTTTTAAACTCTTTTCAGCAAAATACTTGTGTGTAATATTCATGATACTGTTAAATAATCTCCACATTGTGTTGTATCATCTTTATTTAGAATAGGCACAAATATGGATTTCTTCCAGTCAGTTGGCCAGGTAGCTCTCTTCAAATTTCTTGGCATAGGTGAGTGAGCACCCCCATCTCAAATGATAGTCCATGAATTCTTGGAACTTTGTTTTACATGCCAGTGCATTCAGTGTAGCCTGAACTTCTTCCTTCAGTACTATTGGTTCTTGATCATATGCTACTTCCCAAAATGGTTGAATCCTTAAACATATTTTCCTGTGGTTTATTACTATGCAAAGGCATTTGACTATGTGGATGATAATAAATTATGAATAACATTCTGAAGATGGGAAGTCTTGAATAATTCAATGTGCTCATGAGGAACCTATACATAGATCAAAGACCAGGACAGAGATATGTGTGATGTATGTCAGGGTTGTATTCTTTCACCATACTTACTCTGTGTGCTGAGCAAATAATCCAATTTGGAGTATATTAAGGATGCAGCATAGAGATTGGAGGAAGACTCATTACAACCTTTGATATGCAGATGACACAACAGCCTTGCTTTCTGAAAGGAAAGAAGACTTGCAGCACTTACTGATGAATACCAAAGACTACACGATGGGTCACACCTCAACATAAAGGAGATCAAACTCATTATAACTGGACCAATAAACAACATGGAAGCAGTAGTCAAGAAATGAAATGATTCATTGCATTGGACACATTTACAAAATACTTCTTTAAAGTGTTAGAAAGCAAAGATGTCACTTTTAGGACTAAGGTAAAGCTAACTCAAATCATGGTATTTTAACTGCTCAATATGCTCATGAATGCTGAACAATAAATAAGTCCTAATATGTTGAACAATAAAAAAGACCTAAGAAATTCAATATCTTTGAATTACGGTGTTGATGAAGAATACTGAATGTACCACACAAACTGCCCGAAGAACTAACAGATCTGTGATGGAAGAAGCACAACTCCTTAGAAATGAAGATGTCAAGACTGCCTCTCCTACTTTGGAGCTGTTATCAGGAGGGATCAGTCCCAGGAAAAAGACAGCCTACTTGGTCAAGTAGAACGTTAGCAAAAAAAAAGAGGAAGATCCTGAATAAGGTGGACCAACACAGGACTGAGCAATGTTTCCGTTTGTTGAACATAGGGTCACTGTGAGTCAGAACTAAGTCAGTGGTACCTAACAATATAACATTCCCTCTGCTCTAAAGTAGATTCTACACTTGGATTCTCTTCAGGACCCTATAGGCTCCTATATGACCATAAAGTGTTGCAATGATTAAGCGTGTGACTAATCGAAAGGTTGCATGTTCAAACATACCCAGCAGCTCCACAAGAGAAATGCCTGTCAATCAACTTCCATAAAGATTAACAGCATAAAAAACCCTATGTGACAGTTCTGCTCCCTCACACAGGGTCCCTGTAAGTCAGAATCAAGTCGATGGCACCCAACAACAGCAACAATAGAGGAAACTATAAACAAAGGGCAAGGAAGTAGAAGCAAAATCATCTTTATTTTCATTAGAAATAATAATGTTTATAAAATGTACCCAATGGTTTAACCCATCCATCCTCTCCATCCTCTATTTGGTGCTAGCTGGATTACAAACAATACTAACCTTTTGCTCTGAATATAACAGTAGGCGGACTAGAAGTCAGATAATGTTCACAAACGATCTAGGCTGTTACCTTCTAGATATGCTTTCCATGAGGATAATGTCTTTCTCCTCTATGTGTGAGAGTTACTTGTGTCATTTTCTGACCTTGGCTACAAACACTTTTCAGATCATTGGCCACCCATACTCAAGTGTTGGGAACAAGGGAGCTTGGTTTTCTTGGAGTACTTATGAATCAATAACCTTTCCTTCAAAGCAACATTTAAGTCTACAGTGAGACAGGGCTCTGGAGTCCTGGACAGAACTAATAGGGCGTTAGCTTTGTTATTCTCATTTCTGTCCCTGGACATGGTTCTTGAGCTCCAGTTGTCAAATGTCTAATTGATCTCTACAAAGCAATGGAAGCTCTAAGAAGTACATGTTGGCCTAAAGAAGTTGAGCTTTTAGATTTCCTACACAATTACAACAGCTGTCTTCCTGTGAAGTGAATGTCTATTTTATAGGATTTTATTGATGGCGGGTGAGTGCAGTTCTTTGTGTAGCTTTTCTCACACTGGGAGCACTTGTAAGACTTTTCCCCAGTGTGGGTTCTCTGCTAGCACTGAAGTGAGTGCTATCGGTGAAGCTTTTCCCATACTCCATACACTTGTATGGGATCTCATAGTGTGGCCCTGTCGGTGGGCACTGAACGCGGAACTGTTACTGAACCTCTTTCCACATATAGTACCCTAATGGGGTTTCTCAGCTGTGTGGGTCCTCTAGGGGCCAGTGAGACTGGAACCCTGGTTGCAGCTTTTCCCACATTCTCCACGCTGGGAGGGTCTCTCCCCTGTGTGAGTTCCTATGTGAGCATTGAGGTCAGCACACTCACTAAAGGCTTTCCATACTCAGGGCACTAGTGAGGCTTCTCTCCTGTTTGGATTGTCTGATGCCGAACAAGGTAAGTAGTTCAGCTAGAGCTTTTTACACAGTCACGATACTTGTGGCTTTTTCCAGTCTGGAGACTGCTGTGCAAGGGAAGGAAGAGCCCTGAAAGTAGGTTTTCCCACACAGGAGATGTTTATAGACCTTTTCCCAGGTACAAAACCTCTGGTGACTTGTCCTCTCCTGGGATAGGGATTTATCCTCACTCTCACCTTGAGAATTTCTTGATGTTGGCTCACCATTCCCGTCTTTTTGTAGATCTGGAAAGATGAACTACTCATAAAGAGATGAATACTGTCTAATCTCATTGTTTATTGGACCAAAGTAATATACTCTTCTTCAAATCCCCACCTTCAAATTGAAATGAAATGATTCATTTTTATGACCCAGTCAGTAAACATAAGAAACACAAAAGTATAATACCCTTGACTGTGTGTGCTTGATCTTTGTAGGCCCACTGGAATGCAGAATCGTTTCCTGCTGTTATGGGGGTGAGCTCAAATGGTGTGAGTATCTGCTTACAAGACTGTGTGGTGCTCTCAAGAGATGAGCTGCCCATGAGGAGATGAATACTGTCCGTGTGAGCTCACTACAACAGTGGGGGGAAACTTCTGCTAATAAGTGACCCATACAGTTCAAACCAGTGTTGCTCAAACGCATTTAATCTGAAGCCAAGGTCAAGTGTAGACCTTCATATTCAATAGATTATTGCTCCTCACCTGCCTCAGGTGAGGGCAGGGGCTTTGCTTCCACCAAGACTTGGGTGTTGTCAGGTGCCATCAAGTAGGTAACTACTCATAGCGACCCGATTCACACAGAACGAAACACTGCCCGGTCCTGTGCCAACCTCACCATTGGTGCTACATGTGAGTCCAGCGCTGCTGCCACTGTGCCAATCCATCTTGGGGTCTTCCTCCTTTTTGCTGATCCTCCACTTTACTAAACATGATATCTATCTCCAGGGATTGGTCCCTCCTGAATGTCTGAAATATGAGGGAGAAACTTTGGCTATCATGGCTTCCAGGGAGCATTCTGACTATACTTCTTCCACATAGATTGGTTTGTTCTTTTGGCAGTCCATGGTACTTTTAATATTCTCCTCCAACACAATAGCTCAAAGGCATCAATTCTAAGGTCTTCCTTATCCACTGTCTAACTATCACATGCATATGAGGTTATTGAAAATACCATAGCTTGGGTCAGGCACACCTTAGCCCTCAAACTGGCATCTTTGCTCTTCAACACTTTAAAGAGGTCCTGTGCAACAGATTTGCCTACTGTAATACATTGTTTAATTTCTTGAGTGCTGCTTCCATGAGTGTTGAAGGTTGATCTTCAACCACAGCTTTGACAACTGCCATCTTTTCTCCACTGATCATGATGTTATTTATTGGTCCAGAGGTGAGGATTTTTGTTTTCTTTACATTGAGGTGCAACACTGAAGGCAGTGGTCATTAATCTTCATCAGTATATATTTTAAGTCCTCTTTGCTTTCATCAAGCAAGTTTGTATAACCATATTGCAGATTGTTAACAAATCTTCCTCTAATACTGTTTTTCTTCATATAATCCAGCCTCATAGATTTTTTGCTCAGCATACACATTGAATAAGTATGCTGAAAGAATACAACTCTGGCACACACCTTTCCTGATTTTAAACCATTCAGTATTCCCTTGCTGTTTGAAAAACTGTTTCTTGGTCTATGTACAGGTTCCTAATGAGCACAATTAAGTGTTCAGAATACCCATTCTCTATAATGCTGTCCATAATGTGTGATGAGCCACACAACTGAAAGCCTTTGTGTAGTCAATAAAGCACAGGTAAATATCTTTCTGTTAGTGTTTGTTTCAGGCTCAGGTGTACGCTCCATGATGTCTTCCTTCTGGGTGAAGCTCTGGCTCCAGGTGAAAGCTCAGTGGTTCTCTGGTTGCTCCCAAAACTGCCCTTTCTGTGAGTCTTCTCCAGCCTCTCCTAGAATGTGGGCCCTGGGAACACCTCCAGCAGCCGTTAATACACTTTCCTGCCTACGCAGGACTTTCTTTGTTGTTGTTGCCGTTGAGTCGATTCGGACTCACGGCGACCCCATGTGTGCAGTACAGGACTGCCCCATAGGGTTTTCAAGGCTGTGACCTCTCAGAAACAGATTGCCAGTCCTGTCTTCCGAGGTGCCTCTGAATCCGTTTGAACTATCAGCCTTTCAACCAGTAGTCAAGCACTTAACTCTTGACTCTAGAGACTCTCAAGCTGGATTGGAAAACCCTTAAAAACAACTTGAAACAAAAGGAAGAAAAAAACAAAAAAGATTTTCAGAGCCACTGTATGGTACTGTAAAAAAATAAACATGAATGGGATTTGGCCTCTTGTTGGAGATCATTGATGTGAACACACGAAGCACAGAGACTCACACACCGGATACTCTCCAAAACAAGCTCCTGTGATGGCAGCACTACTGCGGTTCCTCTTCCCCTAAACCCAGCGTGTCACCACATCACCACGTCCCTGTCCTGTGACTTCTACCTGCAAGAGACCTTGAGTCTGCCCTCCAGCTTGTTCCAGGACTATCCCGTCTCAGCTGCTGTAAACACTGCCTCTGAACTCGCTGCCCTGCGTCCCCTCTGCTGCTGTCCCCTCTCAACCATGCTCTTCCCACAGAAACCAGGCCCATCTGTTTATAATGTGCTATCATGTCCCTCCTTGCCAACACCTGTCAGTGGCTCTCTGATGCACACAACACAGAAACCAAATTTCTCTTGACAGCCTGGAAGGTCATGGCCCTGCCTTCCTCTCTCACCATTTCTCTCTGCCTTCTCTAGGTTGTAGACACAAAGCCCTCCACCACCCCTTTCTTTCTCCAAGACAAGCCATCCCTCCTAGGCTCCAAGGAGCACTGTGCTCTCTGCCTGATGTTCTTGGCACAGGGGGCTCCAAGGTCACATCTTGCAGAGTCCTGTGTTGACTACCTATCTCCCTGATGGGTCATTTTCCCAAGATCACTATGCTTACCTTCTTCAAAACACGTGTCTGAAAACAGCTTTGTCCTTGTGTTCACTGCCTATTCCCCACATGGGGTATTTCTCCACCAGCCCAGGGGCCACTCCTGTCTTTTCAACTCTAATAACACATCTTGCGGGGGGAAACGTAGTTTTACACAAATAACGCGCTGGTGGTCTAAGTTTTTGCAATCCTGCAACCCCTGAGCATGAGCTGTGTGTGTTATATGTGAAAAACTGAAATCAACTTTTTTCTTTCATAGCCACTTTCCTTCTTTCACTCCTGTGTTTGTAAGTCTTCTTTAAAGTGACAAGGAGAGGTACTGAGAGGCAGCTGGGGTCCTGCGGAATGATGACAACATCCATTACTACTTCTCACCCCTACTTCTTGCTTCTCCTTTCTCTTTCATGACCAGTTCCAAATGGCTGCTTTAACCCTTGCATCCTGCACTGTTTTCATGCATATTAGCAGTTTGGTTCTGAAATGGTAAAGGTTGAGCAGAGGGACTAGAGCTTCAAATAATGATTATTGTGTGTCGCTGAGTCAAATCTCAGTGACTCCATGTGACAGAGTGGAACTGTTCCATAGGGTTTCCTAGGCTGTCATCTCTTCCCCCTCGAGCAGTTGGTGGGTTCCAACCACCAACCTCTGGGTTAGCAGCTGAGTGCTTAACAACTGGGCTCCCAGAATGACAGTGAGCTTACAGGCAGGAATTCTGCCACCATCCCTGCTGTCGCTGCTCACGCTCCACGCATGCTCTTCCTTCTTGATGGTCCTAGGATCCTCTGTGCGTGCATGCCTCCCTGCACTTCAGACCGAGTCTGTGAATCTTTATGGGAGCAGAAAGCCTCCTCTTTCTCCCACTCCTCTGCTCTAGGCCTTCTAGAATTCTTCCCATCAAGTCTCTTACCAGAGCCCCTGGGTTACCTTTCTTTCTCCTGTGCTTTTCACACTTCTGTACTCCTAAAACATACACTGATCGGATCTCAGTCCTAGGCCCAAGAAGGTATCTTGTGAGAGCCACCGTTGTCCCAAAAGGACCACTTAATCTGGGCAACAAGAACTGGGGCAAACCCTGGCTCTCAAAAAAGTTGGTTCATGAACAACATGTAGCACACTGCCTTTAAGGAACCTTCTAGAAAGAGAAGTTAGGTTTCCATTCACCAACATTCATTTTCCTGAGCCTAGGATAATTATCCTTTGTCTGGCCTTGTAGAGAACTTTTCTAAATGTTTATACTACTTTAATTAGAGAGTCTAAATATTTGCTGAATATAGACACGTCTAACAAGTACTTTAGCAAATAAGAGTTTCTCCCTCTACCATCAGGTGCAAAGGGCCAATCCTAGAGAGCCAGGACTTCCTGTGGGCAGTGAGGGCTGTTTGTCAACCAAATGCCTCTCCAGTAAATGGATTCCTGTGTTCCTCACTCCAACTTCTTTGTAACTCAAACCACAAAG
>NW_006408823.1:51752-96777 GCF_000296735.1 Chrysochloris asiatica
TCCCTCCACAAATCCCAGCTAAGGACCCAAAGCACTATTGTTGTTAGTGCCATTGATTGGTTCTGAATCACAGCAACCCTGTATAAAGTTTCCAAGGAGCAGCTGGTGGGTGTGAACTGCCAACCTTATGGTTAGCAGTCCAGTGCTTATCCTACAGAAACACACCAGGACTCCCCAAAGCACTATAAGTATCAAAAACGTTTTCTCCCTGGCCAAATGCTTCTATGGATAGATTATCCTCTTGATGAGTCTCTGCACCACCATTACAGCCCTTTAACAACCTCATCCCACCCCCGCACAGTGTGAATACCAAGTCATCTCTCTCTGGTTTGTTGTAGGTGCTTTTATTTCCCAGCATCCCACCCCAGTTCGTCTGATAATAGCATCTTCCCTTGTCAAAGAGTGACTTTATTAATCATAATCCCCTTCCCCTTCTCTCACCTAGGAACGAACACATGACGAACACTGGGCCTATCAGAATTCTCTTCTGAGATTTTCCATACAATGGGGTGGAAGAAGCTCTGGATTTCCTGGGAAATTTGGAGGAGGTATGACTGGGGCTATGCACAGCTGTGGGCCCCCTCTCTCCATTCCACTGCCCAACCAGAGGAATGGGGAGGGCTGTTACAGGAGGAGACCAATACACCGGGAGCCTTGACGTGTGGATTCTCGAAGCCAGTTTATATAAGCCAATGTTTTTGAGTTGGATTTCTATTACTTACAAAGATTAAAACATATATAGTCGTAATGGACAAGACCACTGTTAAGTAACATTGATTCTGACTCATAGTGACCCTGTATCGGGTTGCAAGTCTGTAGATCTTTGCTGGAGTAGAAAGCCTCATCTGTTTCCTGAGGGCCCAGAAGTTTATCTACTGTTCCTCGTGTTCTTGTCTTGTGCCCTTGAGTATCACTAAGTACTATTAAGATGGGCTTAGGTTGTCTTTCTTCCAAAGAAGTTCCAGTGTCTTCACTTGTAACCTATATTTTAGTGCAGCAGGGAGGGGCTTCTAGTTGTTGAATGCCAGGTCTTCTTGTTAAGTGCCATGGAGTGAGTTCTGATTCGTTTGTTGTTGCTAAGTGTCTTGAGTGGGTTCCGACTTATAGTGATCCCATATAGGGGTTTCCAAGGAGCAGCTGGAGTCCTGGGGTGGCGCTGTGGGATCATGTGTCAGACTTCAACGTCATTTGAACTGCAAGGTCGGTGGTTCAAGATCACCAGCTGTTCCTTGGAAAACCTATACAGGGTCACTAACAACAATAAAGGAGCAGCTAGTGAATTTGAACAGCCAACCTTGCAGATACCCGACAGCACCACTGTATTGGGTGGACTCACAGCAACCCTGTATTGGGTTCCTGAGGAGCAGCTGATGAGCTTGAACCTCTGACTCTGCAGTTCAAAGGGACCTTGCAGTCCAGCGCATTAACCTGAAGCAGCACACCAGGAGTCAAGGCTAGAGATACAGAAATCAAAGGCATTATCTGATTTTGTTTAAAGGTACCCCTTTTTAGCAAAAAGCAAGAAACTGCAGCAAAGTAGTTAAGTGCTTAGGGCATGGATCCTAAGCAACAAGACCCCCAACTAAAACCTGTGTCCCTTACCTTACACCCAGTAAGGTATTTGGAATGAAAATATAACTGAATGAATGCTATCTTAGTTTCATGCAGAAGGCAGGGCCTGTATGTATTTCTTGCCCTATATATTGCATTCCATTCAGTTAATTTAAAAAGTACCGGCTCTCTCCGAAACCGGTTCCACCTAGAGATGAACTCAAACATACAGAGAAGTGAAGAACGAGCTGGAATTCGGTCTGACTCAATAATTACAGAGTACCTCAAGCTGCTAACAAAGGTCTGCGGTTCGAACCTACCAACTGCTCCTGGAAAGATGAGGCAGTCTCCTTCCATAACGCTTTACATGGAGCCTTGGAAAACCCTACGGGCCCGTTGTACTCTGTCCTGGAACGTTGTTGTGTGTGGGAACCGACTCCACAGCAACGGGTTTGGGTTTTATGTTGTTGTTAAGTGCTGTAGAGTCCATTCTGACCCATAGAGACCCTGTATAGGGTTTCCGTGGAGCGGCAGGTGAGCTTGAACAGCTGACCTTGAAGTTCAAACCAACTTTGCAATCCAGTGCATTAACCCACAGCGCCACACCAGGTTTTATAGGTAACGTTAATACAAGGAACCCTTTTAGAGCAGTGGTCAGTGGTTAAGTGCTCAGCTGTTAATCTAGAGGTTGGTAGTTTGAACCCCCGTGCCGCTCCTTGAGAGACACCATCTGGCCATCTGTTCAGCAGATGACAGCCTTGCTAATCCTATGGGCAATTCTATTCTGTCCCACAAGGTGGTTTTTCTTCTTCTTGATGGTGTTTTTAACAAGGCATTCAGTGCCAGAGTTAGATACTATGATGAGGTGGCTGGAAAAAAACCAACACTTTGGCGGGGGAGGGATATGAGGTAAGAACGAGTCTGGGCACCGACTTCAGGATGGGAGGCCCACGGGGCTCAGGGGCAAGGAGGAGATCGGCCCTAGGTCCAGTCGGGGAGCGGGCCGAAGGGCTGTCAAGGGGGAGGTCCAAAGGTGCATCTGGACGGGATCCTTGTTCCTGCGACTGCCCCAAACGATAAAACGCTGCCTCCCTCAGAACCTAACCCAAGCTCCACTGAGAAGCTTCCCAAAGGTGGGGAGCTCGAAGGCCGGCGTGGAGCCAACCTCTAGTCCTACCCGCCGCAAGGAAGCGGATGACTCACCTGATCTAAGCTCGCCAGAAACTCCCTAAACCGCTGGGCAGAAATCGCGCAAGCCCTAACGCTAGTCAACCCACTACGCACGCGCATAAACCTCCCACCAGACTACAATTCCCGGGGTGCACTGCGACGATCGGCATGGACAGACCTAGCAGCCAATAGACGAAGGAGAGCGCCCGGGATGCCTTCGATCAACCAATCCTCATGGAGAGAAGGCGGCCGTGCTGCGAGGTAGTTCCCAGGCTGCTTGTGGGAGTCTCAGTGACTAACGGCTTCGGCTCCGCCCAGCGAGCTTATTCCTGGCTTCCGGGTCCCTGATCCCCCTAGAGAGGTGAGTCGGCTTCAGGTGGGCGCGAAGTGTTGTGGTGTTGCAGGCGTCAGCGGAGCTCGGTCCCAGCCACATAGTGGAGCGTGTCGGGTTGTCATAGGTACGCCGAGCCCAGGGCCAGCTGGGTCGCGGAGCCCGAGCAGGGCGCCCTTGGAGGCCGGAGTGGCTGGGCCTGCGGATCCTCGGGAGCCAACAACCGCTGCGCCTCTTTCTACCTCGGCGGAAAGCAGGAGTCTTATCGCTAGTCTCCACTCCTGGATTGCGCTATTGCCTGCCTTGGTTTTTACCTCTTAGCTCCCTGCTCTGTTTGAGCCAGGATGTCAGAGAATCAGTGCGAGCGATCTGTGTAACGAATTGAACTTTTCCAAGCTTTTCGCCTGTCAGCCTAGACATGTTACTCATTTCCTCTGAGACCTTTGTACTTATTACTGCAACAAAAGCTGTACACTCCCCCCCCCACACACACACACATACCACCCCCAGTTTCTTTTCAGGATGTGTGACTTTGCTCCTATGAGACATAGTTTAAGAATTTGGTGGAAAGACAAGCTCTTCTGACTTGGAAGCACTATGCTACCTTCAGGAGTTGCGTAAATGGCGTCTCAGCATGCCCGCCCGGGTGGTTGCTGTCCACATCCTTCAAAAGAACCATCTTTTCTAGGTGTTGCTTTGGCATTCGGAAAGGTTTCTCCAGGGTCATGACCTGCAACATCTGAACTGTTTTCAAGGAGAGAGAAGTTTGTGAAAGAGTCCCCAAAATCTAGATGCGTGGCATAGGAGAAGCTTCTCAGCATGCTGACCAGACATAAAGAGATCAGGAAAAGTAAGAGGCCGAGCTCACAGTAATGGGTTGATGTACACTGACTCATAGAGGATGGGGAGAAGGGAAAGCAGAACTGCAGTTGCTCCCAAAAAGAACGTTTTTGTACAAATTACTCCTGTCTCTGAATGATAAGTAAAACAATTTGTGCAAAATGCTTACACAGTCCAGCTCCAGGACACGATGTCAGTAGATTGATTGATAGATTACTTACAGTTCCTGACGTATGCCTAAAGTTACTGGTTTCCTAAATTGCTATATAAAAGCCATTCTCACTCCCTGGACTTGGGAGCAGTTTGTAATTTTGCAAATTGTTGCCCAAGTGTAGTTGAAATATCCTTTTATTTATTATAACTTTTTCTTATAATTTATTTAGGAGTTTACAGAGCAACTTGGTTTTTCATTTAACATATCGTATACATTTTCTTGTGTGCCTGTCTTGGTCATCTAGTGCTGCTATAAAAGTACATGGCTTTAACAAACAAAAATGTATTCTCTCACAGATCAGACCCTGATCTGATGCAAGCAAGTTTCCCAGGAGTGTGGCAAGCAACATCTTTTATTTTAAAAACAGAGTCCTGGTGTAGCACTGTAGGATATGCATTATACTGCAAGGTTGATTTGAACCACAAGGTGGTGGTTCCAACCCACCAGCTGCTCCTCAGAAACCCTATATAGGGTCCCTGTGAATTGTAACCAACTCCACGGCATACCACCACCACCACAGTTTAAAAGGCTAGAAGTTTGAATTCAGAGCGCCCGCTCTGGTGAAAGATCCTGTCTCCTTTCAGCCTCTGTAGGCCCAGCAGTCCTTGGGACTCTCCATGTGTCCAGACATCAGTCATTCCCTTCACAGTGCAGGGACCCAGGGCCAGATGTTTCACTCAACTCTCGACTCTTCTTTCTTCATGGTGGTAGCTGTTGTTAAGAGCCTTTGAGTTAATTCCAACTCATAGAGACCCTCTATAGGGTTTGTGGAGGCCTGCTGGTGTGGCGCTGTGGGTTAATGCGCCAGACTGCAAAGCTGTTTGAACTGCAAGGTTGGCAGTTCAGGCTCGCCAGCTGCTCCTCGGAAACCCTATACAAGGTCGCTATACTCAACTTCACTTAACAACAACAGTAGGGTTTCTGAGGAGCCGCTGGTGGGCTTGAACTGCCACCTTGTGGTTCAAATCAGCCTTGCAGTTCAGTACTTGTACTACAGTGCCATACCAGGACCTGCTCATTTCTCTCTTCTTTGATCTCTAATAAGGTCAAAGATGTTGCTTGCCACACCCATGGGAAACAATGCTTGCATCAAATCAGGGTCATGATGAATTAAGGTGGCGCCATAGGATAAGCACTCCACCTCAAGTTCGGTTTGAGCCGCCAGGTCAGCAGTTCAAACTCACCAACTGCTTGCTCCTCGGAAACCCTATATTGGGTCTCTTTGAGTCAGAACCCACTAGATGGCACTTTAACAACAACAACATCATACCATATGGGGATCATCATATAACTTCCAAATCACACTGAGAATCATGGCCCAGCCAAGTTGATATATATGGGGTGGGGGGTGGGGGGAATTCATGTCCGTGACACTGATAGCAGTTCCCATGGGGGAGCAACCCTCTTTCCATTTCTTCCTTGTGTTTCCCATTTCCGGTTATCCTTTCATAGTCCCAGCTGCCTGCTGAACTTTCTCTCTGGCTAACAGGCTGCCTGCCCTTTTGATCTCTTAGGAGTGCATACTTCCCAGCTGGTGTTTTTCAGCTTGCAGGTCTATCTGTCCGTGTGTTGTGTGTTGTTTGGTGGAAAGTTGAGCTGTGAGATTGAGTTCCATTCCCAGCTTGAAGGGTGTCTAAAGGGTTCCACCAGTCTCTGTCAGACCAGTAAATCTGTTTTGTTTTCTTTCTTTTGTGATGATGAGCTTCATTTGACATTTTTCTCCCACTTTCTCTTGGATCTCGTCTTGCGATCGATCCCTTTCTGGATAGTTGGAGTGGTACCTGGGTATCATCTAGTTTCCAGATAGTTGGAGTGGTACCTGGGTATCATCGGACCCAGAGAAGAGAAAACTCTGGGGAACTCTTGTTAGCCAAGGTGCTCAAGGAGGTGGGCGTGGGAAGGATATGAAGGACAGTGGAGTTCCTGGCCTTTGTGGAGTTCCCACAGGCCTAGGTGTTATCTAAGTTCAGGTACTCAATCTGGATGTAGTTCATGGGGGTTCTTGATGGAGCTGGTTCCAGAATCAGTTAGGACCGCAGGGCAGCTGGGGGCAGCGTGACTTGTTAAATGCTGGTCGGGTAGCTCTGCACATTCTGTAGGTCTGCAGCCAGCCCCTGCCTTACACTACCATGGCTTCCAACCACATAGCTCCTAACCCCTGGAGAGCAGGGTCTGCGCTGGGGGTAGATGAGCGTGGGAGCTGGCCACACCTGGTCACCAGGGAAGCATGGTGAAAAACAAGGAATCACACCTTTCCCGTCGCTTGTGTGAATCTGCTCTGCCTGGCCACATTCTGTCACCAAAGCTGCTACAAAATTTCAAGATGGTCATGCCGCATTTGGCCAGCTGGTCACCCATCAGTCTCCCTCTAGCCATTCCCTGGTCAGCGTCTTCTCCCAGCATGCACTCAGTCCATGTCTCTAACCTTTCCTCTGAAGTTCAGGGTTCCACAATTTTCATCTGCGTCTGTTTCAGTTGGTCTCTTGTATCTTTGTTGGAGTTCTGGTGTGGCGCTGTGGGTTAATGTGCCGGGATGCAAAGTTGGTGTGAACAACAAGGTAGGCAGTAGCCCAGTGACTCACTAACTCAAAGTGCTTGCTTATGGTGAAGAAGTTGTCATGACTTTGCCCCTTAATTGCTCTCTTATATATGTGGAAATATTTACAGCACATAGAAATCTGTCTGTAGAAATACCCTATGCCAGACCTATATATGGTCATGGGTGTAGGCCCATGTGTCTGCCAGTTTCCTCACTTACAGATTACTGTTTGTTATTACTGATGTTGCAGGATTCGCGGTGTATTTACCTTTGTGCTCTAACTCTGTGGCTTCCGTTGCCTTTGTGCTGTTGTGGTGATCATCCCCTTATTGTCTGTTGCCATTCTCTTCACACAAATTCATATGTGTCTATGGTGGCTCTGTATAAGAACGAAACTGGGAGCCAGCCACTCCATGGAAGAAATGGTAGGCTTTCTACTCCATGAAGATTTAAAGCCTCAAAAACTCTATATAGGGTCGCTATGAGTCAGAAATTGAAGTTATCAAGGACTTCATTCTTCTTGGATCAACTGTCAACACTCGTGGAAGCAGCAGTCAAGAGATCAGATGACGTATTGCATTGGGCAAATCTGCTGCACAGGAACTTTTTAAAGTATTGAAGAGCAGAGATGTCAGCTTGAGGACTAGGGTGTGCCTGACCCAAGCCATGGTGTTTTCAATAACCTCATATGGATGCAAAAGCTGGACAGTGAATAAGGAAGATCGTAGAAGAATTGATGCCTTTGAGTTGTGGTGTTGGAGGAGAATACTGAAAGTGCCATGGACTGCCAAAAGAACCAATAGAGCTGTTTTGGAAGAAGTACAACCAGACTGCTCCTTGGAGGCCAGGATGGCTAAGCTTCATCTCTCATACTTTGGACATATTGTCTGGAGGGAACAGTCACTGGAGAAGGATGTCATGCTGGATAAGATGGAGGGTCAGAGAAAAAGAGGAAGACCCCCAAAGAGATGGATCAGCCAGGTGGCATCATTGATGGCATCAAGTGTGGCAGCGGTAGTGAGGTTGGCCCAGGATCGGACATTGTTTCGTTCTGCTGTGCATGGGGTCGCTATGAGTCGGTTCCGACTCGATGGCACCTGACAACAACAACAACATGAGTCAGAATGGACTCAACGGCACTTAACAACAACAGTTATTTAGATGGAGTCCTGTTGTGGTGTTGTAGGATAAGCACTGGACTGCAAAGTTGGCTTGAACCTCAGTGTCGGCACTTCAAACTCACCAGCTGCCTTGGAAACTCTGTACAGGTCGCTCTGAGTCAGAACTGACTCCACGACACTTAATGACAGCATTATCTAATTAGTGATTTTCTCCCTGGTAGCCATCTTTTCTTACTCTCTGTGGAAACCTTCGCTGGACTTGTTATAATAGTGCACTCACACAGTTGTGCCCTCCAGGTTCGTCCACATTATGAGATGTTTCGTGGATTTGTTGTTATTAACATTGTTTTGTTGTTAAATGCGCTTGACTCAGTTCCAACTCATAGCAACTCTATGTAGGGTTTCTGAGGAGCAGCTGGTGGGTTTGAACCACTGACCTTGGGGTTAGCAGTCCAGTGCTTATCCTACAGTGCCACACCAGGACTTAGTATTCCATTATGTGTACATTCTTTGGTTTGTTTAAACATTCATTCATTGATGGGCATTTAGATTGTTTCTATCTTTTTGTGATTGTGAGTAATGCTGCTATGAATAGGGGTGTCCGTATACCTATCCAAGAGAATTAGGATCCATACTTAGTGGTCAGATTGCTGGATCAAATGGTCTTTGTATTTTTAAGTAGTTAAGGAAGTTCCATACCATTTTACACAGTGATTGTACTGTTGTACACTTCTATCAGCAGAGTCCGAGAGTTCCACTCTCTATACCTCCAGTAGCCTTTGATGATATCTCTGTTGTTTTTATTTGCATCTCTCTCTGGTAGCGTAGTGATTATGAATCGAGCTGCGAGCCTTAAGGTCAGCAGTTCAAAACTACCAGCTGCTCCACGGGAGAAAGATGAAGCTTTCTGCTCATGTAAAGATTTACAGCCTCGGAAACCCTGTACAGGGTCACTGTGAATCGGAACTGACTCCACAGTATTTAACAACAACAACAACAATGGTATTAGCAACCTGCAATATGCAGGTGATACAACCTTGCTTGCTGAAAGTGAAGAGGACTTAGTATATTTACTAATGAAGATCAAAGAGCACAGCCTTTGGTATGAATTGCATCTCAATATAAAGAAAACAAAAATCCTCACCACTGGACCAATAAACAACATTCTTACCAATGGAGAAAAGATTGACCGTTGTCAAGGACTTCATTCTTCTTGGATCAACTATCAACACTCTTGGAAGCAGCAGTCAAGAAATTAAACGACGTATTGCATTAGGCAAATCTGCTGCACAAGACCTTTTTAAAGTGTTGAAGAGCAAAGATGTCAGCTTGAGGACTAAGGTGTGCCTGACCCAAGCCTTGGTATTTTCAATAACCTCATGTGCATGTGAACGTTGGACAGTGAATAAGGAAGACTGTAGAAGAATTGATGCTTTTGAGTTGTGGTGTTGGAGGAGAATATTGAAAGTGCCATGGACTGCCAAAAGAACCAATAGATCTGTTTTGGAAGAAGTGCAGCCAGAGTGCTCCTTGGAGGCCAGGATGGCCAAACTTCGTCTCTCATACTTCGGACATATTGTCAGGAGGGACCAGTCACTGGAGAAGGATATCATGTTTGGTAAGGTGGAGGGTGAGAGAAAAAGAGAAAGATCCCCAGCGAGATGGATTGGCAAAGTGGCAACATCAGTTGGCTCAAGCATGGCAGCAATGGTGAGGTTGGCCCAGGATTGGGCAGTATTTCGTTCTGTTGTGCATAGGGTCGCTATGAGTTGGTCCTGACTCAATGGCACCTAACAACAACAATGGCTAATGGAAGGAGCTCTGGTAGCGTAGTGGTTACGAGTCGGACTGCTAGACCTCCATGTCAGCAGTTCAGAACTACCAGCTGTTCCATGGGAGAAAGATGAGGCTTTCTGCTCCTGTCAAGATTTATAGCCTCAGAAACCCTACGCAGGGTGAATTGGAACCAATTCCCCAGCACACCACCATCACCACCACCACCAATGGCTAATGGAGCCCTGGTGTAGCACTGTGGGTTAATGCGCTGGACTGCAAGGTCAGTGGTTCAAGCTCACCAGTCTCTCCTTGGAAACCCTATACAGGGTTGCTATGAGTCGGAACTGACTTGACAGCAGTTAGCAACAGCAGCAGATGATTTTGAGCTTTTCTTTTTGCGTGTCTTGGCCACCTGAATTTCTTCTTTGGTGACGTGTCTTTATGTCCACTATCCATTTTTCAATTGGGTTGTTTCTCCTTTTGCTGTGGAGGTGTTGGAAGTTTTCTATACATTTTGGAAGATTAATCCTTTGTCAGAGATGTCATTGCCAAATTTTTTCCCCCAAATCTGTAGGTTGTCTTTTTTTCCTCTTTTGGAGAAGCCTTTTGATGTGCACAAGTATTGGAATATCCTTTAATAAATCTCTTTCATTTTCATTTTAACAGAGACTCCAGTTTTCCTCTTTGACACCCCAAATGGCGGCTAAAATGGAGATAACTTTGAGCTTGCAGCCCCATTCTCCAGATTCGCCCAAACAAGAGAGGCACATAATAGCAAAGCTAGAAGACCGAAGGGAGCCTGCTTTGCAAAATAACTGCCCGGACCCTGAGCTCTCCCGCCAGCGCTTCAGACAGCTTTGTTATCAGGAAGTATCTGGGCCCATGGAGGCGCTCTGCCGCCTCGGGCAGCTCTGCCGGGACTGGCTGCAGCCCGACCGGCACTCAAAGGAGCACATCCTGGAGCTGCTGGTGCTGGAGCAGTTTCTGGCCATCCTGCCCCCAGAGATCCAGACCTGGGTGAGGAAAAGATGTCCAGCCAACAGCCAGGAGATCGTGGACCTGGTGGAAGAGTTTCACAGAGCCTCCAAGAGACCAAAGCAGTGGGTAAGGAAGGTCCCCTTTCCAGGGCCCCCAGCATCTCCCAGTTAGACACAGTCCAGAAATATAGACTGGACGAATTCTAAAGTGGCTCCAGCTCTATCTGAAACCCCCAGCAGTTTGTGACAGGTTTTCAACAAACGCAGCCACTGGCGCCTCCAGGGAGGAAGTCAAGGCCTCGTCATGGTTCTTGCTTGTTCCTTGAAGGTCCTCATGCCCTGGAAGAAGTTGGAAGGCTCTTGAATCTCTGCTGTCAACTCTGCCCACCCCGTCACCCCCAATTCCTCTTGAAGTTTTCCTGTCGTCAGAAGTCTTAGTCTTTGGATCAGGAAATTCCAGCTTAATTGGCTGTAATCCCTTCTCACGTGCACCCACCTACTCAGACCCAAGTCAAGTCATGTTGTTAAGTGCCATCAAGTCGATTCCAACTCTTAGCGACCCTATGTAGGATCTCCAAGGAGCTGCTGGTGGGTTTGAACCACTTGCCTTGTGGTTAGCAGCCCAGTGCTTATCTTACAGTGAGTGCCAAACCAGGAGTCCTGTCAAGGACTAGGCAGGAAGTAAACAGCGTGGTTCTTTGACAATAGGAACTGTTAGGGAATAGGGCTGGAGCAGTCCTCTTTGAGTCCGACTTCTGCTAGGATCTCCTTCCCAGAACAGCCTTTGGCAGTGCGTGTCTCACGGTCCCCCATCATAGTGATTCCCTTCCTATAGGATATGGAAGGCATGCTTATATGCTGGGAGTCTGATGTGCCAACACCATAACTGATGCTGATGTTTTTGTTCTAGCTCTCTTCTGATGCCTGTTTCTCCAGGCATTGAGAAAAGTTGAAACTTTAGGGGCGGTTGAAGCTCACCAGCTAGTCCTGGGAAACCCTATACAGGGTTGCTATAGGTTGGAACTGATTTGACAGCACTTAACAACTCAGGATCTATAGTAGCATTATTCTTGTCATTCTGATTCCTTTGAGGGTTTCAATGCTCTCTATCAAAGTTGGCCTTCAGGCTGGTGTCAGGAATTCCCAGGGTGGCGGGGTCATTACAGAGCAGTGAAAGTAAAGCTGTCCTCGGTCAGTCCTTGCTTGGCCCAAGCGCTCATCGACACGATGGGTCTTGTCCCTAGGTGGCTGTCTGTATGCAGGGACAGAGGGTGCTCTTGGAGAAAACTGGAGTTCAACTTGGAGAGCAGGAACTGCCTGACTTTCTGGAGGAGACTTCCGAAGCAGGACTTGAGGAGCAGCTGAGCCACCCTCATGGGGAGAAAGCCCAGCTCCTCCAGGAGCCAATCCTTAAATTGGCTGAGACAGGTAAACGCTCTGTTTCTCTCTTACTGGCCTTTCTGTACACGAAAGCATCTCGTGGTCCTCGAAAGGCATCGTCCAGATGTATGTGTATGTTTTAATGTTGCATGTAATTACAGATCTTTTATTTTAAAAATCTCACTAGAGTAATGGTGAGAAAATAAATATGTGCTCGCCATTTTCTGTTAATGAGGTTTTGACAGTCAGTTGCACAACAGGAATTATCTAGTACCTACTCTTCTGTTCCGTTTTGTAATTCTGTTCCTTTTTTTAATTAAGACGGATCATTAGAAAACGAGCACTTGGATCACCACTAAACTTCCATCCAAGCCGTGGCTGAGTTTCAACACTTAAAATGGCCCCAAGATTAGAAGGGGCCTAAACAATATTCCTTTTAGACCGAGTCCACACTCAGCAGTATTTTCTGATACTTCTTCCTCTTTGACATTGCTTGTGCTTGTTTTCGTCTGTTTCCTTGCCTCTGGTACTGTGCCCCAAGTGTGACTGCAAGTAACATGTTTGGGCGTTCTTAGTCATGTAAATACAGAACAGTTTGCAAGTTAGAGCAGAAGGTTCCATATAATGTACGACAATCCATGAAATATTATGATTTGATTATTCTTGAAATTCAAGGAAACGACAAGGCCTGGGCACCAGTAAAAAGCATGAGGGTTCTAGCTGACGTCGTTCCCCCCTGACCTACGGCCTTCATGGTTCTAAACATTGTGGTTTGGTTTTCATTTCTCTCAGGAGTCCTGGTGTAGCGCTGTGAGAAAATGCACTGGACTGCAAGGTTGGCAGTTCAAATTCACAAGCTGCTCCTTGGAAACCCTATACAATGTTGCTATGAGTCAGAAGTGACTCGGAGGCACTTAACAACAAAAACAGTGAACCCTGATGGTGGTGCAGGATAAGCACTGGATTGCTAACCGTAAGGTTGGTGGTTCAAACCCACCAGCTGCTTCATGGGCAAAAGATGAGGCTGTCTGCTCTTGTAAAGATTTCGTCTCCGAAACCCTGTGTAGGGTCACTGAGTTGGAATGGACTCAGTGACAGTGGATTTGGTTTTCTGGAATGCCTAATGATGTACCTTTTCAGTGGGCTTATTGACTATTTGTGTATCTTCTTTGGCAAAATGTCTATTCAAATTCTTTGCTTATTTTTCAATTTTTTTTTTTGTCTTTTGGCTGTTGGATCCTAAGAGTTCTTTTATTCTTTCGACTAGACTCTTAGCAGATACCTAATTTTTCAGTATTTTCTCCCATTCTGTAGACTGTCTGTCCACGTCTTAGTAGTGCTCTTATTATGATTACTATTATTATAGACTCTTTATTAAATTTTATACAAGGGTGAAAACCAGACAAGATAAACCTCGATCACCTGGGTGAGGGAAATCATGCATATGATACCACGATGAGTTTTCCAAGTAGTGTTGTTCTTTGATACATACTAGTCTTAATTTTGATGACGTCTAATTTATCCATTGTTTCTGATTGCTTGTGGTTGAAGTGTCAGAGTTGTTGTGTTTTTTAATTGCCCAATCCAGTGTCAGGAAGATTGACTTTCTATGGGTTTCCACAGTGTCACAGTTCCACCTCTTACGTTTGGCACACTGAAGCACTTGACTACTTGTCAAAAACGTTGATGCTTTGAACTCACCTAGAGGCACCACAGGAGACAGGTGTGACAATCTGCTTCTGAAAGGTCATAACCTTTAAAAGCCCATGGAGCAAGCGTACTTCTCCTCTGACAGACTTGGAGTTGCCAGGAGTCAGAATCCACAAAGACTACTCTTACGTTTAGGTCTTTAATCCATTTTAAGTTAAGGTGTTTTACATGGTGTGAGGCAGCTGGAGAATTTCTGTAATTAGACTACAGGTATAATCCAAAATATGGTTTCTAAACACGTTGTCAACTTTGTAATGAACGAAAACACCAGTTACTAGATTTATCATCCTTTGAGGAGAAAATGTCAACCAGTGTTCTAATAAGTGATGGGTATTTGTTGAAATAGCTCAGGTACAAAAGTGGCAATTTGTAAATATCATTCTTTCATTAATTGATGGGGTTTCATCAATTAATACCCAGTTTTGATGAGTTTTCTTTTCCATTCCATGTTCCTCCTTTCCTAAACTTTTCCCTAAAGGTAAGGAGAAAGGAGGTTGGAAAACTTGGTTTCTAATTTCAGTATAAATCAGAATCACCCCTAAGAGCTTATGTACTATGTAGATTTCCAGGTTCCACCCCAGGAGATGCTGGGAGAGAGGCGAGGACTTTGCTTGTTTGTTAACTCCAGTTGAGTGTCATGCAGCTGGCCAGTAGAGCACACGTTGAGAAGTCTTGCTGTCTGTTTCCTGTTTTGCTGAGGTTCATTCACGAACAGCTAGAAAATAGAACATATTCTTTCTAATTATAGAGGCCACCAGAATGAGAAGTGACAACAAGGAAAACCCACAACAGGATGGGACTAAAGGAGCAAAGCCTTGTGCAGTTTCAACTGACAGATGCAAAGAAAATGGTCTGCAGAGTCCTGAATCTAGAGTGGTGAATATGAGTGAACCCCGATTATCACCAAGACAGATGAGCCCCCCAAATGCTCAAAAGCCATTCACTCACCACCAAAGACATTGTAGGCAATTGGAATATATTAGCAGCCCCATAAAAAGCCACCTGTTGAGGGAGGTAAAGAAAAGCAACCATTTGGAACATCTTGGGCCCCCAAAGAAATCTTACAAATGCGATCACTGTGGGAAAAGCTTTTCATTTAATTCAGAATTGGAAAGACACAAGAGAGTCCATACAGGGGAAAGACCCTATACGTGTGAAGTGTGTGGAAACCGCTTTGGGCGGCAGTCAACCTTGCAGCTGCACCAAAGGATCCACACTGGAGAGAAACCGTTCCATTGTGACCTGTGTGGGAAAAGCTTCCGCCAGAAATCAAACCTTCACAAGCATCAAAGACTCCACCATGGAGTCTAAGGAGAGCTTCCTGCTTTACAGTCAGTAGGAAGGTATTTGTATGACTCCTTCCCTGATTGCATGTAAATCACAAAGACTACATGACTTACAAGGAAAGGTTCCTGAGGAAGTGATGGTGCACATTGGGCGTGTATGAGAACACCCTGAAGAGGTGGACCAGGAGATTGTTCATGTAGCGTGTCAAAAACGGTGATGAGATGGCAGGTCAGGGCTGTGGGTCAAAGAAGTGCATTCACTTGGAGAGCAAGAAGTAAATACTGTGGAAGAAACAAGATGCTCCTGGCCCCTTTATTGTGAAATGTTTTCCTTACTGCTTTGTCTTCTAAAATAGGCTCAAGGATAAAGTCTACATAGGGTTGTACATTTCCTGTCACATCAGGCCTTCTTTATTATGCTCACACCTGTTGAATAAAGGTGAGTGATCCACCACCACTTTAAGGCAAAAGTTAACTGGGATGTACATCCCGATATTCCATAGGTAATTCCTGGCTGCTCAGGACAAAGGCTTGCATTAAATGAGTCTGTCATGCTTGTGTTTCCAAATAACTAAAATTTTTCAAATGCTTTGACACAGAAGGACCACATACACGTGATCCTCTCTATATCATGTATATGCAGATACACACATACACACATGTATGACATATATATGACCTTTTGTATATTAAAACATGTCTAATTCAGAAAAGAAGTCCATACAGCAGCTCCAGTCAAGAGACAGAGAAGTGTTATTGAGAGGTGAGAAAGCCTGTTACCCACTATAAAGGATTGTTAAGGACAGGAATCTTGTTTTTCTATCATTGTAACTTTTGGAATTAGCCTGTGCCCAAGACATTCAGTAATTAATTAAGGACCCTGCTTTCCCTGCCAGACTCATTTCTGCTTCAGATCTATTGGATGCAGCAGGCCAAAACCTCTGCTGAAGCACAGTGACCTACTCCATGTTCCCCTTCCTAAGTACTGTTATGTATCCCATGTCTATCTTGAACCAATTTGGTTAAAGAGGCTTGCTCCCCAAAGGAAAGGAACATAGATTTCCATTTTTCTTATTTATAAGAGTTGGAGACAGGAACTCTTACTGAAACAAGAGTTCTGCTTCCTGTGTTTTAAGTTCTCCAAAAAGAATAAAGACTGCTTTTGAGTGTTTCTCCTGGTTACAGAATCCGTGTGTTTATTGTTGAATTTTAGTATCACGCTGTACTGGTTCAACTCTGGACCTTGAAAATACAAAATTACCACTCTCCACGTCATTCCTGTTTCTAAACGGTTTTCAAGTGTGTCCCACTGCTTCCCTTCCCTGAAAGCCAAGTTAACGTTCACAGACAGAGAGCTCAGCTCCAGGTAAGTAGGCTCAGTAAGGAAGTAGGGCCATGGGTGCTCGGCTGCGTTTGCAGGTGTGGGCTCAGTTCTTCAGATATAAGCCCCTCATTCCCTTTACCTTGTGGGGTCCCATCAGAAGACCTCAGTACAGAATGCTAACCTGGTTTGCAATCAGCTTCTATTCACAGCACCCCAACCTAATCTTTTCTGTGCAGCCCATGGACATTTTGTGATCTTTTCTGGACCTTGTCTTGTATTCACCCATGTGATAATGGGGATGATTTGGTCAGGTTATATGGTTCCTGAGCTGCCCTTGGGGAAATGGGGAAGAGACGGGAAGTATCAATGAATAGATGAGGAATTTGGACCTCACATTTCTCTGAAAGGCATTTTCATTCTCTAGTGGATAAGAACTGTGTAAATCTATTTCTTAACACCATCATCATTACCATCAAAAGTAACAGTAACTCCCCAGTACCATCCTAAATAGTCAGTGTGGACATTTTTTCACAATTGTTTTTAAACCAAAAATGTGTTTTTTTTTTCAATTTTATTGAGGTTTATTTCACATATAAAGTTTATCCATTTAACAGGTACAGTTCAGTGGTATTAGTGTATTCGAAGTTGTGTAACCATCAGCACAGTATAGTTTTAGGACATTTTCCAAAGCCCAGAGAAAAACAAGCAATCATGAACAGTTACTCCCCATCCCAAACCCTACTCATCACCTTTTTTCACTATGTTTTAGTCTTGTTGGAGCCTGTATCTCTACTTTATTCTTTTTATTGCCAGGTAACAATCCGTTATACATACCACATATTTATCCATTAATCAGCTGATGGACACTTGGGTGGTTTCCACCTTTATTATGAATAATACTGCTGTAAATATTTATATACACGTTTTTGTGTGGACATGAGTTTTCATTTCCCCTGACTATCTACCTAAAGATGAAATAGCTGCATCATATGGTAACTGTCGAGTAGGTTCCAACTCAGCGACCCTGCCTCTGGTGTCCGAGAGCAGCTAGTGGATTTGAATCCCTGACTCCCCAGACTGTTGTAAGGAGAGATAGGGAACAACAGTGTATGTTGTCAGATGGAACATGGGCCCCATCTGAAACCTACAACAGATGCCTGTACACACTTCTAATGAGATCACTTAGTTGGCTTTTTACGCAGATGATCAAAAGAACACTTTCCTACTGAAATTCCACAGGGACAAGTTTCATAAGCAATGCGACATACTCTTTATTCACATACACTATAACCTGTTAGACCTCCCCCTTGTACATTTATGAGGCAGATTGGCAAATTAATTTGAGTAAAATCTAGTTTCAGGTTATTAAACATCTTGTGCTACAGCCATCAGAACACTGTCACCTAATTATATGGAATCCCGGAGTCTAAAGTTCACAAAGACATTTACTGTTGGCTCTGCATTTTATCATGTTTATTTAGTTTTAACTTCCTGAGGTCTTGAGTTAGTCGTGTTCTGAATTAGGGGAGACAGGTACAGGCTAAGACCTATAACAAGAAAGCTCTAAATATAACTCTTTCCAGTGGAACTCTTTGGAGAGCAACAAAATTCTTTAATTTTAAAATGACAAAATGTAAGCTGATAACATCTAAATTCCATCTGATTAATGTTTCATTGGTGTTGACTGTTTAACAACCCTGATATTTTAATAATCGTATGACGGACTTGTTGGAGACACATTTTCATCACTATTTTGACAACAAAAAACCATGAAATTTGTCTGCATCCCTTTCTTTGGTGTGGAGCTTTCACTTTTAATATAATGTCAAAGGCGCAGCTGCAAACCCTACTCAACCCACTGTTCAAAGCAATAAACATTTGCATATTCAGTTTGTCATCCTGGTATTAACTTACATCCAGTATTTGTGAATAGCAATTAACACAATAGGTTAATAATATATCATTCATTCAATGACAATTTTGTGGATTCTGCCCATCAGTTGGTACTAGAAAGACAGAAGTAAAAAGCTATCATAAAGACAGCCTGGCTCTTACCAGCTGATATGACCTCTTCCTTCAATTCTCTGGGCTCAGAGAATCTTGAATTACATCCAGCATACAGGTTTAGGTACAAGGATACAATAAGGTAGCAGCAGAAAACATGCCTACATCTGAGCAACTGACACTCAGCGTTTTATTTTTCTCAATTTTCTGCACTCCAAATTAACAATATAACACCAAAACCCCATGTTGATTACATTCCTATGTTTCTGTAAACATGCCATTTTTTTAATCTCTTAGTTTTGGCATAATCTCCCAAAATCTGGAGTCAATAAAAATGGAGAGGTTAACTATTAAGAAAGTCTCATCTGGACTATTAAGAAAGTCCATTGTGAGGTCTGGAAAAGATCCATGACATCACCGTCCTTACACTTTCTCAGGAACAAAGGATGGCAAAAACCTGGTGCTGCCAAGTCAGTCCTGACTCCCAGCGACCCTGAAGGCACACAACAGCCTCACAGGGTCTCCAAGGCTGGCATCTTTACAGAGCAGCTGGTGGGCTCAAACCACTGACCTTTCAATTAGCAACAAAGTGCTTAACCATGACACACCTGGACGCCTTTCCCTAAACAGCATTTACTATTATTCACAGCAAAACATACAAAATGCTTTGATAGGCAAATCGCCCTATGAAGGTCATCGTAAAAAGAAATAGGCCCTACCACCACCTCTGAATTCCTGGTCTGAGGCTGTAGGTAAGCACTGGCCTGATAACCACAAGGTTGGTGGTTCAAACTCACCAGCCATTCCCTGGAAACCCTACACAGGGTCACTCTGAATTAGAACTGACTCGAGGACACTTAACAACAACCATCCCCTCTATGTGCCTCTCCCCAGATCCAACCAGCAGAAAAGATCTGTAGTGAGATTGCCAAAACCCCTTGTAAACACCCATATCCCAAGGTGGAAGTCCCACGGATATCAGCAGCCACTGTGGCTGCTGTGGGTTAATGTGCCAGATTGCAAAGGCCTTTGAACTGCAAGGGCAGCGGTTCAAGCTCACCAGTCACTGCTCGGAAACCCTATACTGGGTCGCTATGGGTCAGAACCTACTCGATGGCACTTAACAAAAACAAGCCAATAACTAATCCACCCATGTGAGAACTCTGTAAAGGGGGGAGGTAGTCTCTAGGAATCCGCATAAAGAATATTAATTTCATACAGATAATACATTCAAAGACTCTGTAATGGGGGGAGGTAGTCTCTAGGAGTCCGCATAAAGAATATTAATTTCATACAGATAATACATTCAAAGTTACAGCAAAGTATGTTGTTGTCAAGTGCCGTCAAGTTGATTCCGACCCACAGCGACCCTGTAAATGAAATTAAAAGAACCCTGGATATACTCAGTATGTTTTTTTAGTTATGAAACAGAAACACTGCCTAAATTGAGTCTGTGGAGAGTGCAGTGGCTTTGTAAGATAAGCACTAGATTATGAACCACAAGGTTGGCAGCGTGAGCCCACCAGCCACTCTGTGGGAGAAAAATGACGTTTTCTGCTCCCACAAAGATTTGCAGCCTCAGAAACCCTATAAAGAATCGCTGTTGAGTTGGAACCAACTTGATAGCACCTAACAGCAAACTGAGGCCGTAGTGAGAAGCAAGTGACGTGTGTATAAAGGGCAAAGTAGTTAGTGAGGGCCCGGGCACAGGAAGGATACACCTAACAGATAATGAAAAACAAAAGTCTTGTGAAAATGTGTTGTACTTGCATGGTGTTTGTCACATGGGTTTGCTGATGAAGAACAAGATGCATTTCCAACCTGAAACCTTTCCCACAGATGATACATTTGAAAGGTTTCTCTGCATGGCTTTTCTGGTGGCATGCCAGTTCTGATTCCAAAATAAAATGTTTTGCATACGTGAGGCTTTTCCTCCATGTGACGTTCTGATGCGAAATCTGTTCAGAGAAATGATGGCAGGTGGCCTCACACAGGACATTTGAAGGGTTTACATTTTGAGAGTGACAGTTTCCCCCGTGACCACTGTATCATTTGGAGTCCTTGTCCTCTCTCCCATCCCCTTCTTTGGGAAGACAAGGTATGAGGGCTGTCCGGCACTCTCCACACGCTGGTAACCAGCTGCCAATGTTTGCATTTTCTCCTAGAGATTTCCCGTCTGACCAAAGCAGTCACCAGAGTTAGCATGTTCACAGGCTTTTTCTGCAGTGTGGGATTTTTGGTGGCGGTCCAGTCCTGGGAGCTACAAAAACCCTTTCCCACATATCCCACACATATATGGCTTCTTCTTTCTATGGACAGTCATGTGCCTGGACAGATGTGAGTGCCGACGGAAGCTGGTACCACACTCAACACATTTATAAGGCTTTTCACCAGTATGGATTCTCCTGTGTATCCTCAAGTTGGTTCAGTGACTGAAGAGTTTCCCACAGTCACCACATTTATACTTTTTGTCTGCGGAATGATTTTTTGGATGCGAAACAAGTTATGAAGTATCATGGGTGCTTTGGTCACACCCTGGGGATTTGGTTTTGGCTTCTTCCCAAGGTGATTCAAGAATTGCATTAAGTGTTCTGGTTCCTAAACACTGAGAAAGCTCTACTAATGGAGTGTGGTTCTCAATGGTAACTAAAAGGCTTATCAATCTTTTTTTGCAAGTGACAGTTCCAGCTGGTATTTTTCCTTCCTGTTTTCCAACTTCATCTTCCGAGGACTTTTCTGGATAATAGATAAGGGGCACAGCAAAGGAGTACTTTTCTACGGCAAATTCTTCAAATTCCATAGACTCTACACTGAACTGCTGATTATTTCCAAGCTTGTCTTTCTCACCTACTGATAAAAAAGAAAGCAAAGCAAAGCATAGACAACGCTCTCAAGTGGTACTGAGGAAACAAGCTAAGGCAGTTACAGCGAATACCAAGGAATTGTATGTGAATTAACCTATAACCGTGACATGATAACATACTAAGTCAGGAACCAGAAGGCTGTAGGAACTTCCCCAGCTCCAGTTCGAGGGGAGCCTGCAAGGGGAGACAGCAGAGAACAAGCAGGCAGAGTCCACCAGGATAGGTAATAAGGAAAACCTTCTTGGAGCCACTGTCTAGAGGTGGGGTCTTCCAGTTAGTCTATTTAACTGGACCCAAGAGTTTTTAAGTTATCTCACATGATAAGCTGGGCAGAAAATATAACCCATAACCTGGAGAAAACTCAATCAATAGGGATAAACCCAGGAATGGTACAAATAGTAACAGTAAACAGATTCAGCTATTTAAAATAAAAGGCCCATTGTCATCAAGTCACGACCCTGGGGGACACAGTAGAAGCGCCCCACGTGGTTTTCCAAAGCTGCAAATCTTTATGGAAGCAGACTGCCACATCTTTCTTCGGTGGGATGGCCAGTAGGGTTAAACTGCTGACCTTCTGGATAATAGCAGAGCACTTAACCACTGCACCACCAGGGCAAACTACTCTAATTCAAGAAGGTACAGAGAAAAATTGTCATAATTAAGAAGTTAAGAAAGAAATGGAGACTACAAAATAGGAATTATGGGCTAGCGCAACCTTCGTCAGGGGTAAAATATACTCAGATATTTTGTGCGGAAAGAGTACTTCCTGCATATCACTCCTCCGGATGAGAAAGCAATAGCACCACTTCGAGCTTCAATGTCACCATGCAATTGTTTGTCCATAGTACCGTGATGGCGTGTGTGTGCTTCTGGAAACTATGCCACTGGTATCTTAAATACCAAGAGGGTAACACGTGGTGGACCGGTTTCAGTGGAGCTTCCGGATTTAAGAGAGGCTAGGAAGAAGGAGAGGCAGACCAATCCTGCATTAGGATAGGTTACTATTGGACACCTGGTGTGGCACTGCAGAATCAGCACTGGACTGCGCACCACAAGATCAGCAGTTCAAACCCACTAGCGGCTCCTCGGAAACCCTATACAGGGTCGCTGAGTAGGACTGACTCGACAGCATTTCACAACAAGGATGGCTCATGGGAGAGCAGTACATCTCTGTACAATAAGCACTGGACTGCAAATCACAAGGTCGGCAGTTAGAGCCCACCAGCTGCTCCCCAGGAGAAAGATGAGGCTTTCTGTTTCCACAAAGATGCACAGCCTAAGAAACCTTATACAGTTTGCTCTGATTCAGAACCAACTCAAAAGTACTTAACAAGGATGTCTCATGTAAAATTACAGTAACACTAGACTGGATTTTGCATTTTAAAAAACTATCTGACATTTTGAAACATGCTGTCCCATGAACGTTCTTATTATATTCATGTAAATCATCCAGGTCTAGGTCCCACTTTCCAAAACCAACAAGTGGAAGAGGCATGAAATCCTAATCCTAGAATTGACCAAAATTCCAAAATGCAGGGAAAAAACAATGGTCTTACCTAGCCAGGCCACATCCTGGAAACACCTGTGTGTGGCATCTCTGCTGAGGGCCCTCTGGGCAGGGCACAGACTCACACACTCCTCTTGGGAAAAATATACAGCCAGATCCTCAAACAGCACAGACACCTGAACAAACATGAAATCCCATCTTAGTATAAATGGCTTGAGGGCCTGGACCCACTCAGTAATGGAGGACTAAGCAAAGCTAGAAATGTCAGGTGCATAGGAGAAAAGGGCTTGGGATCAATGGTTTTCTGAGTGCTGGAGATGGAGTAAAAATGGACGAGGTTGGGGAAAGAGCGTGTGCACTGGCCATACATTTTGAGGGCATGGTATAAAGACTTTAAACTCTGAAAGGGTAGTGTGTTGGGGGGGTTGGGGGGAAAGGCAAGTGAGAGAACAGGTCTTGAGGAGAGAAACCATTAAGTAAGGATGGCTAGGGTAAAGGGAAACCTGAGCAGCCCGGGAAAAATTACAAAAAGGGACGAGGGTCTTAGGCTTCTTTCAACATCCTTCCCTGACGTCATCGGATGGTGTACTGGGTCACATGTTGGTGTAACTTCCTAAATTTCAATCCACCAGCCACTCCTCCAGAGAAACAAAAGGCAGCTGCTCCCTAAGGCTTTACAGTCTTGGAAACCCTATGGAGCAGTTCAGCTCAGTCCTACAGGCTCCGGACAGAATCGACTGGAAGGCAGTGGGTTTTACCCCACTTTTCCCTAAGTTTGTTGGTGTTAAGTGCCCTCGAGTAGTTCTGACTCCTGGCGACCTGTTGTACAGTTCCCAGGTGTGCCGCTGTGGGTCAATGCGCTGGACCGCAAAGTCGGTTCCAACCGCGAGGTCAGAAGTTCAAGCTCACCAGCTGCTCCTGGGGTTTGGTGGGAACTGACTCAACAACACTTAACAACAGTTCCCAATGAGCAGCTGGTGGGTTTGAACTAGCGACCTTGTGGTTATCAGTTCAGTCCTTATCCTACAGCATCACACAAGGACTCCCTAAGTTTATGGGTCTATACAGCAATAGGACTTCGAAGTGCTTACACACCGGGGTTGTTGTTGTTACTGCTTTTAATTCAACAGACAAAGCCTGAAAACTGGCACTTCTGAGTAGTCCAGGAAGTTTGAGAAACTTTGTTTTAGCTTTTCCAAGGGGCCCTGATCCCATCCAGTGATGTGAGAGTGTGAGAAACGATTTCTTCTAGGGCCCTGGCTTAGGAACAAAGACGGCTTCCCATGCTCACAGGTATGCCCGCTTCCCAAGAGCAGGCCGAGGTTGGAAAGCCGCACCGGAAGCTGAATGGCGGAGGGACCTCGCCTCACCTGGGCCGCGGGGGTAGAGAGCGTGGACGCCATGTGGAGGGCAGAGGTGGTCAGTTTCAAGTCACGACAGGAACTTCGGGACAAAACTGGGAGGGGAGAAAACAGTTCTTACAGGGGTCAGTTCAGTTCTAGTGCTCCTCCACGCCCCCCCTGGGCTCCCTGGCTTTCCCAAACCTCCTGAAGATCCGAGGCGACTGCTCCTTTCACCGGCCATCCCTTTAGAGAGCCGAAAGCCACGGCTGGCCGGCCCTCACTTACCACACTGCGGCTAATGACCTCAGAAAGTCTCGTCCTAACCCGGCAGAAACAACAAAAAGAAATCCCCAAAAGAGAACTGAGAGCACCGAAAGAATGCCACGACCCCACACTAGCCCATGCTGAAGCCAACAAAAAAAACCCCCACACAATGCCCGTCCCAACTATATACTATCCTGCCCAGTGATTGGCTTGTGTGGCCCCAGAGAGGGCTGTCCTTCTTGAGTGCTAACCAATCGAACACTTTAACGGAAGATCGGGCATTCTGGGAGATGTAGTTTCCCCTCCGTTTCTAAAAGTATTTCCGGTTCCGCTGACTAAGTCTCCCCAGGGATCTCCATGTCCGGTAACCTGGCGAAATGGAGCTTCTTTTTTATGGTAAGCACCCGAAGGTTTGGAGTCCTGGTGTGGCGCTGTGGGCTAATGCGCTGGACTGCAAAGTAGTTTGAGCCGCACGGTCGGTGGTTCAAGCTCACCAGTTGCTCCTTGGAAACTATACAGGGTCGCTATGGGTCGGAACACACTCGACGGCACTTAACAACAACAACCCCAAGATTATAATGTTTCCAAGAGGAAAGAAAACCAGAAGAGCTGGAATTTGGGGAACCAGAAAGAGTCTAACGAAATACGGTTTCTGCTAACAGTGCCCTGTGGCGTGCAATTTGAGTTCGGTCCTTCTAAAGTGAAGGAGAGGCGGACGTCTGCGTCTGCTTTTCCACAGTTCAGACCGGCGTGCGTCGGGCTGCTAGTCTTCGACGCAAAATATTTTAGGTTCCTTTTGCTCCTTGACTGACGCATCGGACTTCAAGCGGGACTACAGCTATCCATTTGCTTTCTAGGAAGATGTGTTCCTCCTCATACCTCATATTGACGCTGTAGGCTAAGCCCTTGACCGCAAAGTCGTTTTGAACCACAAGGTTGGCGGTTCAAATTCACCAGTCGCTCCTTGGAAACCCTATACAGGGTCGCTATGGGTCAGAACCAGCTCGATGGCACTTAACTAGAGCCAGATGGAGCCCTGGTGTGATGGTAGGATAAGCACTGGACCACAACATCGGCGGTTCAAACTCATCAGCTGCTACTTGGACACCCTATACAGGATCGCTATAAGTTGGAACAAACTCGACAGCACTTACAATAGTGAGTCAGAACAGAGTCCTGGTGTGGCGCTATAGGATAAACACTGGACCACAAGGTCGACGGCTCAAACCCACCAGGCACTCCTCGGAATCCCAGGGTCACTATGAGTCAGAACCAACTCGATGGCCCTTAACAACAATGTCAGTCGAAACCAAATTGGTAGCCCTTAACAACAACAGTACCAGGCGAATCTTATTTATTGAGACTGGGTGCTGCAGTCTGGAGATTTGGAATTAGAAAGTTGTGTTCCTTCCCACTACATAATTGCTTTTGGCAGCAAAGACTCAGAATGCCGCTCCTGGCTTTCTCAGATATTATAAAGCAATGTAAGTGAAAGAAATTGTGAGTTCAGTTTACAAAGGTGTTTTAAAACACACACACATCAAGGATGATGGTACCGTCATAGAAAACTCTGAATAATAGTCTCATTGTATATTTTCTTATCCTAGTGTCAGACACATGCCTGTTTATACCTACTAGGTTATTCAGTGAATAGTTGTATGGTTATTAAAATATCATTATCAAAGTTGACAAGTAGTGGGATATGATGAATTATTGGACAGGATAGTTGCAGTTGCAAATCTCATAAAATTCAACAAAAAGGATGTTGAAAGAGCATTTATGGGTCGATTAATTCAGTGGTGCAGTGAGACCATTGAGGACCTAATGCTTCCGTATTTCTTCTCTGCCATCCTTAGCATGTAAGTAAAATCACAATGATCCAGATAATAAATGCAGACATGAATGAGGTCAAGCTACAAAGAGAGTTTTCTCCCAAGTTTGTTACTGGAATCCAAGTTTATTACGGAAGAAAACTTCTCCACACTATCCAGCAGAGGTCATTCAGATTCCATGTCCATGATTGTATCAGTATCCATCCTAAACCAATCATTTGTAAGAATAAAAAGACTCCCATAGTTGGTGTCCACCCACTATGATTCACCCTCTTGCCCAGGGGAAGGGTCCAGTCTTCCCTGGCCATCTATGTGCACGAAACCAGAGCTCTGGAAGTAAAAAGATAGAACAGATGCCAGATACGGCCCTGGTATGGAGCCATAGGATAAGCACTGGACTGCTAACCATAAGGTCAGCAGTTCAAACTCATCAGCCGCTTTTGGAAACCCCATACAGGATTGCTATGAGTCAGAACCAACTCAACAGCACATGGCAATAATAGGTCCTGAACATTAGCTGCCACAGGTGGTATCTGTTGACAGCTACTAACAGCAAGGCCTTGTGGGAATGGCTTATAAAAGAGGTACATCTAGGGCATGTGTAGGAGAGAGGTGCTGAAAGGTCGAGTGGAAGAATTTAAGGCTAGACCTCCCTACAAGCTATATACACACATGTTGAGACGAGCACCCAGCCTGCTACGTGGAGAATTAAACCAAAGGTATGCTCACCTAGAGTCACAATGCTGCTCAGATCGTCATCTTCCCTCCACCTGCCCTCCCTTCATGATTATATTTAATGGTGTTCTTATTTCAGGGATGCTTCTGATCTGAATTTTACATAGCTCTTTCTATTACTGTTGTTGTTAAGTGTCATCGAGTAGGTACCGACTCATAGTGACCCTGTTTAGGGTTTCCAAGGAGTGGCTGGTGGGTTTAAACAGTTTCCAGTGACTAGAAATGAAAATTATGGTGTTAACTCAGTGATAACCAGAGACAAAGTTATCCTTGAAATGGGAGGAGGCAAAACCTTTCCTACGTCTTCTAGTTGTTGTCGTTAGGTGCCATCGAGTTGGTACCGACCCACAGCGACCTTATGCACAGCAGAACTTAACACTGCCCAATCCTGGGCCAACCTCACTCTCGTTGCCACGCTTGAGCCCATTGATGCTGCCACTTGGCCAATCCATCTCGCTGGGAGTCTTCCTCTTTTCCTCTGACCCTCCACTTTACCAAACATGATATCCTTCTCCAGTGACTGGTCCCTCCTGATAATATGTCCGAAGTATGTACTTACTACTAAACCCACTGCCATGAAGTCACTTCTGACTCAGCAACCCTATAGGACTGAGTAGAAGGCTCCATAGGGCTTCTGAGACTATATATCTTTATGGAGCAGACAGCCCATCTTTCGCTCATGGAGCAGCTGGTGGGAGTGGTTATTAGGTTTGAACCATTAGGTTAACAGCCCAATGCTTAACCCACTGTGCCATCTGACTACAAAACATAAACGAGTAGATCAAGGAGAAAGTTTGGAATCTTACTAAAAGTAAAAGAAATGAGATGCAAAGTCTAAGATGATTATTGTTAGTGTTATTGAGTTCGTTCTGACTCACAGCTACCCTACTTAAGGTTTCCAAGGAGCAGCTGGTGGGTGTGAACTGCCAATTGTGCAGTTAGTAGTTCAGTCCTTATCCTACAGCACACCAGGACTCCAAAGATTAAAAAATAAGGCACACTGTCAAGTCGTTTCCAACTCGTGGTGGTGGTGGTGTTCTGTAGAGTCAGTTCTGACTCATAGCAACCCTGTAGAGGGTTTCTGAGGCTGTAAATCTTTACGGGAGCAGAAAGCCTCATCTTTCTCCCGCGAACAGCTGGTAATTTCAAACTGCTGACCTTGAGGTTAGCAGCCCAATTCACAACCACCACGCTACCAGAGTTCCATTCCAACTCATAGTCATAGTGATCCTGTATTGGGTTTCTGAGGCAGTAAATCTTTACAGGAGCAGAAAGTCTTATCTTCCGCAAAGCGACTGGTAGATATAAACTGCTGACCTTGTGGTTAGCAGCCTAGCTCATAATTCACTACGATTCCAGGGTTCCTTAAAGGGAGTATTATTCAGCCATTAAAAGAAATGAAGTATTAATACATGCAACAACACGGACTCAAAAGGCCACACGTATTGTACTGATTCCATCTATATACACTGTCCTGAAAAGGGAAACCCATAGAAATCAAAAGTAGGATAGTGGTTTCCAGGGGCTGAGGGGGTGGGGGGACAAGTGGGGAGCAACTTCTAATGGGCATGAGGCTTCATTTGGTATGATGGAAGTGCCCCCAAGTCGGTTGTGGTGATGGTTACCCAAATTCATGAATATACTAAAAACCATTGAATTGTACGCTTAAAAAGGGTGAGTTTTATGGAATGTGGATTATATTGAAATAAAGCTGTTATTAAAAACCTTTAAAAAAAAAAATAAGGCACAGAATTATTTAGGTAGAAACGACCTAATTTATGGAAGAGAAAGATGTGAAATAATCTTAAGTATTTTTTCTCCTCAGAATGAAATATTGTTGCATCCATTTAAGGTAGTATTTGTAAGGTTTTAATCACCTGTGGAAATGCTTCTGTTATGATAGTGAAAATGAGATGGAAAATGACACCGACATTTAGTAAAAATGTGTTTAAAGGAGTAGTAAAGAAATGTACTGATGTTGATTAATCGTCTTTGGATGATGCGACATAGGATTTTGTTTTTCTTTATACTTTTCTGCATTTTTCCTGTGTCTTACGGTGACTATGTCTTTTTGTTAGGTGGTTGTTAAGTGTGGTCCAGGCATCTTCACAATTTTATGTTTGAGCCTGTTGTTGCCACTGTGCCAGTCCACCTTGTTAAGGGGCTTTCGCTTCTTCGATGACCCTCCACCAAGCATGACATCCATCTCCAGGGATTGGTCCTTCTTGATGTTGTTTTTGCTATTGTTAGGTGCCATTGAGTCACTACCAACTCACAGTGACTCTGCACAACAGAATGAAACACTGCCCGGTTCTGTACCAACTTCATAATTGTAGCACTTGAGCCCATTGCTGCTGCCACTGTGCCAATCCATCTCATTGGAGGGGTACCTTTTTTTCACTGACTTCCACTTTACCAAGCATAATGCCCTTCTCTAGGGACTGGTCCCTCCTGATAACATACCCAAAATACAAGAGACAGAGTCTTGCCATCGTCACTTCTAAGGACACTTTGTCTGCACTTCTTCAAAGACAAATGTGTTTGTTGTACTGACAGTCCATGGGACTTTCAGTATTCTTCCCCAAATGCATCAATACTTATACAGTCTTCCTTATTCACGGTCCAACTTTCCTGTGTGTATGAAGTGACTGAACATACCATGACTTGGATGAGGCGCACCTTAGTCCTCAAACAGACATCTTTGCTCTTTAATACTTTACAGAGGTCTTCTGCAGTAGATTTACCTAATGCAATACATCATCTGATTTCCTGACTGCTGCTTCTAGGAGCATTGCTTGTAGATTCAAGCAAAATGAAGTCTTTGACAACTTTAGTCTTCTCTCCACTTATCATGATGTCATTTATTGGTACATTTGTGAGGTTTGTTTTCTTTAGCTGAGCTGCAATCCATACTAAAGGCTGTTGTCTTTGATCTTCATCAGGAAATAGTTCAAGTTTTCTTTGCAGCAACTCTGTGTATTCCTTCCACCTTCTTATAATTCAATATTTGGCCCATAGAATATTTCAAGTCGAGACTTAATTTTTTCTCTTCAATTTTTTCAGCTTGATAAATGCTGAGCGTGTTCTTTCCCTTTGATTTTCCAACTCCAGGTCTTTTTTGCACATTTCATTGTAAAACTTGACTTTGTTTTTTTGAGCTGACTTTTGAAATGTTCTGTTCTGCTCTTTTACCTCATCATTTCTTCTAGTTGCTTTAGCTTCTCTACACTCAAGAGCAAGTTTGAGAGTTTCTTCTGCCATCCACTGTGGTTTTCTCTTTTTTTCCTGCCTTTTCAATGACCTTTTGCTTTCTTCCTGTATGCTGCTTTTGATGTCACTCCAGAACTCTTCTGGTCTTCATTCATTAGTGTCCAATGCATAAAATCTGTTCTTGAGATGGTCACTAAATTCAGGTGGGATACATTCAAGGTCATATTTTGACTCTTGTGGACTCGTTGTTTTTTTTTTTTTTTTCCTTCAATGTTTTATTGTGAATTATGTGATAGTTTACATGGGAGAACATTAGTTTTACATTCATTCTGTTGTATATCGTATCATTGACATGGTTACAATCCCCTCCATGCAATCCTTCCCCCGTACCCCCAGGTCTTCAGCACACAGTTGCTCTCCCTCTCTGGATCTAAAGTCTCCAGCTGTTCCATCGCTCCACGTCATCATCTCTGGCTCCATTTCAGGCATCACTGCTTCTCTGGGTAGGGTCCCGCTCTCTGCTCTTCTCCCTTTGATGATCCTAGGGACCTCCGCTCCTAGACTGAAAAGTTAATCACTCCCCTCCTTGCTATAAAACGTCTACCTTTACATTTCCGATCCTCACAATCAGTCCTGATAAAAATTATTCACTATTGTATCACAAGAGACCCGTCTGCATTTCATTGCATCAGCCCCGCCTAGTCAGATTGAATACTACTCAGTGGAGATTCTATTGTGGACTCGTTTTAATTTTCTTTAGCTTCAATCAGATCTTGAATCTTACTATGAGCAATTGATGGTCTGTTCCACAGTCAGCCCTTGGCCTTGTTTTGGCTGATGACATTGAGATTCTTCATAATGTCTTCCCACAGATGTAGTCAATTTGATTCCTGTGTATTCCATCTAGTGAGGCCCGTGTGTATACCCATCATTTATGTTTGTTGTAAAAAGGTATCTGCAATGAATAACTCATTGGTATTACAGAATTCGATCATGTGGTCTCCAGTTTCTATCACCAAGGCCATATGTTACAACTATTGGATAAGCACTGGGCCGATAACCACCAGGTTGGCTGGTTGAACCCACCAGCTGCTCCTTTTAGCTTACATGAAAACCCTATAAAGGGTTGCTATGAGTATGAACCAACTCAACGACACTTAATGACTACAACTACAACACCCTCCAATCACAAGTAATTATCAGTGCACCTTAATTGCACTGCATTACTTTCATAATGAGCAGAATTAGGCAGAGTTCTGGAGCTGGATTGCCTGGATTCAAATTGCTCTTAACAGAGACTTCTGGCAAGATGACAGACTAGACAGATGTACTCTATAGACCCTCTACAATGCAGATACAAAAGACAAACTAAGACAGACACAGATGAAAACTCTGCTTCCCTGAACTTCAGGAGAAAAGGTTAGAGAGATGAATTGCTTGCTGGGAGTAAAGGCTGAGCAGGGACAGCAAGACAGGGAGACAGACTGGTGAACAACTGGCCAGACATGACTCCACCATCTATAAGCAGCTGTAGCAACAGAGGAGGTTTGCATAGGTGACTGGAAAGGTGTGATTTCTACTTTTTCCCCATGTTCCTGTGGTGACCAGAAATGTAGCCAGCTCCCACGTTCATCCACTTGCAGTGCAGACCCTGTTTTCCAGGAGTTCAGAGCCACGTGGTTGGGAGCCGTGGGGGCTGACTGTGCTGCTATGGTGTGCTGCTTTGGTGCCTGGGTTCAGGTGGGCTCAGCTCCATACCTACAAAATCTACAGAGCCCTAGACTAGTCATGCTACCCCCAGCTACCCAGTGGTCCCAATATACACTGAGCAATAGGAACTCCATCTAGGGACAGGAACTCAGCAGACACATCCCTTCCACAACCACCTCATTGTATTGTAGGAGCACCTGGAGATATCTCCCCTCCAGATCCAACAACTGCACTGTTTGTTTTTACAGATACAACAACCTCACAATGCCCTGGAAACAACAGACAATTATAGCCTACATGAAAACAACAAAAAAAAGTCTCAAACAAATGACCAAGATACAGAACCATAAAACATTTCTAAGAAAAAAAAGGTAATAGAACTAACTAAAAAAGAATTCAAAAGAATTATAATTATGTATCCCCCAAAGGGTTGATAGAGTGAGACAAGCAAGGAGACCACAATAAAAACTTTAGAAGAATTCAGGAAAAGACTACAAGAACAAACATACAAAATAAATGCAAATTTTAAACAATACAAAGCCTGCAATTAGAAATCCAATTAGTACTAATATGTCAAAAATGGACAACATATTGAAAGGGCAGAGGAGGAGATGTGAAGCAATGGAAGCCTGAGTTAGTGAACTTGAAGATACGAAGATAAATCTCTCAATAGTAGTTGCTAGAAGAACAATCAGAAAAAAATAATGAAAAATATTCAAAGGAAGCCTGTGGAATAACATGAAGAGGAACAACTTACGAGTGATCAGAATTCCAGAACAGAAAGAAAAAAGCACAGAGAAAATTGTTGAAGAGTTGTTGGAAAAAACTTCTGTAACATCATGAAAGATGAGACAATACGCATACAAGAAGCTGAACAAACCCCAAATAGGATAGATCCCAAAAGAAAATCACCAAGGCATATCATCATCAAATTCCAAAATCAAAGACAGGGAAGGAATCCTGAGAGCAGTTCAGGAGAAATGAAAAGTTACCTAAAAAAAGGAGAACCAAAGAGACTAAGCTCAGATTTCTCTACAGAAACCAGGCAGGCAAGAAGGCAGTGGGATGACATACAAAACTCTGAAAGAAAAAGGTTGCCAACCAAGAATCATATACCCTGCAAAATTGTCCCTCAAATATGAAAAACTCAGGACATTTCATGATTAAAAGAAGAAAAAGGTATTTGTAATGACCAGACCAACTTTACAACAAATACTAAACAATGTTCTTTGAACTGAGAACCAACAACAGCAGACAACGACACCCAGAATTCAATCCAGATATGTTGTTGTTGTTAAGTGCCATTGAGTTGGTTCCGACCCATAGCAACCCTGGTGAGCTTGAACCGCCAACCTTGCAGTTCAAACAGCTTTGCAGTCTGGCACATTAACCCACAGTGCCACACCAGGACTCCAGACATAGAAGTATTCAAAGTAAAACAAACCTAAAATACTGAAAATAGGGAACCAGAGATATGAATGCATAATGAAGTCAACTACAAAGCAAAAATAGGGAATAGTGTAGATACAGAGAAGTTCCACATGGCAATGAAGACAAGTAGATTTCAAGATCAAACAGACTGTGTTAAGCAGGAGAAAAAAAATAATAAATTAGAGGGTAACCTAAAATTGTTCTTAACAGCTTAATGTTGTTGATGTGAAGTGCCATCGAGTCAGTTCCGACCCATAGCGACCCTGTATAGGGTTTCTGAGGAGCAGCTGGTGAGCTTGAACCGCCGATCTTGCAGTTCAAATGGCTTTGCAGTCTAGGGCATTAACCCACAATGCCACAACAGAACTCCAACAGCTTAATAGCTGTGACATATTGGGATAATTTTCTAACCTCTCCAAGTCCCAGTCTCCTTATCTGCACAATAGGAATAATTACCGTAACTACCTCACAATAATACATTGAACAGTCAGAACTTAATCTTAGTGGTTTTCCTCTGTAGGTAACATTTCATTTTGCCCAAGCTGCTTTCAGGATTCTTTTCTTATCTTTGACTTTAGAGCACTTGATTATGATATATATATATCTTGGTGATTTTCTTTGGGTATCTATCCTGTTTAGGGTTTGTGCAACTTCTTGAATACTTATCATCTCATCTTTCATGATGTTAAGGAAATTTTCTTCCAGCAGCTCTTCAGTTATCTTTTCTGTGGTTTTATTTGTCTCTTCCTAGTCTAGAATTCCAATTACCCATGGGTTATTTTTTGTCTTCATGTTGTCCCACATGAATTTTAGGCTTTCTTCAGATTTTTTTCCTTCTCTTTTCTGATTGTTCTTCTATTTTAGTAGTATTGAGAGATTTATCTTCAAGTTCACTAATTCTGGCTTGATTCAGTTCCACTCCTTTGCCCTTTCAATGTATTGTCCAATTCTGAGTAATTTTTAGCAGGATTAATTCTGATTGTCACAACTGTAATTGTAGAAGATGTGTAACTAAAAGTAGGAAGTAGTTAATCTTTCATTTCAGGAACAGAAGATCCTGGTGCCATCAAGAAGGAATTGCATGAGTGGAGTGCGAGATCCCTACCTAGAAAAATGGCAACAACAGAGACAGTGGTAGGGCCGATGGCATGGAGAGACAAAGCAGCTGTAGGCTCTAGGCCCATAGACTGGGAAAGGCTGTGTACCTACAGGCAGGAGGCTGGTTTACAGAATGGACCTTTAAATGAATATATATTTTTTTGTATGTGCACATCAAATATTTTTGCTTCGTTCATTTGCAAAATATACTCTATAAATAGGGAGCTGCAAGGAGGATATCTCTTGTTGCAGGAAAGGGATTGTAATCATTGAGCTGAAACAAAGAATATAATTTGCTGACTGTAAAGCCGATGATCTTGTCTGTAAAACATCACTCAATTCACACACACAAAAAATTTCCTTAAATGTTGAACACTTCTTAGCATGCTGAAAGTGCTTAAAAAGTTTTCATTTTATAATTGAAAAAATGTTTAAATAGAATTCTTATATGTTAGTGCCTTAACAATCAGACACATCAGTGTAATCTTTATGTAGGTTGTTGTAATGAGGTATTCCCCAAGGACTTGCAAGTGGGGAATGAGGCTCTCTTTTGAGAATTAAACTAGAAAAGTCAAGATCAAGTGTCTACAGAAATAAGAAGTCACCTTAAAGTAGCATGTATTATTGGTCTGTACAAGAAAAAACAGGGCATGAAAAGTTAACCAATTTATGATTTAAAAAACCAAACCATCAGCGAAGGAGTCGCAGTACATATGTAGAGGGAGATAACAACACTAGTAAGGTATGTTTACCATGAAATGATCAACCATTCAAGATCACAAGGGCAACATTTATGTAAGGACAAAGTTGAGAAGGGATGGGATGGAGGATGGAACAGAAATAAGAACCACAGGGAGGAAGAGGGGTAACTGTTGATACATGGAGAGATTGCAATCATTGAGATGAAACAAGATGATTTGTTGAAAGTAAAACTAATGATCTATAAATCTTCACTCAATTTACAAGAAAAAAGTTACTCAAAAACAAAAACCCCATCAGAACTCAACCAGGAGAAGAAAGAAGAGGGGGAAAAAAAAAGAGTGATCTGAGACAATTTGATGAACTTGACAAACACCTATGGATGCAGTAACCCAGAAGAGGGAACAAACCCTTACAGCAAGAAACATTCCCACCCCCTCCACACACAGAGTAGACAGAGATGGGCAACTTGGACATTGGATACCCAAATGGGGGGAAGGGACCACAAAGGCAAGAAGTGACTGGCTTACAAGCTTTCAAGAGGGAACCTAGAGCTAGGGTGCATGGAGGAAGGCAGAATCTCCAGTGAGTACTATCCAACCTGTGTAGGCGGAGCTGATGAAATGAAATACAGAAGGGTCACTTGTGATACAATAGTGAATGATTGTTATCAGGACTGATTGTGAGGGTTGTAAATGGAAAGGTAGACGTTTGGTAGCAAGGAAGGGAGTGATTGACTCTCCAGTCTAGAAGCGGAGGTCTCTGGAACCATCAATGGAGAAAAGCTGAGAGCGGGAACCTACCCAGAGAAGCAGCGAGGCCCGAAATGGAGGCAGAAACTATGATGTGGAGTGATGAAGCGGATGGGGACTTTGGATCCAGAGAGGGAGAGGGACTGTGTGCCGAAGAATGGGGTGGGGGGGAAGTGTAGCGGGCGGGTTTATAGGGTATACCCTTTGGTTGGTTGATGATGCATGGAGGGGATTGTTACCATGGCAATGAGACGATATACGATGGAATGAATGTAAAACTAAAGTTCTCTCATGTAAAATATCATATAATTCACAATAAAACATGAAAAAACAGAAAAAAAAACACGCAAAACCCGCAGCTTTCCCGTTGAACACAACTCATAGCCACTGCACAGGACGGAGTAGAAGTGCACTGGAGTGACTCTAGGACAAGCATGGGACTGCTAACCACAAGGTCAGCAATCTGAGCCCACCAGCTGCTCCTTGGGAGAAAAGTGAGATTTCTGCTCAGACTAAGATTTACAGCCTTGGAAACCCTTTACAAGGTCGTGATGATTCAGAACCAACTTTATGGCATTTACCAATAGGATTTCTAAGGCTGTAAATTTTTTAAAAATGTTTTATTGTCAATTATATGATAGTTTACATGTGAGAACATTAGCTTTACACTCATCCTATCGTATATCGTTTCATTGCCATGGTTACAATCCCCTCCATGTATCATCAACCAACCAAAGGGTATACCCTGCCAAACCTGCCCCTTGGTCGTCAGCACACAGCCCCTCTCCCTCTCTGGGTCTAGAGTCCCCAGCCACTCCATCTCTCCACGCCATCGTCTCTGCCTCCATCTCTGGCATCACTGTTTCTCTGGGTAGGGTTCCGCACTCCACTTTTCTCCCTTGATGGTCCCAGGGACCTCTGCTTCTGGACTGCAAAGTCAATCACTCCCCTACTTTTGCTATAAATGTCTACCTTGACATTTACAACCCTCACAATCAGTCCTGATAGTAATTATTCACTATTGTACTATATGAATGCTATCCCCATCTCCTTTCATCATCCCCGCCATGATAGATTGGACACTACTCAGTGGAGATTCTACCCTCCTCTGTGCCCTCTGGATCTAGGTTCCCTCTTGAAAGCTTGTAAGCCAGTCACTTCTTGCCTTTGTAATCCCCCAATTTGGGTAGCCAATGTCCAAGTTGCCTATCCCTGTCTATTTTGTGTATGGAGGGGGTGAGAATGATCCTTGCTGTAAAAATTTGTTCCTTCTTTTGAGCTACTGCATCCATAGTGTAGGTCAAATTCATCAAGTTGTATCAGATTACTCTTTTTTTCCTTTCTTCTTCTAGTTGAGCTCTGATCGTCCAGCCATTGAAGCCAAATCAAGTGGGTATTATCTGCAAGTGTGGGTGTTCTTGTGCATATGCCCTCTCTTTTTATCAGCTGGACGCTTCACTCTCCACTCTAGTCCTCTGTGGCTATGTCACTGACTCTGCTCCCAAGAGTCCCCAGGTCTTGCCACACTGCTGGCCAACCAGGTCTCCACCCGGGTTCACAGGAATCTATTGAACGTGGTTGGACTTAGCTCGCAGCTTCATTGCTGTTCCAAGGCTGTAAATCTTTATAGAAGCTTTATATCTTTCTCCTTTGGAGCAGCTGGTAGGTTTGAACATAGATGTAAACAGTTAAGGACTTAGCCCACAGTGCTGCAGGTGGTCGCTGTTAAGCTAGTAGCCTATAAAATTAAGGGGAGAGAGAATGCAGTCGTCTTAAAGGGTTAGCCAATTAGGGTTCATTTGCAGTTGGGGATAAATTCAGTGCTACCCGTACAATAGCAGAGAGTGGAACAGTTTTTAAGGAGACAAATGTGTGCCCCTCAAGTTTACTGTGACTCCTAGTGACCCTGTAAGACAGAGGAGACCTCATCTATTGGGTTTTTTGGTTGTTTTTTAAGTTTTTACTGTGAATTGAGTGAAAGTTTATAGGGCAGATCATCAGTTTTACATTCAACAAATCATACCTTGTTTCATTACAATGATTATAATTCCCTCCATGTACGATCAGATAACAGTATTTGTTTCTATTCACATCAGTTCTTTTTTTTTTTTTTTTTCAAACACTCAGGCATATATAATAATTTATACCACCAAAGGGCATATTCTGCAAGTTTGCCTCCTGGCTGCCAGCTCTCAGTCCCTCTCTTTCCATGAATCTAGAGTCCTCAGCTGCTCCCTCTCTGTCTCCGTCTCTGCTTCTCTGGATAGGGTCTCGCATCCAGTAGTGCTTTTCTACCTTGATGGTCCTAGGGATCTTTTTTTCTGGACTGTAAGATTAACGACTCCCCGGTTTTTAATACAAAACTTCTACCTTTACAATTGTGACAGTCACAATTAGTCATCATAACTTACTCACGATTGAATCATAAGAATCTTATCCCTGTCTCTTTTAACCAGACCCATCTAGACAAGATGAAAACTATTCAGTGGGGAGTCTCTTCCCCCATACACTCTTAAACTAAACTCCCCCTTGAAACCTTGTAAGCCAGTCACCTCGTGCCTTTATCGCCCCCTCATTTTAGGTGGTGGTGGTGGTGGTGGTGTGCCGTAGCCAATGTCTAAGTTGCCCATTCTATTGGGTTTTCAAGGCTGTACACCTTTACTGAAGAAGACTGCCAGATCTTTCCCCTGAGAGTGGCTGGTGGGGTTGAACCTCTCAACTTTTGGTTGGCAGCTGAGCGCTTAACCACTGTACCACCAGGGCTGCTTTTAAGATGACAAGTACCTTGAATATCCTTTATGATCAAACATGGAACCTCACTGAAAAAACTGGTCATGAGAATAAAGAAATACCTGGGTCAAAGGCTGATACAGCACCCAAGGCACAGTCGTTGGCCCTGGGAGAACTGTTATCCTTATTTCCCCATTTGTGTTTAACAGAGTGCTTTGAAAGTCTGAGTGGATCTATCTCCCCTCCTCAGTTTTCACTGTTGCCTTGATAAAGCTGTACCTGCTGCTGCTGTGTGCCCTTGAGTTCGTTCAGACTCACAAAGATGCCACGTGGCAGAGTAGAACTGCCCCATAGGCTTCCTTGACAGGAATATTCACAGGAGCACATCACTAGGTCTTTCTCCCTTGGAGCAGCTGGGTGGGTTTGAACTGCCAGTCTTTGGGTTAGCAGCCCAGTGCTTAACCATCATGCCACCAAAGCTCCTTTTGTTGTTGTCACGTGCCATCAAGTTAGTTGTGACTCGTAGCAACCTTGTATAGGGTTTCACAGCAGCAGCTGGTGGGTTTGAACTGCCCAACTTGTGGTTAGTAGTTCAGTGCTAATCCTACAGTGCTACACCAGGACTCCTAAGATGCTGCACAGAAAAACCTACTGTGGTTAAGTCAATTCCAACTTACCGCAACACAGTTGGACAGAGTAGGGCTGCTCCAGAAAGTTCCCAGGGCTGGAAAAATTTGTGGAAGCAGATTGCCTAACAACATTGTACATTGTTGTTAGGTGCCATCAAGTGATTGCCAAATCTTAGCAACCTTATGCACAACAAAACAAAACACTGCCTGGTCCTGCCCCAATCTCACAATCATTGCTATGCTTGAGCCCATTGTTGGCGACCACTGTGCCAACTTGTCTTGTTGAGGGTCTTCCTGTCTTTCACTGACCCTCCACTTTACCAAGCATGATGTCCTTCTCCAGAGACTGGTCCCTCCTGATAATATGTCCAAATATGAGAGATGAAAGGATCTCTGGTAGTGTTGTGGTTATAAATCGGGCTGCCAACCTCAGGGTCAGCAGTTTGAAACTACCAGCTGTCCCACGGGAGAGAAAGATGAGGCTTTCTGCCACCGTAAAGGTTTACAGCCTCAGAAACCCTGTACAGGGTCATTATGAGTTGGAACAGACTCCACGGCATATAACCACCACCACCATGAGAGAGAAAGTCTGGCCATCCTGCCTTCTAATGAGCATTCTGGCTGTACTTCTTCCAACACAGATTTGTTTGTTCTTCTGGCCGTCCATGGTATTTTTAATATTCTTCTCTAACACCATAACTCAAATGTATCAATTCTTCTATGGTCTTTTTTATTAATTGTCTGATTTTCATATGCATATTAGGCTATTGAAAATACCATGGGCTGGGTCAGGCACACCTTAGTCCTCAAACTCACATCTTTGCTCTTGAACACTTTAAAGAGGTCCTATGAGCAGAGAAGCTGGGTTCTATGAAGAAAAACATGACGTCAGGATTGGAGGAAGACTCATTAACAACCTGCGATATGCAGAGGATACAACCTTGCTTGCTGAAAGTGAACTTAAAATATTTACTGATGAAAATCAAAGAGCACAGCCTTTGGTATGGATTACGTCTCAATGTAAAGAAAACAAAAATCCTCACCACTGGACCAATAAACAACATTCTAATCAACAGAGAAAAGATTGAAGTTGTCAAGGACTTCATTCTTCTTGGATCAACTATCAACACTGACGGAAGCAGCAATCAAGAAATCAAACAATGTTTGGCGTTAAGCAGATCTGCTGCACAAGACCCTTTTAAAGTGAAGAGCAAAGATGTCAGCTTGAGGATTAAGGTGCACCTGACCCAAGCCATGGTATTTTCAGTAACCTCATATGGATGTGAAAGCTGGACATTGAATAAGGAAGACTGTAGAAGAATTGATGCTTTTGAGTTATGGTGTTGGAGGAGAATATTGAAAGTACCCTGGACTGCCCATAGAACCAACAGATCTGTGTTGAAAGAAATACAGCCAGAGTGCACCTTGGAGACCAAGATTGCCAAACTTTGACTCTCATACTTTATACATATTGTCAGGAGGGACCAGTCGCTGGAGAAGGATATCATGTTTGGTAAGGTGGAGGGTCAGAGAAAAAGAGGAAGACCCCCAGCAAGATGGATTGGTCAAGTGGCAGCATCAATGAACTCTAGCGTGGCAACACTAGTGAGAATTGGGCAGTGTTTCGTTCTGCTGTGCATAAGGTCGCTATGAGTCAGTACCGACTTGATGGCACCTAACAACAACAACATGAACAGATTTGCCTAGTTTAATATGTCAGCTTGATTTCTCAACTGCTGCTTCCATGAGTGTTGATGGTTAATGTGAGCAAAATGAAGTCTTTGACAACTTCAATATTTTCTCCATTTATCTTGATGTTATTTCTTGGTCCAGTGGTGAGGAGTTTTGTTTTCTTTACATTGAGGTGCAACCTATACCACAGGCTATGGTCTTTAATCTTCATCAGTATTTAAAGTCCTCTTCGCTTTCATATACACAGCATGAATCTAGGAAAAGTGGAAGTTGTGAAAAATGAAATGGAACACATAAGCATCAATATCCTAGAACCCTGGACTCCTGGTGAGGTGCTATAGGGTCAACACTGGACTGGAAACCAAAAGATCAGTGGTTCAAACCCACCAACTGCTGCTTGGAAACCCTGTACTGGGTGGCTATGAGTCAGAACCAACTTATGGAATTTAACAATACATAGAACCCTAAAAACAACACATAGCTGCTACTTTCCATCACCTGAAGAGTGCTTGTGAACCGGCTGGGGATGTCATTAAGTGATGAGTCTGGGAGAAGTGCAGATTCGGATTCTGGGAATCTGGGGTAAGCCCTGGGTTCGGCAGTTTTAACTGTTGGCCCACAGACCACATCTTACCTATGTGGAGTCCTGGCATGGTGCTGTAGGACAAGCACTGGACTGCTAATAGTAAGTCGGTCAGTTCAAACCTACCAGCAGCTCCTTGGAAACTCTGTACAGGTGATTATGAGTCAGAACCAACTTGACAGCACTTAACAATAGCAAGGGAGGGTTTTGCCCCTCCTGTGTGATTGAAGGCACTCCCTACCTTCACCCATGTTCCAGCCAGCAGAAGTGGTAAGAAATTTCCTGTTTTTAAACCCATCTTTTTATTGAAAAATTCTCAAACCCATTTGGTGGCACAATGGTTAAAACACGATTAGCTGCTAACCAAAAAAGGCTGGTGGTTCAAACCAAACAGCCGGTCCTTAGAGAAAGATGTGACAATCAGCTTCCTTAAAGATTATATCCCTGTATGAATTGCTGAATGACAAACTGATTTGCTCTGTTAACTTTCACCTAACTTAAAATAAAAAGTATATTTTAAAAAATGAAAGAAAACCTATGAGCAATTCTGCCCAATCCTCTAGGGTTACTATGAGTAGGATTGGACTTGGTGCGGTGGGTTTGGGTTTTGTTGAGTATTTGAAGGGATAATGCCGTAAACACCTACAGTAGCCCACTGGATTACATGTACATAATTTCCTTTGAAGACTAGCACACAGGTGTCTTACATCACTTCTACTCTTGTAACCTGGTAAAAACCTTGGCACCTCACCTCACCTTCCAGAAGAGAGGCCGAGAGACATCCTTGACAGTCGTCTTCCCTCCTGAAGGAGGTTGGCGGCTCTACTGCTACTAGAAGGCATGGTACTGCAGTTATTTTAAAAAGAAGAAGGTATGGAAGACTAGGAACCACCAGTTACCATGGACTCTCACTCAGATTTGTGATGACCCCATGTGTGTCAGACTAGAACTGCGCCCCCTAGGCTCTGCAATAGCGAAAATGTTTGAAAGTACGTTGCCTTGGCTTTCTTCTGAAGTGCCTCTGAGTGGACTCGAACTGTCAACCTTTTGGTTAGCAGCAAACACATTAACTATTTGCACCACACAGGGACACTTGGGGAGACTAGGGCTGTTGCTGTCCGGTACATTCCTCATATAGCACCCTATAAGATAGAGTACAGCTGTCCTATAGGGTTTCCAAGGCTGTCAATCTTTAAGGAAGCAGACTGCCACATTTCTTACCAGAGGAGCATCTTGTAGTTTCAATCTGTGGATCTTCTAGTTCTAAGCCAAGCACTTAACCACTGTGCCACCCAGGCTCTTGAAGAACACATGTTGTCAAGTGCCATGAGTCATTTCCAACTCATAGTGACTCTGTATAGTTTCCAAGGAGCCGCTGGTGAGTTTGAACTGCTCGCTACCTTGCAGTTAGTGGTCCAGTGTCTGTCATCAATAGTGGTAGGGTGGAGGGTGGAGGTGGGGCGTTCTTGAGTCTATACGGACTCATACATAGTGACCCTGTACAGAGTTTCTGGGGCTGTAAATCTTTATAGAGCAGAAAGGCTCATCTTTCTTCCACAGAGCAGCTGGTAGATTCAAACTGCTGATTTTAAGTTACTATGCTACCAGGGTTCCTTGAAGGCTAGACAGTGGAGGACAGTTAAGATACCCCTGAGATTGACTTACTGAATCTTGTAACCAGTTGTTAGTTTCTTCAAGTTGGATCTGGAAAGCTTGGAGCTAAATAGAGGTCCCATCTTTAGGAAGTAGGAAGGACACCATAGTACACATTTACTCATCTTTAGGAAGTAGGAAGGACACCATAGTACACATTTACACAAATAGTGCAAATAAAAGTTATGTTTACACTATACTTATAAGGGTGCAATAGCACGAAGAAAAAGTTTGAAATATTGTGAAAATTACCAAAATGGGATACAGAGGCATGGAGTGAGCATGTGCTGTCGGAAACATGGTACCGGTAGAATTTCTTGGGACAAGGTTGTTGCAAACCTTCCGTTTGTAACAAAGGCAGCATCTGTGGAACACAGTGACACACAGTGCCTTAAACAAGGTAGGCCTGTACCTTCCTACCTTCATTCTACCTTTGTCTTGTTTATTTTGCTGTATATTATATGGATCATTGTAAGAAGTCTTACATTTTTAACAAATATTTTAATAGCCACACACTAAGTATAATTATATAGAGTGCTTTGTTGTTGTTAAGTACTGTTCAGCCAGTTACCACTCATAGAGACCCTGTGTAGGGTTTCCAAGAAGTGGCTGTTGAATTTGTACTGCCAACTTGGCGATTCAACCAACTTTTTAATCCAGTGCATTATCCTACAGTGTCTCATGTTCTAAAAGAACCTAAACATGCTTTTACCACAGCATCTTTGCTTACAGTAGCATGTACAATGTGTGTGGTATTGTAGATACTGATAACATCGGACTTCTTAAAAATAGGAATTTACAGAAGTGATTATAACAAGGAATATAAACCCAAGCTGCTGCTTTACCTAAAATTAAGAGTCCACCTGCCACTCTAAAAGAATGCTTCAAAAAGTTAACAGGAGTCTAGGAGCGGAGGTCCCTAGGACCATCAAGGGAGAAGAGCAGAGAGCGGGACCCTACCCAGAGAAGCAGTGATGCCTGAAATGGAGCCAGAGATGATGATGTGGAGCAATGGAGCAGCTGGAGACTTTAGATCCAGAGAGGGAGAGCAACTGTGTGCTGAAGACCTGGGGGGTACGGGGGAAGGATTGCATGAAGGGGATTGTAACCATGGCAATGATACGATACACGATCGAATGAATGTAAAACTAATGTTCTCCCATGTAAACTATCACATAATTCACAATAAAACATTAAAAAAAAAAAAAAAGTTAACAGGAAAAAATGGAACAAAAAATAATGGAAAAATTTCATGCACTTTTAAAGTCCCCTCTGTAGAAAATAGAATATCTATTCCTTATTTTATATCACTTTGCTATACTACTCTTGGTATATTTACATTTTTACAATTGTAACATTTATGATTCTTTAAAACTGATTTTTTTAAAGGCATCTTTTCCTTTTCAAAATATTACAAGGTCATGCATTTGATATTTCTGATGTAATACTTGTTTATTGTGGTAAAAAACTCTAGAACAAAACTTTTGCCATTTCAGCCATTTTGCATGTACAGTTCAGTGACACTGATTGTATTCCCTATGTTGTACAACTGTCACCACTGTGTCTAAATTCTTCCATCCCTAGAAAACCAGTGGTTCGAACCTACCCACCGTCTCTGAGGTAGAAAGCTGAGACAATCCACATCTGCAAAGATGGCAGCCTTAGACATCCTATGAAGCAGTTCTGCTCTGTCCTCCAGGGTCGCTGAGTTGGAATCAACCCGACTGCAGTGGGTGAGTGGTCCTTGAGCAGACTTTGCCTTTCTCCCTCTCTTTTACCCCTGATCACCATGAATAAGTTATGGTCTCTATACATCTGCTTATTCTAGACCATTCATTTCATACATTTGTTCTTTTGAGACTGCCTTATTTTACTCAGCATAATGTTTTCAAGGTTCATCCATAGTCATCATTTCTCTTTATGTCTGAACAACTCTTCCACTATATGTATACACTGAATTTTGTAAGCTTTGTTGTTAAGTGCCATCGAGTCAATTCCAACACATCGCGACCCCAGTATAGAGTTTCCCAGGAGCGGCTGGTCAGTTTGAACAGATCTTTTTTTTTTTTT
>NW_006408823.1:97308-144655 GCF_000296735.1 Chrysochloris asiatica
GTCATTGAAACTCATTGCAGCATGGCAATAGCTCTGTTTTAAGTTGCCGAGGTTCCACGTGATCCTTACCCATCTCTGGCCACACGCCGCCATCCAAGGAAGGCAGGGAGGGAGGAGATCGGCTGGGGATGAACAGATCTTGCCTGCACGCTACACCAGGACGCCCGTAAAAGTTTAAATGTTTTAATCTGCAATAAGATTTCTTATTCTTGGATAGGAATGAAAGCCTTTTGTTGTTGACAGTGACCAGGTAGATTTGATTCCAGCTCATGGTGACAGGGCACAACTGTCCCCTAGGGCTTTCTCAGCTCTATTATAATCCTGGAGTCCTGGTGTGCTGGCTCCTTCTCAGTCAGAAGTGACTCCTCAGGTCTTAACAGCAACAATGTAATCTTTATGGGTTCATTTTTCATTTGTGTGATGATGGCAGTGTATTACCAGATCTTTTTCCCGAATTTGAACCACCAATGCTTTGCTCAGCAGATCGGCTCTCAACCGTTAGTACGTTCAGGGCTCCTTTTAGGATTTCATCATGTTACCGCTTGACTGTAAATAAGTTCGTATTCCAACCTTTGGTTTTTGTGAACCATTGAGGTTATTTGAAAGCAAAGAATAAAAATCTCAACACAGGCTCCCTGGTTAGTGACAGCCCTGAAGGGCCTATCTGTGGACCCGGACGGTCGCTGTGGGCTGAGGATGCCTGGCTCTGTCGCAGGGTGCTGCTGCTGGGCTGAGGATGCCTGGCTCTGTCGCAGGGTGCTGCTGCGGGACAGCTTGAGGTGGCTGGGCCTCAGAGAATCAACCCAAAACACAAAGCACGGAACTGTCAACCAACCACAGGACACCGAGAAGCGATCCCCGAGTTTACGAGCCCTCTTGTTGTGTGCCATTAAGTCGGTTCAGAGCCCTCTTGTTGTGTGCCATTAAGTCGGTTCCGACTCCTCGTGACCCTATACTGGGTTTCAAAGAGCCGCCCTGGAGTTTAGCAGTCCAGTGCTCATCTTACAGCACCACATCAGGACTCCTTAGGGCCCTTAGAAGATCCCCCGAGAACCCCAACCAGGCGGGCCTCCGGGACCCGGCTGGAACAGCGCCCCTGTTTTGGCCCAGCGAGCCAGGTTCGGAACCTGAAAGCGGACTGGCCTGGCACATCAGCGCACTGCAGGCTCTCCGAGCCTCGGGAACGCGCCCCATCCCCTTCCTCAGCGCCCCCACTTCCCATCCCTTACTCCTGAGTGCAAAGCTTAGCCCATTTCCAAGATGGCGGCAACGGCCTCCGGGTAGGCGGGGCCCCACGTGGGGGCCGGTGGCCAATGGGCTTCCGTCTTACGCCTCCGGCCCGGCGTGGGAGGCGGAAGTGCCGCGGGCCGCCTCCGTCCCGGTTGCGGGTCCTGCCGGTTACATAATTCGGCGCGGGCTCGGCAAGGCCTCACTTCCCGGCTTCCTGGGACTCCACAATGCGCTGAGCCCCACGACGCCCTCTGCTGCCTCCGGCTCCCACCCAAGGTGAGGTGGCGGGACCAGGCCTGCGGCGGGGCGGCCAGGGGTCGCCAGGGGGGCGGGCGCTATGCTGGCTGGTGGGTACTTGGAGGTTGGGCGGGGGTGGGCACCTTTCTCTGGGGGTACTTGGGAGCCCATCGAGGAACTTCCGGCTCCAGGTCGTGTAGTGTCAGAGTCCCCTGACATTCACGAGGGGTGAGGAGGCGGCCCCGGCGGTGTTTCAGATAGTAGCTTAGCTGACTGCACTGATTTCCTGGGGGACCCTACCCTGTCAGACCCCTCAAGACGAGCCATTGGAGAAATTTGAAGCAAATGGACATTATGTCTATTGTTACTCTCTGGGGTCTCGCTTAGGTCAAGGACTGGGGGGCCTTCACCTGTCCCCGCCCGGCCTGGCCCCCACCTCTCTTGCTACTTGTTGCACCGCCGACTTGTGTGCCCTGTTGTGAACTAACAGCCTGTGTTTCTGCCTCAGTCGCCTGTGGGTCCCTTGTAAATTTTCAGACCAACCGTGCAGATCGCACCCCATCTGGGACCAATTGCTTCTCGCTCTTGTGGACCTTGTGCTTTGCTTCTGCACTGGCCACCCCGCAAGGAGTCGCTGGAACCTGGAGCGTCGCTAGGGTGGTTTGGCAGGAAGAGGTCTGGGGAGGCTCTGGGTCTTCTGGACCAGTCATAAAGAACAACCGATACCTGTGTACCCCGAGGATGATGGAGATGGGAGTTCACTCGGAGGAAACGTGGACAATGCTTTTTGCATTGTTTTCATTCTGCCTAGCGCTTGAGCTGTCTGAGTTTGTTCTGCTCATTGGTCCTGCAGGAAAAGGACGACAGCCCAACAGACCAGCTCCCCCAGGTGGCTGGAGTGATGGTCAGTCTGAGCCTTTGTTGTTGTTGTTAAGTGCCATCAAGTCAGGTCCGACCCATAGCGACCCTGTACCATTTCCACGTGTTTTCTTTTCACCAGCACCCTGGAAGGCATGGAACCTCTAGTGAATGCTTAGCTGATCAAACAGGAGAACAAATGTCACTCCCAAGCCCACCTGTAGGAATATGGTAGCTTTTTTTGTGTGTGAAAGTATACATAACAGCATGGTCACCCAGCAGTTTTTTCGGGTACAGTTCACTGACATAGATTACATTTTTCAAGTTGTGCAATCATCTCCCTTTCCTTTTCCTAATCATCCCATCACGATTAACATAAAGTTGATGACTCCTAAGCCTTCTCTCCCTCCCAACCTGGTGAACTGGTTGGTGTCCACCAGGAGTACATTCAGTATAGGACAGGGTAGAGCTGCCCCCACAGGGTTTCCTAGGAGTAGATTGGCCCAGTTTTTTGTTCCATGAAATTGCTGGTAGGTTGGAACCATTGATCTTAGCAGCCAGATATTATCCCAAGAGGGTTCCTTCCCACCCCTGTTGTTGTTAGGTGCCATTGAGTTTGTTCTGACTCAGTGACCTCATGCACAACAGAACAGAACATTGCCTGCTCCTATGCCATGCTTACAGTTGTTGCTACATTTGAGCCCATTGCTGCTGTCACTGCCAATCCATCTTGTTGGGGGTCTTCCTCTTTTTCTCTGACTTTCACTTTACCAAGCATGTTTTTCTTCACCAGGAACTGGTCTCAAGTATGAGAGATGAAGTCTCGCCATCGTGGCTTCTAAGGAGCATTTTGGTTGTCCTTCATCCAGCACAGATTTGTTTTCTCTTCTGGCACTTGTGGTACTTTTCATATTCTTCTCCAACACGATGACTCAAATGCATTAATTCTTCTATGGTCTTCCTTATTCATTGTGTAACTTTCATATGTATATGCGACTATTGAAAATTACCGTGACTTGGATCAGGTGCACCTTAGTCCTCAGATTGACATCTTTGCTCTTAATCGTGTATAACAGATTTGTCTACTTTAATAACATCTGCTGAATTTCCTGACTGCTGCTTCCATGAGTGTTGATAGTAGATCTAAGCAAAATGAAGTCTTTGACAATTTCAATCTTTATCTCTACTAATTATAATATTGTATATTGGCCCAGTGGTGAGGATTTTTTTTTTCTTGACATTGAGTTGCAGCCCATATTGAAGACTTTGATTTTTATTTTTACCAGTCAGTATTTTAAGTCCTCTTTGCTTTCAGCAAGCAAGGTTATATCATCTGTATATTACTCTGGTGGTGGTCACTGTGGCGGCGGTGTGCCATGGAGTCGGTTCTGACTCATACTCACTCTGCTTAGGCTTACCCTAGTAACCATTAATAAGCTTTGACTTCTATATATTTGCTTATTTCAAAAAGTGAGATCATGCAATATTTGTCCTTTTTGCTTCTGACTTATTTGGCTCAGCACGTCAAGGTTCACCCATGGAATGACTGATGTCCGTGGGGACGATTTCTCTTTATGGCCGAGAGTAGTATGCTGTTGTATGTGTCTGAAGAGGCTTCAAAAAGTTCATGGAAAAATGGAGTTGAAAGATCATGGAATTTTCTTGCAAATGTTTTGACTGTTCCTTGGAGATCATGTTTTGCTTATCCATTCATCTGATGATGGACATGTTAGTTGTGTCCACCTTTTGTGGCCCTGTTTTTGATGGAGAGGTGAGTGTTAGGATCCCTGTGGCCATCATACTGGCTGGCCAAGGAAGTTTTGAACATGATTAATTAAGTTAAAAGGAGTTTATTGTCCCTGTGTTGCTTTAACTAGAAAAGATGGGATTAAAGGCTAGAGGAAATTTAAGTGTGGCTGGAATATAAATCCCAGTGATCTTTCCAAATGGGCAGATATATGATGGTGGTAGAACCTAGACTTTCCAGGGTGCTGTCCCCATTCCAGGGTGCTGTTTCCATTAGAATAAAAGTGCGAACAGCTCTCTGAGAAGGAGACGGTATGAGCGTCTTCTCCATCGGTTGTGGTTTGCTGAGTGTGCCTCCCTGACTGTCCAAACCTGCCAGGTCTCTGTGAAGAGTGCGAAAACCTGTTAAATCACCAACTCAAAGCATTGGTTTGTCGTTATCGGTATAAGCCATTACTGCTGAATCAGCTCCAACTCGTCAACCATAAAGGACAGAGGAAAACTACCTCATTGGGTTTCCAAGGCAGTAAATCTCCACAGAAGCACATTGCCACAGCGTTCTCCCTTGACGCTGCTGGTGGGTTTGAACCACCAACCTTTTGGTTAGCAGCCAAGTACGTTTTAACCACAGCACCACTAGAGTTTCTTGGCTGTCAGTGTGCCAGAATGAAAATACAATTTTTTTTTTTTTAATGTTTTATTGTGAATTGTGTGATAGTCTACATGGGAGAACATCAGCTTTACATTCATTCCATCATCTATCATTTCATTGGCATAGTTACCATCCTGTCCATGCATCCTCACCCAACCAAAGGGTGTACCCTGTAAGCCTGCACAGCCCCCCCCCCACAGTCCTCAGCCCCTTTCCATCTCCTGATCCCGAGTCCCCAGACACACCATCTCTTGACGTTGTCTTCTCTGCCTCCATCTCAGGCCTCACCGCTTCTCTGGGTAGGATCCCGCTCTCTGCTTTTCGCCATTGATGGTCCTAGGGTCCTCCGCTCCTGGACTGAAAAGTTAATCACTCCCCTCCTTGCTACAAAATGTCCACCTTTAGATTTCCAACCCTCACAATCAGTCCTGATAACAATTATTCACCATTACATCACAAGAGACCCATCTGTATTTCGTTTCATCAGCCCTTCCTGGACAAGGTGGACACTATTCACTGGAGACTCTACCTTCCTCCACGCCCTTTGAATCTAGGTTCCCTCTTGAAAGCTTGTAAGCCAGTCACTTCTTACCTTTGTATCGCTCCCCCCATTTTGGGTAGCCAATGTCCAAGTTGCCCATCCCTGTCTATCTACCCTTTGTGTGGAGGGGGTGGGAATAGTTCTTGCAGCAGGGACTTGTTTCCTCTTTTGAGCTACTGCATTTATAGGTGTAGGTCATGTTTATCGAATTGTATCAGATGACGCTTTTTTCCTCTTCTTCGAGTTGAGCTCTGTTTATCCAGTCATTGAAGCCAGATCAAATGGGTATCATCTGCAAGTGTGGGTGGAAAAATACAATTTTAAGGAAAGTTCTGTGTGTGTGTGTGTGTGTGTGTGCCTTACCTTGAGTCTCACCCAGCAGTAACTTAAAGTGACCTTGTCACCATGTTTCTCTAAACCACACCCACTCCCAGCCAGTGTGGAGAATGTCCTTAGCTGTGACTTACAGAAGTTGCTTAGCAACCACACGTCCATGGCTTCTGGCCGGAATGGCCAAAAGTACCTGGTTGTTAGGAGAGTTACAGAATAAGAGCTACACCTGCAATGACATTTCTGTGGTCCAAGAAGGATGGTGCTGGCGGTGCGGACTCAGGTCTCATGACTCAGAGTCTGTCCTCCTTTAGTCTGATGATACATGTTTCAACCATGTGGAGACAGTATCCTTACAGGAAATGGACACTCTGGAAAGAGTTTTAAAACTCTGGAGCTCAGGTCATTGAAAGCTGGCTGCTTACTAGGCAGCTTCTCTGAATAGGTGGTGCCTTCAAAACTAAGGCGCTCTGGTGATGCTGTGGGTTGAGTGTTGGGCTGCTGCTAACTGAAAGGTCAGGCGTTCTAACTCATCAGCTGCTCCGCTGGAGATAGCTGTGGCAGTCTGCATCTGTAGAGGTTTACCGCCTGCGGGGAAGCACCCTGGAGTAGTTCTGCTCCGCCCTGGCGGGTTGTGATCAGTCAGAATTGACTCCACAGCAGGTTTTGAAATAGGGATTTGCATCCATAAGTAAGCTCATCTCCATTATCTACCTTTCCAGAGACACCCCAAATCCCTCATGGCTTCTGCTTCCACCCATGGGATGCGCACACTCCCAAGAAAAAGACTGATTTGTAAAGCGATACTAGAAGTTTGGAGTCTCCTTCTGGCTAGCTTTAGATGCTTGGGTTGAACCAGCAAATACTTCTAGGGTCCTTTGAGGCCTATAGAGTAGGGCTCCTTCCTCACACAGCATGACCTCTGAGAGGAGCTAGCTGACAGGGTGATCTGAAGCACAGGTATCTCACACTGCTGATCTGAGAGATCTGGTGGTGCAGTGGGTAAGCACTCAGCTACTAACTGAAAGGTCCATGCTTCCAATCCACCAGCCACTCTGAAGAAGAGTGACGTGACCGTCTGCCTCTATAAAGCTTTACAGCCTTGGAAACCCTATTCTGTCCTGGAGGGTCACTATAAATTCAAGGAGCCCTCGGAGGCAGGGGCTAAGGGCTCGGCTACTAACACTCAGTCCTTCAAACCCGCCCCCCCCCCATCTGCTCCTCAGTAGAAAACACCTGGCCACCTGCTCCCATACAGATGGCGGCCTAGGAACCGTGGGGCCCTTCTGTGACGCCCAGGATTGTCGAGGGTTGGAATCAACTCCACAACAATGAGTTAGATACTTGAAAACCACATGGTAGGATTAATATCTGGCTGCGAACTAAACATTGCTCAGTGCCTGTGGTGTGACAGGAAGGGAGTTCTGACCAGGGAGCCAGGGTTCTCTGCAGGAAGTGGTTTGGGGGTTCATGTCAACAGCAGAAGCAGTGCATGATGACGCTCGTGTGGTCCCTTGGCAGTGGCTGCCAGAAACTTGATCATCACCTCAAGGTGGCTGCAGCTTGAGGGAGAGCAGGTGAAGGTCACTCAGTCCTGTCAGCATCTCAAATTTCTGGCCTTTCCCCGCCCCAGACTGACTCCACAGAGCTGGGAGGGCCCGACACTCCAAAAACTGGTGGTGATAACCACCTATGAGTGACAACTTAGAGACTCTTTCATGTCTTCTCAAACTTTGAGTAGAATTATAACCCATTGGCCCCAAAACAGACTCTCCAAGCTCCGACTTTTATAGCCCATAGCACCACATTTTGTGAAGTGATGCCAGAAATAAACGTTTTCAACACAGAGTCAAAGTGATAATGAAGCAAAGGGAGGTGGCTGTGGAAAGAGACACAGAGCACATGTCTTGTTCCCTTTGCTTCCAGAGGGAGACCAAAGAAAGGAATTTTGTTCCCTTTAACAGACCACATTCAATTCTTCCAAGTCAAATTCTCATTATGTAGTTATTGTTTAAAATCAGACTGTATTCCTCTCTTCTCGTTGCTGGTTCAGGGTATTGAGACTTGAGCCCATCTTGAAAATAACTATCAGAGGAAAGTATTTTCATTTGGTCTAGTACAGTGTGCCTTGTTTTACTGTGCTTTGCAGATAGTGCATTTTTTACAAATTGAAGGTGTGAGTACCATCTTTCCAACGCTCCGTCTCTGTGACCCGTTTTGACTGTTGTCACAATACTTCAACCTGAGTCTAGAGTCTGCATGATTTGTGCATGCCCTGGGAAACCACAGGATGCTGCTGACTCACTTTGCTGCAACACCTGCTCTACCCGCAGGGTCCCTGAAGTCTGCCGGTGGTCGGAAACTCTGCGGCAGCAATGTCCCTGTCATTCTTGCTACATTCACCAGCGAGTAGTCCTTTTGGATACTTTTTTCTTCCCTTGTGTCTTCTGGGGGACATGGTCTGTTTGTGCTCTGGTTGTAAATTCTTCAGAGATTGTTTTGCGCTTTGTTATGTCCAGAATGTCTTGTTGCTAGTCTCACCTTCTGCTACTTTTCTCTTGTCACCTTTACTCCCAAGTCACTGTGTTTCCTCTCTGTTGTGATTGTTGTTAAGTGCTGTTGAGTCGGTTCCGACCCATAGCGACCCTGTTTAGGGTTTCCGAGGAGCAGCTGGTGAGCTTGAACCGCCGACCTTGCAGTTCAAACGGCTTTGCAGTCTGGCGCATTAGGTATGCTTAATTAGGTATGATGCGCTGAGTGCCATAAAATTGATTCTGACATAGAGCAACCCCATGTGGCAGAGAACTGCCCCACTTCATTTCCTAGACTTTCGTCTCTAGGGGAGCAGATCACCAGGTCTTCCTCCCATGGAGCTGCTGGGTGGGTTCGAACTACTGACCTTTCAGTTACATTTTTTATCTTTTTGTTGGAATGCTTGCTATACCATCATTGCATGGTGTCCCAGTCCTCCCACCACTCCAGGTGGTGGACTCATGTCCTCATCAGGCAAGGAAGTATCTGAATCAGTGGCTGTGAAGTCATTTCTGACTCAGAGTGAGCCTTGGCTTAGAGTAAACCGGCTCCATAATCTTTACAGAAGCACTTTGCCAGACCTTCCTTTCATGGCGTTTCTGAGTGTGTTTGAACCGCCAACCGTCAGATCAGCAACTAGTTGTAAACCTTTTGCGCCACACAAGCCCACTCTTAGTCAGAAATGGTACCTTGTAGTGAAGTCCTGGTGTGGCGTTATAGGGTAACCACACGGTCATCACTTCAAACCATCCCCCACTCCCAGGAACCCCTAGACTATGAGTTGGAAGTGACTTGATAGCAAACAACCACTGCCATCGCCATAATCACTGGTTGCTATGGGCCATTGCGTTGATTCCTACTTAGAGGCAAACAACCACTGCCATCGCCATAATCACTGGTTGCTATGGGCCATTGCGTTGATTCCTACTTAGAGTGACCCTTTCTCCCATGGAGTGACTGGTAGATTTGAACTGTGACCTTGCAGTTAGTAGTCCAACTCTTAATCCATTATGCTACCAGGGGATAAGTGAATTTTTAAAACAAAAGCCACAGAAGACCAGCAAATGTTGCCGTGCAGTCAGTCCTGACTTGGGAGCAGCCCAGTGTTACAGAGAGCTGTCCCTTAGAACTGTCTTTACGGAAGCAGAACGCCATGCCTTTCTTCCTTGCCACCGCTGGCTGGGGATTCAAACAGCCAATCTTTGGGTAAGTTGCTGTTGTTGTTAAGTGCTGTTGAGTCGGTTCCGACCCCATAGTGACCCTGTATAGGGTTTCCAACTTTGCAATGCAAACTGACCTTGCTGTCCAGTGCTTATCCTATAGCCCCACAGCAAGACTAGGAGATTCTTAATTTTGCTTTATATTGTATGTGAGTTTTTATTTTACTGTGAGTATGCGTTGTAAAACAAAATAGATTTGAAAATAGCATTCCTTCCCTCAAGGAAACAATATGTGTTAAAAATGGAATATTTTAGTGCAAATAGCATATACCTTCTATGTTTATTTGCCAACTACTTCTCCCCCCACACCTCCAGGAAGTGTTTTTTTCTCAATGCACTATGATTGTTTTCCTTACAACAACATGCATTAACAATAAATAAATAAAAGTGCTTATGGAAAGCGATGGGGAAGAAAATAGGTTGGAAAACAATAGAAGACTTGTCGGTCTGCATTTAAAAATGGGGTCCATTGTCTTTTAACAGATACACTGGAACCCTTACAAGGCTTTACAGGTCTGTTCTATGTCCGTGTCCACAGTCACCCCCTCTTTGCTTCACTGCTGTGTTGCATCAGTGTTCAGGGCATTTATCTCTGGCATCGGTACACAAAAGGCCATGCGATTCCAAGGGTATGGGATTTAAAGTTCGCGTCTTGGAGAGTCTATTTTGGGGCAAAGGGGGCTTAATAATTCAACTTTTATTTTGAAGGGAAACTGTAAAATCTCCCAAGTACCTACTAATTTAAAACAGCCTGAGATTATTTTGAACATAGAATCAATGTTCAAAAGGCTCAAATAACCACCTAGAAGTCTTCATGATTATAAAAATAACCCAAGCTCAATGTCACAGAGCTCAAATGATAAACAAGTGACGTAGAATACACACTTTCCCCAAGATTCCAGAGGCTGATAGGACCTGAAACTCTTCTCTTTAAAAGTTTTAATAATAAATACATCTGTAACAAGACGTGCCTTTTCAGCAGTCTCCACGTGGACAAGCTCAGTGACATTGTGACCGTGTTGGTCAACCATTACCCTTACCTGTTCTCCAGTTTTTCTGCCACCCTTAGCAGAAGAAGCTCCATGAAGTAACTTCTCACAACTTACTTCTGTTCTGTTACAAGTTACCCTGAGGAGCAAATGATGTAGGATATGGGCCACATTTGCCATTTCTTTTCTTTTAAAGAAATCTTGTATTGAGTTTTTGGTAAAACTTTACACAACAAATTAGGTTCCCCTTTAACTCTTTTTGTACATATGGTTCAGAGAACTCTGTTGTCTCAGTGGCTTAGATGCCCAGCTGTTAACTGAAAGGTCAGTAGTTTGAAGCCACCAGGCCTTCTGCAGGAGAAAGAGGAGTTAGTTGCTCAGTGAACTGGTTAGATTTTCTACGTTGTGTCACTAGCGCCCTAATTCCGCTCCAGTGGTTCCAGCTCCGTTAATCCAGCTTCCCTGCTCCCACCTGACTTTGTCACTCTCTGCTTTAGGATCAATGTTGACGGCGTGGATTCAGACAGATGATTTTTTTTCTTTCTTTTTTAACTTACTTTATCAATTTCTATAGCGTGCTGGTTACGAGTCGGGATGCTAAATTCATGGTCAGCAGTTCGAAACTACCAGCAGTTCCGCAGGAGAAAGCAGAAATCTTTCTGCTCTCATAAAGATTTACAGCCTCTGAAACCCTATGCAGGGTTGCTATGAGTCGGAACCGACTCCACGGCACATAACCACCAACCACCACCGTTTAGCTGGTGTGGCACTGTAGGATAAGCACTGAACTGTTAACATCAGAGCTGCTCCTCAGAAACCCTATACAGGGTTGCTGTGAATCAGAACTGACTGAGGCAGGTCCCATCAACAGCGATTCTGAAGGAACTTAACTACAAACCCAGAGTGGAGGAGAAAACCAACCCCCACAAAGCCCTGTGAAGCCTTGAAAAGAGAAGAAAGGTCTCAGAGGGCTGGTCTGCAGAGCCTGGTGGCAGCAGAGCTAGGTGGCAAACAAGGCTTTGCAGGTTGCCCACTGGCTGTCTTCTGCCTTTTTCTCTTTGAAACTGAAGCACTGCAGTTTCCATTGCAGCCAGAGCTTCCTGCAACCACTGCAAATGCTCTGCCCAGGAACAAGAGAGCTCGCGCTTGTGTTCTCGCCCTTCCATGCACTGCCTTGTCTTTCCCTCACAGAGCAGCTGGTAGATTCAAGCCGCTAACTTTTCAGTTAGCAGCTTAACCCTTAACCCACTGTGCCACCAGGCCTCCTTTGCAGTGGTTCAGTGTTCAGCTAGCTAGCCCAAAGGTCAGAGGTTTGAACCCAGCAGCCACCCCATGGGAGAAAGGTGTGGGAGTCAGCTTCCGTAAAGAGGACAGTCTTGGAAACCCTGAGGCAGAGCTCCATCCTAGAGGGTTGTTGTGAGTCGGAATTAACTCATTGGCCCTACTGACAGTGTCCTTCCAAGACCCAGCTGAATTGAGGAAGTGTCAGGGCAAAGGTGTTTCATTCTAGGCTGCTGTTAGAAGCCTGTTCAGACCACGTCTCACCTGTCCCCTGTTGTATATGCTGTCTTTCGGGTGAACCTGAGAGCCGGAAGTGGGGGGCCCCAAATCAGCTCGCCTGACCCCTCATTCCCAGGGTCGTGAGGCTCATTCCAAGCTTTCAGGCCCGGTGACCATTCAGTATTGTTACTTTTCTCCTGTACTACAACCATGGTCTTTCTTTTTCTTGTAGTCCTCTTGTCCCAAACCTGATCCCCAGTGTAGCCACACCCAGAGGCGACCCAAACGAGAAGGACGCACCTTCCACTTCTCACCCATAGCCTGGTGGTTCTCCCTGGCAGAAGAGCCCTGAACTCTTCTGGTTCAGTGGGTTAAGCGCCAAACTGCAAATGCAAAGGTTGGCAGTTTGAATCCATCCGCTGCTCTGTGGGAGTAAGATGAGGCAGTCTACGTCCATAATGCTGCCCGCCTTGGAACTCCTGTGGGGCAGCTGGACTCTAGAGCCGTTCTGCAGGACGCCTGGGAGCCACAATTAGTCTCAGGGCAGGGAGTTGGAAACTGCTCTGGGTGTTCCTGGTGGTATAAATGTTTAACATACTCAGCTCCTGAAGGGTCTAGTCCATACAGATACACCTCAGAAGAAAGACTTGGCATCTTGCTTCCTCAAACCCAACCATTGAAAGTCCAGTGGACCGCAGTGCTGTCCTGACACACTTGAGGTGATCATGAGTCTGTGTTGACTCGGTGGCGACCGAGGTCAGTGAACTGCTCTGATGGAAATCCTCACAATGAGCCACAGTAGCAGTACCTTCAGAGACGCTTTCCTCCGGTGCAGGGGTGCCCGGTTGTACATTCACTGTGTCCTCCACATCTTGTCACAGTGCATACAAGAGAGAAGAGCAACGTGAGGAAATCTAACCGAGAACAGCATTTGCCCTGTCTCTTCTTGCCAAAGAGCCATGCACCAGAACGATCATGAGATGCCCTTTCCATGTTTGTGTGTTGGTAGGTGCCGTTGAGTTGAATCCAACCCATAGCGACCCTGTGTAGGGTTTCCAAGGGAGCAGCTGGTGAGCCTGAACCACCGACCTTGCAGGTCGAACTCCTTTGCAGTCTGATGCATTAGCCCCCAGTGCCACACCAGAACTCCATATAGTGCAGGGGTGATAATCTTTGTCTTTCCATCTCAAGACACTGGAGAGGTCAGCCTTTCAAATGCATGTGTCCCAAGTTCATGGGCCCGTGGTGGCAGAGGGTTCAGTGCAGGCCTCGGATCCAGGCCTCACATGCATCCTCAGAGGGACGTGTGATCCCAATTCTGCAGCCCTGTCTGTGGACACTTGATCTGAACCCTGGTCTGGTGGCCTCCCTTAGTGCGTGTTGCGCATACACAGCCCTTCTCACCTGAGTATGAGGAGGTGCACCCTGTCTGTGGAGCGGCTCAGGGCTCTTTTTCCTCTACCCCATCTACCGCCCCCTCAGACTCTGATTCGGGAGGCCCTTCAGATGCCAGAACCAAGTATTTTTCTAGTCTGTTCCTAGGTGGAGTCCAAGAGGCCACTTTTTTGTTTTGTTTTAAACTTTCTGTTGTGATTTGAGTGAGAGTTTACAGAACAATTTGGTTTTCCATACCACAATTCCCACATGTCTTGATTCATGATACGGATTACAGTCCCCACAGTGTGACAGAGCTCTTCTCGCTTCCTCCCTGTGTTTCCCCTTCCCTTCTCCTTTCCTGCCTTCTGAGCCTTCTCCCTAGTGCATGCTGTCCTTTTGATCTAGTGTGGCTGGTGGTTCTAAGGAGCACGTGTCCCTGGTGTATTGTTCACCTTATAGGCTTGTCCGTCATAGGACTGAACGGTGAGCCACTGGGGTGAGCTCATTTCCCAGCTTGAAGGGCCAGAGTCTCAGGGGTTCACGGGTCTCTGCCTGACCAGTAAGCTTGGTCTTTTTTATGATTTGGAATTTTGTCCACTCAAAATCCTAACTCTATCCAGGACCTGCTAATGTGATTTCTTTCAGCGTAGTCAGTAGTGGTAGCTGGTCACCATTTAGTTCTGGTCTAAGGGTCATGGGGTCAGGGGTTTGTGTGGTCCATAGTCCTTTGGACTAACTGTTTCCATTTGCCTTTGGTTTTCTTCATTCTTCTTTGCTCTGGATGGGGAGAGACCAGTAGCTGCACCTTAGATGCCCAATAGCCACTTTTCAACTGACCTGTACTCTCTGGGTTCAAGGCTTTCCCCTTGAACTTCCTGCTCCCCTGAAGCCCTCCCACCCCAAGGCCTGCCTGTGCAGGTGTTCTACCAGCACAACTTCCAGGGTGCATGCTTTGTGTACAAGCTGATCTTCAAAGTGGATCCCCATCCATTGAGCCTGTTTGCTTGAAGTTACCCTTGGAGAGGAATGGAAGACTTTCTTGGGCATTGGCGTGTTCTGTGAACATCCTGCTATGATAGGATGGAACACTGCCAAAGCTCAGTCTCTCCCTTGCTCTGAGGAACTTGTGGGTCTCGGATGAGGTTTGGGGAAGGACACAAATGTACTGATCCATTGCCCTCTGTCTGTGACCCGGGAGAGGGGACGTACCTGCTGTCTGCCCAGCCTGGTAAATTTGAAGGTACTTTGCATGCTTATGAATGTGCTGTTTGCCATGGAGTTCCTCAAGGGAAAGAAATCATTTCTGTGAGCTATCAGGTAGTAGTGCTGGAAAGTGTTTACCTTTGCACCCCAGGATGCCACCCCCAGTGTGGGGGTATGCCACCCCTGCACATTCATTGCTGTGGACCTAGAACCAGAGCCTGGCCCTTGAATAACGTTTTGATAAATGAATGACCAAGTAGCTTCTCACTTGTAATGGAGGGCAGTGGAAAGTCTGGCTCTAAGGGAAGACTAGATCTGGACCTGGGACTTGGCCAGAACACCTGTTGGTCTTGTTTGTTTGTTTAGTTGGTTGGTTTTTAAAATCCAGATATAATTAACCTTCAACATTCATGGAAGCAGTAGTTAAGAAATCAAGTGATGTATTGCTGCAAAAGACCTCTTTAAAATGTTGAAAAGCAAGATGTTAATTTGAAGACTTCAGGTGCTCTGAGACCCAAGCCATTGTATTTTTAAGTACATCATATGCTTGTGAAAGCTGGACAATAGATAAGAAAGAATTGATGTCTTTGAATTATGGTGTTGGCCAAGAATATTGAATATTACACCATGGACTGCCCGAAGAATGAACAAGTTTGTGTTGGAAGAAGTACAGCCGGTGCTCCTTAGAAGTGAGAAAGGCAAGACTTTATCTCAGATACTTTGGACATGTTGTCAGGAGGGACTGGGTCCTGTGAATGAGCTCATACTTGGTAAAGTAGAAGGTCAGCGATTAACAGAAAGAGCCTCAATAAGGTGGACTGACGCACGGTTGCCCCAGTGGGTTCAAACATGGCCGCGACGGGGAAGACGGCGCAGGCATGAACAGTATTGCATTCTGTTGCACACAGGGTCGCTGTGAATTGGAGCTGACTTAAAGGCGCCTGGCACGAAGCAGTGTAATAAACCTAGAATCAAATGCACTGATCTGTGTGTTCGAATCCATAGGTTTGATGACCTCCCCAACATGGCGTCAGAAACTCAGAAAATGCCCTTGTGCCCCATTTTAATCTTCTTTTCCTTTGACTACTTTCTGATTTCCCTCATCAGTTCTACCATTAGCCAGTTGGCTACCATTCCTTGAAAACGAATACCTCTGGTTTTATCGATCTGTGTTTGCAGGATTGTGTTCAAACTGCACATGGCCAATACACAAGCGAAGAGCCCTAGTGAACCACTATGTTGGCAGTTCAAAACCACCAGCCACTCCGAGGGCAAATGATCAGGCAGTCTGGTTCTAGAAAGATTACAGCCTCCGAAACCTTAGGGAGCGGTTCTGCTCCGTCCTGTAGGATCGCTGTGAGCTGGAATTGGTGTGATGGGAGCAGGTTTGATTCGGGTTTAATACACAGGCTCCTCTGAGCACAAATTGGGTCTTCAGTGGGAGGCTGTTTGGCAGTAGCATGGTGTGTGGGTGTTTGTTGTCACTCTGTCAGCTATTCGTCTTCCTACTCTGCTGATGTTTGAGAAGAGGCCCAGGCGGCCATGGGGATGGCATCGCCGCCATCGGTGCTGCTCAGTCCAGCAGGGAGCCTCCTTCATCACTACCCCTCCCTCTCCTTAGCCCATTTTGCTCATGACGTTCCTTAACGTTCATGATGGCGTTCTACATCGCCCACAAGTTTAGTCTTCATATTCTCCCCAACTTGTCTTAAGAGTCAAAGTGTAGAGATCATGATTCTTGGCTTTTCAGGCCCAGCAGACCCTGCATTCTGAGAAGCTCAGTGTTCCAGAGGGGCCTCACTGTCCTGGGAAGCCAACCAACCACTTCTACACAGCCTTCATCTCCAAACCCACCCTCTTTGCCCCATTCCTCCCTTTTAAACTTCCCCGGGCACACGAGCCACCAGATCTTCCTTTCCACATGCCCCCTACCCCGCTCCACCCTCTGCAGTCAGGACTGGGACAGACCTGAGCTTCTTCCTCAAATAGATGTGATGGGTTTCTATTTTTACATCGAGGCATGTAATGAACTGGCCTTTGAAAACAGGGAAGAATTTTGAGTAAGGATGCCAGAATCCACAAATAGCTTTGTGGGTTGGAGCCCAGTGTTTTTCTTGAAAGTTGGACAAAGTACAAATACTGCCCCTTTGCTAAAGAGCCTGGTCCCAAGAATGCTGTTGTTCTTGTTGTTAGGTGCCATCGAGTTGGTACCCACTCATAATGACCCTATGCACAACAGAATGAAACACTGCCCGATCCAGGGCCAACCTCAAAATTGTTGCCACACTAGAGCCCATTGATGCTGCCACTTGGCCAATCCATCTCGCTGGGGGTTTCCTCTTTTTCTCTGATCCTCCACCTTACCAAACATGGTATCCTTCTCCAGTGACTGGTCCCTCCTGACTTTATGTCTGAAGTATGAAACGAAGTTTGGCCATCCTAGCCTCCAAAGAGCACTCTGACTGTACTTCTTCCAAAACGGATCTGTTGGTTCTTTTTGGCAGCCCATGGCACCTTCAATATTCTCCTCCAACACCATAACTCAAAAGCATCAATTCTTCTACAGCCTTCCTTGTTCAATGTCCAGCTTTCGCATGCATATGAGGTTACTGAAAACACCATGGCTTGGGTCAGGCGCACCTTAGTCCTCAAGCTGACGTCTTTGCTCTTCAACACTTTAAAAAGGTCTCGTGCAGCAGATTTGCCTAATGCAATACGTCATTTGATTTCTTGACTGCTGCTTCCATGAGTGTTGATAGTTGATCCAAGAAGAATGAAGTCCTTGACAACTTCAATCTTTTCTCCATTGATAAGAATGTTGTTTATTAGTCCAGTGGTGAGGATTTTTGTTTTCTTGACATTGAGATGTAATCCATACTGAAGGCTGTGCTCTTTGATCTTCATCAGTAAGTATTTTAAGTCCTCTTCACTTTCAGCAAGCAAGGTTGTATCATCTACATATCGCAGGTTGTTAATGAGTCTTCCTCCAATCCTGATGCCACGTTTTTCTTTGTAGAAATAATAGCTTTTCGGATTATTTGCTCAGCATACAGGTTGAATAAGTATGGTGAAAGAATACAACCGTGTCGCACAACTTCCTTAATTTTAAACCATTCAGTGTTCCCATCTTCTGTTGGAACAACTGCCTCTTGGTCCATGTACAGATACCTCATGAGCACAATTAAGTGTTCCGGAATACTCATACTTCACAGTGTTGTCCATAGCTTGTCATGAATCACACAATCAAAAGCCTTTGCATAGTCAATAAAGCACAGGTAAACATCTTTCTGATACTCTCTGGTTTCAACCAAGATCCATCAGACATCAGCAATGATATCCCTCGTTCCATGTCCTCTTCTGAATCCGGCTTGAACCTCTGGAAGTTCTCTGTAAATGTCTGCTTGCAGCTGTTTCTGTAATACCTTTAGTAAAACTTTACTCGCATGGGACATCACAGATATTGTCCGATGATTTCCACATTCCGTAGGGTCACCTGTCTTTGAAATGGGCACAAATATTTGTCCACATAGTTGTTTTCCAAATTTCTTGGCATAGATGAGTGAGTGCCTCCTGTGCTGCCTCACTTTCTTGAAAGATTGCAATTTTTTATTTCATCAGTTCCTGGAGCCTTGTTCTTTGCCAATTCCTTCAATGCACCTTGGACTTCGTCCTTCAGTATCATTGGCTCTTGATCATATGCTACCTCTTGAAACGAACATCAACCATTTCCTTTTGGTACAGTAACTGTGTATTCCTTCCATCTTCTCATGATGCTTTCTGCATCATTTAATAATTTGCCCAGAGAATCCTTCAATAACAAAAGTCAAGGCTTGAATTTTTTCTTCAGTCCCCCCAGCTTGAGAAATGCTGAGCGTGTTCGTCCCTTTTGGTTTTCTGATTCCAGATCTTTGCACAGTTGTTGTAATATTTGGCTTTATCTTCTCAAGCTGACCTTTGAAATTTTCTGTTCAGCTCTTGGACCTCCTCATTTCTTCCATTTGCTTTAGCATCTCTATTCTGGAGAGCAAGTATCAGTGTCTCTTCTGATACCCATTTTGACCTTTTCCTTCTTTCTTGTCGTCTTAATGACTTTTTGCTTTCTTCATGTATAATGTTCTTGATGTCATCCCACAACTCTGCTGATCTCAGGTCTTTAGTGTTTAGTGTATCAAATCTGTTCTTCAGATGATCTCTAAATTCAGCTGGGATATAGTCCAAGTCATATTTTGGTTCTCGTGGATTTGTTTTCATTTTCTTCAGCTTCAGTATGAATTTGCATATCAGTAATTGATGGTCTCTTCCACAGTCTGCCCCTGGCCTTGTTTTCACTGATGATATGGAGCTTTTCCATCTTCTCTTTCTGTAGATGTAGTCAATTTGATTTCTGTGTATTCCTTCTGGCGAGGTCCATGTGTATCGTCCTCTCTTATGCTGTCTAAAGGTATTTGAAATGAACAAATCATTGGTTTTACAGAATTCTATTAGATCTCCAAGGAGCTCTGGTAGCATAGTGGTTATGAATCAGGCTGCGAACCTTAAGGTCAGCAGTTCAAAACTACCAGCTGTTCCAAGAGAGAAAGATGAGGCTTTTTTCTCCTGTAAAGATTTACAGCCTCGGAAACCCTGTGTATGGTCGATATGAGTCATTTCCGACTCCACGGCACATAACCACCACCACCACCATCATGCATTCTCCAGCATCACTTCTATCACCAAGGCCGTATTTTCCAACTTCTGATCCTTCCTCTTTGCTCCCAACCTTTGCATTCCAATCACCATTAATGATCAATGCATCTTGATTGCATGTTTGATCAATTTCAGTTCGAAGAAGTTGGTAGAATTCTTCTGTTTCATCCTCACTGGCTTTAGTGGTTGATGCATAAATTTGGATAATAGTGGTATTAACTGGGCTTCCCAGTAGGTACATGGATATTATCCTATCACAGATAGCGTTGTACCTCATGCTGATCTGAATATGTTCTTTTTGACAGTGAATGCAACATCATTCCTCTTCAATTTGTCATTCCCGGCATAGTAAGCCATGTGGTTGTCAGATTCAAAATGGCCAATACCAGTCCATTTCAGCTCACTAATGCATTCCATTTCATTTTTGAAAGTTTCTAATTTCCTAGATTCATACGTTGTACATTCCACGTTCCCATTATTAATGGCTGTTTACAGCTGTTTCTCTTCATTTTGAGTTGTGCCCCATCAGCAAATGAAGGTCCCGAGGGCTTTACAACCACAGACTTTACTCCATTCACATCATCACGGTCAACTCTACTTTGAGGAGGCAGCTCTTCCCCAGTCACATTTTGAGTGCCTTCCAACCTGAGGGGCTCATTTTCTGGCACTATATCTGACAGTGTTTCTCTGCTATTCATAAGGTTTTCCATGACTAAGTGTTTGGAAGTGGTTCGTCACTCCTTCTTCCTAGTTTGTCTACGTCTGGAAGCTCATCTGAAACCTGTCCACCATGGGTGACCCTGCTGGTATTTAAAATACCGGTGGCATAGCTTTCAGTATCACAGCAACCTGCAAGCCACCACAGTGAAACAAACTGACAGATGAGTAGTGGGGCCCCAGGAATACTGGGGGGTAATTCTAAATCCCAGGCAGAGGAGAGACCAATTTATTATGACTCTCTGCCTTTACCATGAAGCTTGTTTTAAAGTTAGCCTTCTTAGCTATATAGACAGTAGAATGTACCCATTTTAAGTGTTTAATAGTTCAGTGAATTTTGACCCATGTACATAACCACCACTACAGTCAAGATAATGAATAGCTCTGCCCCCTCAGACTGGTGTCTCTGCTGTCAGTTCATGGCCAAGGCCACCTAAGAGAGGCAAGGGGTAGTGAATTTACTTGATACAGCTTTTCGATCCAAACTTGTCTTAACCCCCACCTAATGACTGGGTGGGACCATTGCAAAGAGGGTGTACATGACCCTAACGCCGGGATTGGTTAGTTTTGCCATCCCACTAGGTTTAATAGGAGCCATCTCAGAAGCAGGAATAGATGATCCCAGGACCACCAGGAAAGTGAACCATAAGGTGAGCGTGAGATCCCTACCTGGAAACGTGACGTGGAGGGGTGGAGCAGCTGGGGACTCCTGGCCCATGGAACAAGTAAAGCTTAGTGCCTATGGACAGGAGACTGGCTTGCAGAATGTGCCTTTTGGGCATTTACAAACTGGCAAAAGTGCTTTATGATACTTGCCCAAGCAGGGCAGAGGCTGAGGGGCCACCTGTCTGAGAAGCTGAAGACAAAAGCCAGCAGGCCTGCAGTACGGCAGAGGGCCGGAGAACTGCCGCATTCTAAGTTGTTTCGGATCCTGAATGTACCCTGTTCCCTTCCCTAATGAGCCCCATAATCCAGGATTGTCTGTGAGTTCTGTGGCCATTGCAGTGGATCATTGATCCCAGATGTGAAGCACAGTGCTGTGGGAGGGGTGGTTGGGGTCAGAAAAGGGCAAAGAAGGGTGGAGGCATGTCTGACCTCTGCCTCATAGGAATGAGTTGGCCTTGAGTTGATTTTGAGTTTGATTCTACCTCCTTGTGAAGCCAGAGGAAGTCAGACATGGCCTCCACACTCGTTTTGCACAAGGCCATGACTCTCAGCTCGTGTCCTCTACCCAAGGGCCTCTCTGTGGATCCCCAGACCCCGGCTCTGCTGGCACATTTCAGCACTAGCTTACCTTCATGCCCCCAACCCTGGTGGGGGACCAGCTCAGAGCTTACAGCCCCTGGTTATAAGCATCTGGTCCTGCAGTCCCCAAGAAAGCATTGGCACTTAGCTGATTGGATGTCTGGAGGTCCTGTATTGGGTCTCTCCCACCAAACCTGTAAATCTTGTGAACCAGGAGCGAACCCACCTAGGATTCCAAGTGTGAGCCAGTGACATTTGCTGAGAACTTACTGTTCCCAGTAAGGAAACTTCTAGAAGTACACTATGGTTGCTGTAATATGTGGAAGTGCTTCTCAGAGCTCCTGGTGCCAGATGCTAGTGGCATTTAATCCAGTCACCCAGAAATCCCACCATGCATGTCGGAAGCAGCCTCTGGGACGACGAGAAGTTGTTTGGTCTTTTGTGTTCTTCATTTGGTAACATTTTCAAACTTCCTCTAAAGTAGAATGAGACGCTTTTATGTACCCAACATCCAGATCCAATAATTCTTAACATGTTGCCACTTTTGCCCCCAATAAATTAAATTGCAGAACATTCTGTCATCTGGCCCCTACATAGCTAGTGTGCATCTCTAAGGAATAGGGACATTTTTTACATGTAACCACCATGCTGTTCTTACTCCTACCCTAACAAGACTTAAAAGACATCTTGGTTTTCCCCGTGGCTCAACTCTCAGCCACACAGTAGACAGACCTGTAGAGGTCTTTGACACTAGGAAGGTGCACACCCCTCAGGAGAACGCTTGGAAAGGGATAGCCAAAGAAAGGCCCCTGGAAGGAAATGTTACCCTGGGTATTGTAACCAGTGGTATGAAACAAAATGTATATTGATTGTTGAACAGAAAACCAATTTGCCCTGTAAACTTTCACCCAAATCACAATGATAAGTTAAAGGAAAAAAGAGGTCTGGTTTGGTTTTATGTGTCTTGTCAGATGCTGATTCTTTTAGAGTTTCTGAGGTCGAGTCTCCAGTGAATGGTCTCAGAGCCCTAAGGGCATGGCACGGTCAGGTCCTGAGGGAAACCACTTCTGATGAAGATGAACCTGAGCTAGCTTGGGACCTCCCACCTCCCACCCTTGAAGTCAGTGCTGAGAACGACCTAAGTTAGGGATCAGAGCAGAGCTCCTCAGAATGTCAGCGTCTGCCCTGTAAAAGGACAAGGTGGTGCTGGGCGATGTTCCTGGGAGAGAGCTGGACCATTTCAGGTATTTGGTGGATAGTCAGACCAACAGTGCCGGGCGCTGCCTCCACATCAAACCTGGTTCCCAACAATCTTCAGCCCGTTCCAGTCTCGGAGTACTGCTGGGAAGGATTGCTCACAGAGGTCAGTTAACCAGAGTTAGAGAGGAGGCTCGTGGCCTGCTCATAGTGACCCTGCTAGGGCTTCCGAAGAGCGGATGGTGAGCTTGAAACGCTTCCCTTGCAGTTTAGCGCAGTGGCCCTCAATGCCACAGCAGGACTGAGAAGAGGTTGTAAGTAGCGTTGGCTCAGTGGTAGAGCTGCCTCCATCCATGTGAGACTCCCAGCTTGGACTCCCAGCCCGTCCAGCTCAGGCGCAGCTGCCATCTGTCTGTCCATGGGTATTGCTGTGATGCCAGACAGGTTTCAGCAGAGCTCCCAGGCCAGCACAGACTAGAAGGAAAGGCCTGCTGAATCTACTCTGGAAAACCAGCCAATGAAAACCCTTTGTCTGGATCACAGCAGTGGATCCACAAATGATCCTAGGGATGGTGCAGGAGCGGGCGCCATCTTGTTCCCAGTGTGTGTGAGGTCGCCACGAGTCGGGGGCTGACTACTACAACAGCTGGGAGACCACGCTCCCTTTGTCAGGTGCTGGTGGTGCTGAAACCCTGAGAGGAGGGACCTTGGGGCAGGACACCACAACCCAGTCATAGATGAGTGAATGTGCTGAGCTGGGCCCATGGCTCTTGGGGGTGGAGCCCTACCATCAAACATCTTGGAGTAGCAGGAATGGCCCTTCCCTGGGATAGCTGGTCCGGACCATCGAGTGACTTTTGGAAAGACCAGGTGATGTGCTACTGTAGATGCAGCTGTGCTCCGCATGGAGCCATCCTTGTGTGCGCACTGCTTTATGCAGTTGTGAAGCTAGGCTTCGTTGGGTTGGGAGCCCCTCCATGGTTGGGGTGCTCGCTGCAGCAGGAGGTCCATGGGGTGAGTCAGAGGTAGAGTTTGGTCACTGAGATCTGAGATTGTTAAGTGCCGTCAAGTTGGTTCCAGTCATAGGGGTTGTGAGAGCAAAATGCCTCATCTTTCCCACGGAGCGGCTAGTGGGCTCAGACTACTGACTTGGTGGTTCATGTCCAGTGCTTATCATACAGAGTCACCTTGCTCCTGCTCCCCCACGACTTCCACCCATGCATCTGCCGGGCTTCAGGGTGGTAGTGTTCTAGGTCCGTCCTGATTTCTGCTGTTGTCGCTGCTGTTCTGGGGCTGAGCCCACAGACCTCCTGAAAAGACAATGTAGATGTGCAGTTTTTTATTGATAACTATTTTTTATCCTAGTTTATTCTTTGCCATTGCTACCGATTCAACAGTCTCTACACCCACAATTTGGTGACCCTGATGCCATTCTTCAAGTTGGCCAACCATCCTCCCCCTCCTTCTCTGAGCTCCTCCATGGTTGTGAACACACAGCCCCCTGAGGTTCCTATCTAATTGGATGTTTTCCTTTTAATGGCCAGTTTTCAGAATGAAGGTGTTTCCTCTTTGGTCAGAGCCCACATTCGGGTTTTTTTGCTCCTTGTCCTTTTCTGCTTCCTTCTCCATTCCTCCAGTCTGTCTCTCTGTGTCCCCTCTCGTCATGCCTCCCTCCTACCTCCTTCCCTTTAGTCAATAAACAAGCCCGACTGCCCTATCAGGAGTATGTAGAATTATCTGTATTTAGAAGACTCGCTGGCTCCTATGGCCCTGCTTAGAATTAGAACTTCCTGTGTCGGAAAGTACTTTTTCCTGTCTTGGTGTCTGCACTGCCCTGTGACAGAGCCCTCTGCAGGCTACTGTTGGGGTCTTCTGTGGGGGGCTGGAAGGAGACATGAGAGGAAGAGAGACCTGGGCTCCCCGCATGCTGCTCTTCCTCCACCTGTGATGCCTGGCGGGGGATGGCGCTCTCCCCTTGCCTGCCCACACTCTCCCCTCTGCCCGCAGGTGTGAATGACAGAGGTGGTACCGTCCAGCGCCCTCAGCGAGGTCAGCCTGCGACTCCTGTGCCACGATGACATAGACGCCGTGAAGCACCTTTGTGGAGACTGGTTCCCCATTGAGTAAGTGGGGACCCCCAGCAGACCCTCCCAATAACTGGAGGCTCTGTAATCCCAAACCCTGCTCCCTGGCTGCTGGTGTCTGAGCCTCTGCCGCCCTGGCTTTCATGCAAGAGGGCATCTTTGGGGAATGCTAAAACAAAACCACTTCAGCAATTCCCTCCCTGAAATTCATCTAGAGAGATAGTGGCTCTGTGGGTTAAGTGCTGGGCTGCTACTGCAGGTCAGTGGTGGAATCCACTAGTCACTGCAGGAGAAAGACAGGGTGTCCGCTTCTGTAAAACCTGTGAGCAAGGTTCTGTGCCTCCCAGAGTTAGAGTCAGAATCAGCTCAGCAGCCCTGAGTTTGTGTGGGAGTACATAAGGAAGATGCCGTCCAGACTCTGTGGGCACTGAGTGGTGCCAGACTGGGTCTCGTGGTCAGTGTGGCCGTCTGTCCTTGCTGCTCCATGGGCCTGAGGCCATTGGTTCCAGAGAAGATGAAAGCGTGTGCTGCCCCATCCTGGCTGCAAGGCCGCCCAGCTGCACTCTCTCTCCAAGGGGTCACTTGGGGGTCAGAAGATGCAAACCGAGAAGGAGGATGGTGGGCAGAGCAGAGGGCTCGCTATTAGGGTGTGACACGCTCCTCCGGAAAGGCACCCAGAACTCACATGCCTGGTCTGTTTCAGAAGTGAGGAAGTCCCCACACTCACGGAACCCCAAGTTTCTCTGCCCTCTCTGACTGTGTGTGTCTTCCTCTGGCTGTGGTTGACCTGTGCCTTGTCACTGCTGCATCCTTGGGGTTCACATTAAATGTCCTCTACCTGGCATGCCGCTGAGCGTATTAGTGACTAGCCGTGGAGCCCTGGCCACGCCCCAGACCACCTCCCCATCGCCAGTATCAAAAATATGCCTAACAGGATTTGTGTCAGGAAGCCTTCCAGTGCCCGTGGGCGACCACAGACCCTGATGTGGATGGAATTGTGTCCCCCCAAATCTGTGTCAGCTTGGCTGGGTCATGATTCAGGGTTGTGTCATTACCCTCCATTGTGAGATCTGATGTAAAGATCCCATGTGTTGGCGTTGTCGCTGACATTGATGAAGCTGGATGCAGTCTACAGGATTAGGGTGTATCTTGAGTCCGTCTCTTCTGAGATGTAAAAAGGATTAAAGAAGAAAGTAGAGATCAGAGGGACCTATCACCAAGAAAGAAGGTCTGGGAAAAGAGCCTGTCCTTTGGGCCCAGGGTCCCTGTGCTGAGAACCTCCTAGAACCAGGACACACATGGAGAAAGCCTTTCCCTGGAGTGCTCTGAATTCAAACTTGTAGTCTCCTAAACTCTGAGAGAATACATTTGTGTTGGCTAAAGCCACGCACTTATAGTATTTCTTTTATATCTACGCCAGAGAATTAAGGTCCTGAAACCTAAACTTACCCAGCCGAGAAACACACTGTGTCTTGTTGCCCTAGCTGGCCCTCCAGCCACTGTCCCTACAGGGACACTATCTTCAGAGACTTTTTCCCTCTTGTATCTCATGTCTTGTCAACTCATCTTTCCCGTCAGAAAAGGGGTTCCTGAGTGGCACAAATGCTGACCTGCTCAGATGCCAACCACAAGGCCACCCTCTGCTCCCATAAAGACGGTGGCCTTGGAGACCCTGAGGAGCAGTTCTGCTTCTTCCTTTAGGGTCCCTGGGGACTCAGCTAGTTACTAACACAAAGGTTGGTGGGTGGAGCCAACCCAGAGGCACCTTGGAAGAAAAGCTTGCCAACCTGCTTCTTAAACAAACCAAAACCCCCGTTAGGAACCTGCTGAGTCCTGCTGTGGCACACACCAGGTCACTGGGAGTTGAGTCGTTTCCATGGCAGCTAGTTGGTTTGCGTTTCTTCCCGGCAGAGTTTGGTGTGACAGCTTGAGAAGACATCCATAACCATTGGGGAGACCCCTTGCCCATCTCAGTGCTCTAGATGGAAGGTGCCTGAAGCTCCTCTTAGTTGTCATGTCGAAAGCACAGACCCTAGTTGGATTTGACCTTGGGTAGGCTTCACCTGAGTGTGTTGTCCTTCTCAGGTACCCAGACTCATGGTATCGCGACATCACGTCCAACAAGAAGTTCTTTTCACTTGCAGCAACTTACAGAGGTGCCATCGTGGGAATGATAGTAGCTGAGATAAAAAGTAGGACCAAGATACATAAAGAGGTAAGTCTCTACTGGCCCCGGGGACTCTTGTGACTCCATCCCCGTAAGATCATCTTTAAGCCCATGAAGTCCTTTTAACCCCACAGTACGGCTCAGCTAGTAAACAACGTTTGTCCTGAGCCGAGGAGCACATGGCAGCGGTCCCTCTCAGACATGGGGTGGAGCATCTAAGTCGCTGGTGGTGAAGCAGTATGGGTAGAGATGCCGAGAATGGTAACACCACATGAAACACGTAGCCAGGGTCACTGAACTGCACGGGAGGAAACGGTGACTGGATGTGTGTTGTAGCATGTTTATTGTTACCAACAAAATAAAAGTAAGAGGTCTGTTGGGATGCAGGCCAGGCCAGAGGTAACTTGTAATGGAATCTTTCATCCCTTGCTCTTTGGAATAAGCGCTGAACCACAAGATTGATTTGAACCGCATGGTCAGCAGCTCAAACCCACCTGCCGTTCTTCAGAAACCCTAAACAGGGTTGCTATGAGTCAGAACTGACTCAGCAGCACTTAACAACAACAACAAGGCTTCTTTGGCCCTTGGGACTGAGTGGGCCTAACTGGGTTAACGACTGTGCCAGCCCAAAACTCTGTCTTTGGAACCAAGAGACATGGGTGGTATGAGCAGGCAGAGGGGGATAGTCCAGCCCCCTATAAAACCTCCCTGCTTCCCTCCGATACCACCTGAGGGCGGCCTGTGAATCCTTTATGAAGCCCTCTGACCTCTCCTGTCTGTCTGTCCGTCTGTGTTGCCTCTTCCACCATCACTCACGCACACCAAGCACCACCCCCAGCCCAGTTGTATTCTTTGTACTCCAGGATTCAGCTGTTTGGGCAATCACCATCCCCAGATACCATGTTGCTGTGTGCATTGGGATTGTAGAAGCTTTCCACCCAAACAGCCCAACCTGCTCATTCCCATGGACGAGTGGGGGTGACTTGCCGCTTGCCTCTTTTCTCACCCCCCTCAGTGTCCCTCCAGGCCAAGGGAGTCTCATCTTTCTCCCTGTAGCCTAGACCCAGTGAGAGACCACGGGCCGTTGGTGTTAACCTGACTGCATTCTTCACCTTCTTCTGTAGGATGGAGATATTCTAGCCTCCAACTTCTCTGTTGACACCCAAGTTGCGTACATCCTAAGTCTGGGAGTAGTGAAAGAATTCCGGAAGCACGGCATAGGTAAGGGGTGCCCGAGGTTGGAGTGTCTGACCAGCCCCATCCAGTTGTCCTTGTTCTGATGAGTCGTGCATGTCTGGATCTCTCCCTTCATTCCCATCTTGTCATCTTGGGTCCAACTTTTACCGTCTCTCACTGCCGCCTCTCTCGTAAGTCTCTTCAGCATCCGTTGGCCTGCAGCCCTCCCTCTTTCCAGGAGCCACCCTGTCTTTCTGCAGTAGCCTAGTTCCCTGAGAAGACATAACATGATCAGCGCCAGCCCAGCCCTCCCCACTGCCACCACCACACACAGCCCACATCTGCTTCCATGGTTGTTCTTGAGTAAGGCTCAAAACCACCATAGAGACAAGCAGGGATAGGCATCGCTTCTCAGCGACTGGCTGGCCAGTGTGCTACAGGCTCATCCTAACTCCTCATACCACGGAGTCTTAAACTCTCGCATGAAGCCTGGCCATTCCTGGGTTCAGGTTCACCCCTTTTATTGTCAGTCGAGTCTCCACAGTGGGTCTAGCCCATGGGAGGAGACCACCTGTAACCGTCTAGCTAACCCTTTGTAGGGGGTTTTAGTGCTTTGACTTTGGAGATTCTTGGAAAGGTCTCGTCCTCCTCTCCTAGCCGCCCCGCTGAGCATCACCTTCCCTTCTTCTCTCCCAGGCTCCCTTTTACTTGAAAGTTTAAAGGATCACATATCAACCACCGCCCAGGACCACTGCAAAGCCATCTACCTGCACGTCCTCACCACCAACAGCACAGCAATAAACTTCTACGAGAACAGAGATTTTAGACAGCATCACTACCTCCCCTACTACTACTCCATCCGGGGGGTCCTCAAAGATGGCTTCACCTACGTCCTCTACATCAACGGTGGCCACCCTCCATGGACAATCTTATATCCTTTAGCTCGGGGGAGGGCGGAGCTGCAGCTCCCAGACACTGTCGGTGCGGTCTTCGGGCAACTTTTAGAGGGCCATGCTTCCAAGCTGCAGTTTGTTGCCCCAGTTCTCCCAAACCAGCTCCTCCAAACTGAAAACCAAACCCACGTCCATCAAGGCAATTCTGACAGTTTGTGACCCTTAAGGAGAGTCTTAACTGCCCCCTAGGGTTTCCAAGGCTGGAAGGCTTAATGGAAGCAGGCTGCCGCGTGAGTTTGAATCACCAGCCTTTTGGTTAATAGCTGAGTGCTTTAACCGCTGTGATACCATGGCTTCAACTTGGGTAAATGCATTGCAAAGTATCTGTTAGCAAGTATTGGAAAAATGAGCTCGCTCTGGCAATCAGTGCCCCCAGATTTCATCTGAGTGTGAAGGACGGAGTTTAACCCTGTTGGGCCAAAATCCATCCATCCATTCACTCTTCTATTTATCCATGCATTCACCCTTCCATCTGTCCATCCAGTCGCCCAACAAAGACTTACTGAGAGCTGACTATTCTAGTTGCTGGGGTTACTACCATGAACCAGAGGGCAAAACTCCTACCCCGTGAAGCTCACACGTGAGTGGGATGAAAACAACCTTTTTATTAGTTTGAACATTTGTGTTCAAATGGGTTTGTCCCTTAACCCAAAAGTGTGTCCCTTGCCCTGTGACCTTCTCTTGAGCACTCTGGGCAGGTAGCATGGAGATGAGGGCTGATCATCTTTTCTTCTCCCCATTTTCTTTCTTCATTGTAAAAATATACCGCAACATTTGCCAGTTCAGCATGTTCCAGGTGTGCCGCTTAGTGGTGGCAGTGAGAGTAACTGCGCTGCTGCGCCGCAATCCTTCACCCTGCAGGCCAGACTGCCCACGGGAGATGACTGAGCAACCAGCAAGTGTGGCCCAAAAGACACGCCGTATGCATGTACATGCACACAGGAGGATTGTGTGTGCACTGAGAATTTGTGTGTGTGTGTGTGTGTGTGTGTGTGAGAGAGAGTTGTATGTGTACTTATGTGTGGGAGAGAATTTGTGTGTGTGTATGTACTTAAATGTTTGTGAGAGTGTGTGTGCACATGTGTGTGCAACAGAGAGAATTGTGTGTGTGTGAAAGAGTGTATATCCAGGCTCTACTCATTTCCTGGGGAAATACACTAGAAAGAGATGGGTAGCCCCAAGCCCACAGGCTCCTAGCCTGGATGAAGACAGGCCCTGGGAGTGTTTGAGATTGAGAGAGCAGCATTGCTGACCCCATATTGTCATAGGAACGAGGGCCTCTGCCTGCCATGCCGCCCCTCTCTCCAGCCCCCACTGTGGACCTCAGACCTGGCTCCTGGTTCTGTGGCCTCACCACCTGTTATCACTGAGAGCCTCGAGCCTGGCCCTGCAGGAGCCCCTCGTGCCTTGTGCAGGCTATCTGGGGGGGTCATCATGTGCACCCCTCCAATGAGGGCCAGTCAGATTCTTCCTTAACGGATTCTCACAGACTACATCCAGCACCTGGGCTCTGCGCTAGCCAACCTGAGTCCCTGCTCCATCCCACAGAGACTCTATCGCCAGGCCCACAGCCTGCTCTGCAGCTTCTTGCCCTGGTCCAGCATCTCTGCCAAGGGCGGCATCGAATACAGCCGGACCACGTGAAATGGCCTGGCGGCCCCTGCTCAATCCTCCTTTCTGCCTGCCTCACCCTGCAAGGTCCCCTGGGAAAGAGTCCATCGGTCTGCCCTAGCTGCAGGCCCGGTGCTATGTGGGCTCGGGAGCAGCGCTGGGCACTGCCTGAGCATATGGCCTCTGACAGGTACGCCGGAGTAGGTGATGGAGGACAGCAGGCCTGAGTGAGAAGCTAGCCGGAAAAACAAAATAGCAACGAAAGAGTTGTCGTTGAGTGTGTTCTGACTCTTGGTGACCCCGTGTGTGTCAGAGCAGAGGTGCACTCCAGCGGCGGGTTTCCTTCCAGCGGTGGCTTTCTGGGAAGTAGATTACCAGACCTTTCTTCCAAGTGAAAGGTTAGCAGCTGAGCACACTGACCATTTGCACCACCCAGGGACTCCAAGGGACGTGATGGTGCCCAGGGATCTTGGGTTGAAGCCTCAGAGTCACTCCCAGAGGCCTAGCAGTTCCTGCTGAGTGGGCATTGGACAGAGGACGGTTGGCTACGGCCCAACTCCCAGAAACGTCATGAAAGAGACCAGGTGACCAGAGAGCTTGAGCACTGTGCAGTGAGCCGGTTCTTTTTGTTGCTTTCAATGCCTCTGTCATCACCCGGAGTCCTGGTGTGACACTCGAGGAGAAACACTGGGCCGAAAGGTCGGTTTGCACCCCCAAGGTCGGCAGTTCCGACTCACCCAGAACAAACACCTCAGAAACCCTCTACAGGGTCACTATGAGTCTAAACGAACTCCACAGCACCTGCCCATCATCCTTGTCTGTCTCTCTTCTCTAAGACCACCTTTCAGATGGGATCAGTGCCCACCGCACACTAACAGGGGCATGTTCACAGGCACTGGTGGTTGGGATGTTAACATATCTCTTTGGGGGACACAGTTCAACCCCTAACAGGGATCACAGGGGTCTGCAGTCTACCCCCTTATTTACACAGACATGGCACAGAGGGGTTTGCGGGCATGGACCGTGATCAGTTGAACCAGGACCCAGAGTTGGGTAGGGATGGCTTTCTTTTTCAAAAACTTTTCATCGTGAATTCGGTGACGTTTCACAGAGCAGATCATATTTTGTTTCATGTCATTGATTGAAATCCCCACAATGAAACAGCATTCTCACTTCTTCCCTGTTTCCTTTTTCCGTTCCTCCCCTTCCTGTCTTCTGCCCTTTTGATTCTCAAACCTCCCTCCGGGTGTTACTGTTCACCATCTGTTGTTTGGCTGGAAATTGAACTGTGAAGATGAGTTCACTTCCAGGCCTAGAGGGTGACTAAAGGCCCTCGTCTCTAGGGTTCCTTCCACCTGTCTCTAAGGAGCGTTGCCTTGACTGAGGCTGGGTCCCAGTGGTGCCTGCTGGTCACCAGAAGAGACCCGGCCTGGGGAAGGGCCCAAGCCTCAGTTTCCTGTGCTCGCTGGCCCTGCCTCAGCCCTCCCTGTGTTCTTTCCTAGAGCTCCTCCTGCTGCTGAAACCTCTGCTTCACCCTGGATCCCCGTCCCGCCTCCCGGCACTCCCATGGGATGGCTGCTCCCCCTGCCACCCGCCCCCACGCCCCTCACCTGACCTCTCCTGTGAACCCACCATCCTTGTTGGCTCCCTCCACCAAAGCCACAATGAACTTGCTTCTGGCAGGGAGAAACACAAGTGTTATGGACAGACTTGACTGTAAAGATGGGGACATTGTCTCAGAACAACCCGGGGCAGTGTGAAGACATTGCCCTCCATCCCGCTCTCATCCAGGGCCAGCCTGCTGGGAACAGGGCCACCAGGCTTCCCACGAGGGACTGGCCAGTGGAGAGCTGAGCAACGAAGACCAGGGCCAGGGTGGCAGGCCGCTTTCTCGCTCCTCAGTGGGTCAAGGTTCCTCTGACTACCCTAGCTTCTTCACGCCCCCACAGAGCCGGGAGCTGCAGCTGGGGTCCTGGAGGTGCTGTCTGCTGACCTGTGGCTGAAGACTCGCCTTCGAGATTTCTCTAACGGGTCATGGGGCTGACAGTCACCTGCAGGGGCACCCGGGGCAGCGCTGGTGTGTTGGCTCTGTACCCACAGCGAGTTCGAGGCACACAGCCTGCTTCCCTGGTGTACTGCATCTCCTCCCCTCCATATGCTGCCCAAGCACCTGGCTGGCTGACCTGCCTCAAGAGCAGCCAGGCTCGGGGGCACAGCCCCTTCCAAGAGTCTCCCCAGCACCACAAGCTGCTGCCACGGGGTTCCCAGGGAGAAGGAAGGCAGCCTCCAAGTAGATGTGGCCTCATGACTTGAACCCCTCATTCCTTCATAACATCTCAGCAGCCCAGGGGGTTCAGGGTGCTGGGACCACCTGCCCCACACCCGCTCGACTACTGCCATGTTGGCTGCTCCCCACCTCCGTGCTGACAGGCTGGTATCAGACCCAGTTCTGTGTCCTCTGATCTGAATCAACGGTGATCCTGTGATTTTCAGTCCTGTGGAGTAAGGGAAGAGCCTTCTGGAAGGTTTTGTCTTGGACATCCATCATCGAGCTCTGCCCTCCCCTTCCCCCCTAATCACTGCAGTGTTCAGCCAGCCTTGAACGGAGTGTAATGTTTTATCTGATTACAAACAATAAATCGGCTTTCATCAGTTACACCTTGTTCCTTTGCCCAAGCAACTGCATGTTGGAACCTGTCCCCACTGCTGGGCCCGGAGCTGCTTGTCCACCTTGTGACTTCCCGAAGACTACCTCCAGCATCACCCACAGCCATCCCGTCAACTCCACTGCATAGTGACCCCATGCAACACAGTAGAGCTGCCCTAGCGGGTTTTTAAGCTCTGAATCTTTGTAACCAAGCATGTGACCACAGTGACTCCAGGACTTCTCATCTGTCCACTGTTGTTGGGGGCCGTCAGGTGGGTGCCAACTCACAGCGACCCTCTGCACAACACAACAAAACACTGCCCGGTTCTGTACCAGCCTCACAATCGATGCTATATTTGAGCCCAGTACTGCTGCCACTGTGCCAATCCATCTCAGACCCTCTGTTTTACCAAACGTAATGTCCTTCTCCAGAAACTGGTCCCTCCAGATAATATGTCTGAAGCATGAGAGAAAAAAAATCAGGCCTTCCTGGCTTCCAGGGAGCACTCTGGCTGTACTTCTTCCAGCACAGATTGGTTTGTTCTTTAGGCAGTCCATGGTACTTTTAATATTCTCCAACACCATAACTCAAATGCATCAATTCTACAGTCTTCCTAATTCACTGTCTAGCTCTCGCATGCATACGAGGTGATTGAAAATACCATGGCTTGGGTCAGGCGCACCTTAGTCCTCAAACTGACATCTTTGCTCTTGAGGTCTTGTGCAGCAGAATTGCTTAATGTAATATTGTTTGATTTCTTGACCGCTGCTTCCATGAGTGTTGATGGTTGATCCAAGCAAAATGAAGTCTTTGACAACTTTCAATCTTTTCTCCATTTATATGGACATTGTTTTATTGGTTCAATGGTGAGGATTTTTGTTTTCTTTACATTGAGGTGCAACCCATACCGAATGCTGTGGTCTTTGTTCTTCATCAGTATTTTAAGTCCTCTTTGCTTTCAGCAAGGAAGGTTGTATCATCTGCATATCACAGGTGGTTAATGGGACTTCCTCCAGTGTGGTTGATATGTTTTTCTTCATGTAATCAGTGTATCAGATTATTTGCTCATCATACAGATTGAATAAGTATGGTGAAAGAATACAATCCTGGCACACACCTTTCCTAATTTTAAATCATTTAGTGATCCCTTTTCTGTTCAAACAACTGCTTCTTGGTCCAGGTACAGATTCCTCAGAAGTACAATTAAGTGTTCTGGAATACTCATACTTCTCAGTGTTGTCCATAGCTTGTCATGACCCTCACAGTCAAAAGCCTTTGTGTAGTCAATAAAGCACAGGTAAACATCTTTCTGGTATTCTCTGCTTTCAGCCAAGATCCATCTGACATCAGCAACCATATCCCTCATTCTGTGTCCTCTTTTGAATCTGACTTGAACCTCTGGAAGTTCTCTGTCAAATATATATGTTTGCAGTTGTTTTGTATTACCTTTAGCGAAATTTTACTTGCATGTGATATTGATATTCTCTGATGATTCACATTCCATTGGGTTACCTCTCTGGAATGAGCACAAATATGGATCTCTTCTAGTCAATTGGTCAGGTAGTTGTCTTCCAAATTTCTTGTCATAGATGAGTGAATGCCTCCAGTGCTGCATCAGCTTGTCGAAAGATTTCAATCTGTATTCCATCAATTCCTGGTGCCTTATTCTTTGCTAATGCCTTTAATGCACCTTGGACTTCTTTCTTCAGTATGATTGCCTCTTGATAATATGCTATTTCTTGAAATGGTTGAACATCAAAACTGGCTGTTTTCCATCCATTATCTTTTGATGCTTTCTGCATCATTCAATATTTTGCCCTTAGAATCCTTCAGTATTTCAAGTTGAGGCCTGAAATTTTTTCTTCAGTTCCCTCAGCTTGAGAAATGCTGAGTGTGTTCTTCCCTCTTGGTTTTCTAAATCCAAACTTTGCACATTTCATTATATGTCTTTATCTTCTCGAACTGAGAAAACAATGTCATATATTTTGTATTCAGCTCTTTTTACCTCCTCATTTCTTCCATTTGCTTCAGCATCTCTATGCTGGAGAACAAGTTTCTGAGTCTCTTCTGACATCTATTTTGGTCTTTTCTTGTCTTAAGGACCTTTTGCTTTCTTCCTGTATGACGTTCTTGATGTCATTCTGCAACTTCTCTGATCTTGGTTCTTTAGTGTCTAATGCATTAAAATCTGCCCTTCAGATCTCTAAATTCAGGTGGGATATGGTCACGGTCATATTTTGGCTCTCATGGACTTTTAATTTTTTTCGGCTTCAGCCTGAACTTGCATATGAGCAATTGATGGTCTGTTCAACAGTCTATCCCTGGCCTTGTTTTGGCTGATGATTAACACTATCTCTTTCCATAAATGTAGTCAATTTGATTTCTGTATATTCCATCTGGTGAAGTCCATGTGTATAGTCTTTGATATTGTTTAAAAAGGTTTTTGCAATGAAGTCACTTGTCTTGCAAAATTCTATCATGTGATCTCCAGCATTGTTTCTATCATATTTTCCATCACTGATCCCGCCTCTCTGTTTCCACCCTTTGCATTTCAGTCGGCAGTAATTGTCAATACACCTTGATTACATGTTTAATCAATTTCAGACTGAAAAAGTTGGTAGAATTTTTCAGTTCCATCATCACTGACTTTAGTGGTTGGTGTGTAGATTTGAATAGTAGTGGTATTAACTGATCTTTTGTATAGGAGTATGGATATTATCCTATCACAGGCAGGTTTGTATTTCAAATCAGATCTTAATATGTTCTTTTTGATAATAAATGCGATGCCATTCCTCTTTGTCAATCTTGCTGTAGTAAACCATGTGATTGTCAGATTCAAAATGTCCAATACCAGTCCATTTCAGCTCACTAATGCCTAAAATACTGATGTTTATGCGTTCCATTTCATTTTTGACTATTTGCGATTTTCCTAGATTCATATGTCATACATTCCATTTTCTGATTATTAATGGATTTTTACAGCTGTTTCTCTTCATTTTGAGTAGTGCTGCATCAGTGAATGAAGGTCCTGAAGGCTTTACTCCATTCGTATCAGGACGACCAGCTCTACTTTGAGGAGGCAGCTCTTCCCCAGTCGTATCTTGAGTGCCTTCCAACCTAAGGGGCTCATCTTCCGGCATTGTATCTGACAATATTCTGGTGCTTTTCATCATGTTTCAATATTCTGGTGCTGACTCTGTTCTATTGCTATTCATAAGATTTTCAGTGACTAAATATTTTGAAGTCCATCTCTCCTTCTGCCTAGTGTGTCTTCGTCTGGAAGCTCAGCTGAAAACTGTCCACCGTACGTGACCTTGCTGGTACTTAAAACACCCGTGGCCTAGCTTCCAGTATCACAGCAACACGCAAGCCCCCACAGTGTGACACTGACGGACGAGTGGTGGTTAATGTGTACTAGGCAGTAGCTTACCAAGAAGCTTCAATAAGTTTGTGGGAAAATCCAGTATCTTTCACTTCCGTTTTTCCGTGAGCTTTTTGAAGCCCTCTTGTATTGTCTGCTCCTGTCAAGCTGATTCTTAGCCATGTGACCCTGTGTACAGAGCAGAACTACTGCACAGGGTTCTGCTAGGCCTGATTTCTGAGGCACCTCTGGGTGACTGGAACCATCAGCTTGTAGCTGAGCACTGTTCACACCCCTTAAGGACTCCGGTGGTTAAGTGCCGTCGAGTCAGACCTGACTCATAGCGATGTTGTATAGGGCATCCGATGAGCAGCTGGTGAGTTTGAGTGGCTGACCTTGCTGTCCAAACTAATGTTGTGGTCCGTTACTTATCCTACAGCGCCATAGCAGGACTCTAAGGACTCCAGTAGGATAATAAGGGACCATCTAGGACAGAATAGAACTGCTTCACAGAGTTTCCAAGGGTGTCGTCTTTAAGGGAACAGACATGTCTTTCTCTCTCAGGGTGACTCGTGGGTTGGAACCTCTGTTTCTTTTGCAACCGAGCACTGTAACCAGTGTGTTACCAGGGTTCCATCGTCCTAGCCCCTTCAAAGAATGCCACCCTGGACGGGGGAAGCTGAGGCACAAAGCATGACTGGGCTGTTGTGAAACATCCACAGGACTCTGAGCTGTCGTCCCTGCCGCCCTCCCACCCCCATTTGTTCTGACTCACTGGACCTACCCACCCTGCCTCTGGGCACTGTCCTGGTCCAGAGAAAGCCCTGAAGGTGACTTGGCTACACTCCCTGGAGCCTGGGGAGAGGATCCCCACATGGTAGCTTGAGGGGTACACTGCCATGTCCAGCACATGACTGAGTCAACACCAAACTCTGAAAGTTCTGGGATGGGGTTGGTTTGTCCTCTACAGTAGACAGATGTGGAAAGTGGGCTTGGTTAGTTCCCCAAGAGCCGTGGCTCATGACTGGCAGGCCTGGGAGGCTGATTCAGGTGTGAACGTGTGTCCCCACTCTGTTCCCACACCCCCGGCCTCAGCAACTGCCTCCTAGTCCCTCCGCTGCAAGAGAGCGTTGTATGCCCTTGCACATCCAGTCCTGGGGTGGGGTGGGGACTGGGGTTACCACACTGAGCAAGAGGCCCTGTGGGGTCCAGGAAGCAGGCCAGGAGGCTGTCAGACAAATGACATCAGATTCACCCCTGCTGAAGCCTTGTGGCCCCAGGAGCCCCCACGTGGTACTGAGTCAGTCACATGGTTATCAGGGTGAGTATGGGGCCCTGGGTCAGTGCTGGCGGCAGGGAGCTCACGCAGAGGAGCCCTCCTTGGTCCCCAGTAGGCAGATACTCTGAAGGATCCCCAACCCACCACCTCCTCCCCAGGCACTGCCCTTTGCCCTTTGCCCCTGAACCTCCAGGACATGAGCAGGCAATTCAGAGTCAGCCCTAGGAGAGCAAGTTCCAGAGGGTGAAGACCCCAGGTGTGGACTGTCACCAAGTTCTCCAGCTCGTGTTCCACAGTGGGGATGGCCTCTAGGCCCCTCCTGGCACTGGATCCCTTCAGGGATCCACTCCATCCTCAGTCTTGCAGCAGGGGGTCGTGTGAGGGTCCCATTTGCAGTATCCAGCACCCACTCTCCCACAAGCGCAGGGCTGGAGCATGCTGGTCTGTAGACTCGCCGATTCTGGTAGGACTTCGGCCGGAGGCCTGGGGAGCTGACACAGCTGCCCTTGGGCCAGGCTCAGCCTGAACCCCGCCCCCTCCCCCCCCACACACACACAGGCCCTGTGGTTTTCTTCTGCTCCTTCTGCTTGAAGACCTTTCGAGAAGGCCTGTGAGCTCTTCAGGAGGAGGTGAGAGCCAGTTTAGACTCAGTTTTCTGTGGGACGACAAGTCTGTCTTTTGGGGAAAGGGCCTGGGCAGTGGTTCCAAGGTTGCAAACCTTTATGGAAGCAGACTGCCTTAACTTGCTCCCAAGTGACTGATGGGTTGGAACTGCAGAACTTTTAGTTAGCAGCCTAGGACTTTAACCCCTGTGCCACCAGGGCCTCTTAAATGTGTGACAACCACAAACCTCTATCTGCTCATGATTCTGCAGTTGAGGCAGGGATTGGTTGGGACCTATGACGGATTTCAATGTGGACATGGCCATGGCTGTGGTTGTGGCATGGCTTCCCCTGGCCAGGGTTGCTTTCCCACATTCTGGAGGTCCCTGGACAGTGTGACTCTATGTTACCACTGAATCCCCCAGGGCACATGTCAGAAGATTCCAATCCCAGTAAAAGTAAGACCCAGAGCCAGTCCCCCCATCAACCCAAATACAAGGATTCATGGCTCATCCTAGGCCATTGAAGTGACCACCAGCCACAGGCTGGGCACACCACTTATCTTGGCACCGTCTGTGGTCTCTAAGCCTCAGATCTTCATCCAAGAGGGAAGGTATTGGGTCCCCACATTCTCCAAGGATCATTCAGGTCACACCCACGTTGATGCCTTCTGTCTTGAGCCCATAAGCAGTGATCCTCACAGCCTCCCCCCAACTAGTCCTGTCCTCAGCTTGTCACTGAAGCAGTGACCCCTTTGTGTTCCTTGGGTACCTATCCATCATGTCTGTCTTGAATAGTGGCCCTACATGTGTGTCATGGGAGGAAAATAACCAGGCACACATTCCACATTCGCCTGCCCCAACCTGTCATTCTTGGAGGATTATGCAAACACCTCTGACTAGGCAGGGCCACACCCAAGGACTTTGGTCCTCAGGATTGGCCGTCCCACTGTGACATGTCCAAAGGTGAATCAGGGTGCAGAGGAATAGAGGGGACCGAGTCCTGGTGAGGTGCTCTGGGTTAATGTGCCAGACTGCAAAGCTGTATGAACTGCAAGGTCGGCGGTTCAAGCTCACCAGCTGCTCCTTGGAAACCCTATACAGGGTCGCTATGGGTCGGAATCCACTCCACGGCACTTAACAACAACAACAACAAGAGAGAGTCCCAGGTTGTTGAAACCTGACTGTACTTCATCCAGAGGGGTCCTGAACGTCATCATGTGCCTTCTCATCTGACCCAGGCTATGGGGGCAGAAGTTAGCCAGACAATCAGGGACCACTGCCAGCTGGGTCTCTTTCAGGCTGAAGCCCAGTGTAGATAGCATGAGTATTACTCAGGGCGAGAACAACTGTGCCAGTCCTGCCTGGGGACAGGAGAACATGGGTCCCTCCAGCCCACAGTTGGGGTCGTGTGGGACAAGGATAGATCATGTCATGTGTCCAGACTTGAAAATTTATTTTCTCCCCGTTTCCCCCTCCCCCCACTTCCCGCTTCCTTTGTCTTCAACCCCTCTGCCAGGACCACCTTGCCCTGCCCCATCTTTAGAGTCAAGCTCGGTAACACCTCCTTCGGGAAGTCTTCCCAGAGCCCCTCCTCCAATAGACCACCAACACAGCATGCTGGAGCCCATTTGCCCAGGGTCAAACTCCAGGCTTTGTCCCTGTGCCCACAGTTCTCAGGAAGCAGAGGTCAAGGGCTGTTATTTGTCTAGTGAGTTGACCTGATGACAGACAAAGGGACAAAGAGCCATAGGTCACGGCTTTTATTGACTTTAGACCTGTGGCTCCTCACCTCTAGGGAGGCCGATTATCCGTGTGGCCCAGCTTCCCAAGTATCCGTGACCTACGTGAGTTTGAGGTGGCTGCAAGGGCAGCCCCAGACTTCTGTTTCTCCTGTCCTGCCCGAGGAACCTCATCCTCCCTTCTCCCTCATTGGCCCCAGGCCGCCCAAGGGCGTCTGATAGGGGTGGGTCCGGTCCAGTCCTGCTGCTCGCCCTGTATCCCCCTCCTGTACCGGGAGCTGGGAGAGTCAGTCCTGCACTCGGATTCCCTACGGCCTCTCCAGGGCTCCAGAGCGGGTTCTCTTGCACAAGGGACGCATGGACTCCTCCAAGGTTCCCCAGGACCTCTTGGGCCTGAGCCCCAAGCCCTCAGGGGGACCAGACTGGGTGGGGACACCCTTGGCTGGGTCCATGCTGGAGCTGGAGGCTGAAGAAGAGAGTGTGAAGTCACTGGGAGGGATCCAGGACAGGCTGCCTGTCCTTACTGGGACACACCACATACACACACACACACACACAGGATCTCCCTAGGACTGGAAAGGAAGGGGGGTGGGACGGGGTTGGGTCTTCCTTCTTAAAGAGCATTAAGGAGATGGGACTAGGGGAGAGGAAAGAGAAGCAGATGATGGTGCAAGCTGGACCCGCTCTCCTCTAAACTGAGACCTAGCCAGATGGAGAGAGCTCATGGGTGCAGAGCCGGACTCTGACTCCACAGCGTCCCCTTTGCCCGGTCAAGTCAAATCGTAGTCAGCACTAGCCTTTTCCCGCAGGCACCCTAGGGACCTCAGATATCCAGATCTAGACTTGGGGCGAGGACCACAGGTTCGTCTCCAGCCCTCTGGAGCATGAGGTCACTGTGGGGTGTCCTTTTCTAGTCATCAGACACCCCAAACTCTTGAGCCAGCGCTCTAGCCCTCCTCATCCCAAATCTCCACCCAGTTCTATTTCCATAATCCTGTCTCCACTCCGCTCCAGCCCCTAATCCCGCCCCCCCACCACACCCTATCCCCACCCAGCTCCACTTTAGCACCATCCACACAGCTCCACCTCCTTAGTCCCGCCCCCACCCCACCCCACCCCTAGTTCGGCTCCTGCCAATTTACCTGTATTTCCCAGGCTATCCCTGGGCAGCCGGGCTTCCAGAAGGGCTTGGCGGTGGCTGTTACCTAGACTCAGAGCCCCCTGTGGCCAGTCTTGGGGCCAGGCCATGCCCTCGGGTCGTGAGAAGCAGCCCCCAGCCAGAAGCCGGCTCAGCCAGTGACTCTCACACTGGCCGGCGGGCTGCGTGTGGGCCGGCAGGTAGAGCGCCAGGTCCCGAAGGTGGCGCAACCGGAAGTTCTTGGGCTTGCTCCCCTGGGCACCGAGGCAGTGCTGCTGCTGGGCCCCCAGACCCCCCTCGTAGATGTTGGGGGTCGTATCGGGGTGGCTGGAGCGTCCTCGGGCCCAGCTCACTGCATCTGTGGAAGGGAGAGCCGGACTGTGGTGTCCACTGGCCCGCAGCAGCTGAGAGGAGGGACACTAACACAGGCGTCTAAGAACAGCCTTTGTTAGGAGCTCTGTTCAAAGCCTGCTGAGCCTCTGCTTACCTGTCTGTCAAATGGGCACAGTCTCTGGACACACACAAATACCCCTCTCACATCCTCAGAAATACCCTCACACACACACAACACCCTGTCTTTCACACACTCTTACTGCCACACGCTGTTTCTCACACACATCTTTAGAAATAACTTCCACCTATCTCTTCATACACACACCCTCTCTCACACACACACACCTCACACATACAAACCCTCTCCCACACACACACTGTCTCTCTCTCACACACACACACACCCTCTGGCTTCTCCTTTCCTCACTCTCACACACAAATTGGCTCACCCTCTCTCACATGTCACTCCTTTCCCCTCTCCCAGACGACAGCGAGACGGAAGGTCTAAGAAAGTGCAGACCCTGGTCCTTGCAGGACACCAAACCCTTTCTATCACGCCCTTTTGACCCCCATCCCACAGGGAGCATTCTGGTCTCGGGATAGAAACTGCAGTGGGTCCAGGAGGAGTGGTCATCCCAGGGCCATTTGGCTTTCCCAAGCATGCATGTCCCTGAGGCCACCCAGGTGGCTCTGGGCCTGCCTCTCCTCCCCGCAGCCCAGCACCTTTTATGCACAGTGCAGAGAAGGCGCAGACCAAGGCTTCCATGGAGGGCCAGCTGGTGGGGGAGGAGCTGCCACTCTCCTGTGCAGGGGGACCCTGCAAACCCTGACTAAGGGGCGGGTCTGCAGGTTCCCATGGCAACTACCCTTTATGACATCACAAGGAAGACTCTCAGTCTTCCCAGAGCCCCAATATGGAGGAGGATGTCCATGGCAGGCAGGTCAGGGTGGGAGGCAAGAGCAAGGGAATGAGCAGATCCCACTGAAAAGTCTCTGATTCCTCTGGCTTGGGATAGACCAAGCAGATTAAGCTCTGGTAGGCTGCAGAGTCCCTCCCAGGAGTGACCACTGGCACCTCAGTTTCCACATCTGTGTACAGAAAATAGCTTGTAGGGGAGTAGACTTAGTGGGGCCTGGGTCAATGCTTTAAGCATGCTCAGTGGCTATTCTGGGTGACTGGGCACCTCACTAAGTTTAAAACTGTGCACTGTCTCATGTCTTAGACCCTCAGGCTGCTATAAAAGAAATACCACTGAGGGTTTGTGTTATTGACTGCCGTCAAATTGGTTCTGACTTATAGCACCCCTGTACAGCACGGGTGGGGAACCTTTTTACTGCCAAGGGCCATTTGGATATTTATAACATCATTTGTGGGCCTCACAAAATTACCATTTAAAATTTTGCCTACTATATTTGGTCAAACATTTAATTAACTCACCCTTAACTGCAAGGTCGGCGGTTCAAGCTCACCAGCTGCTCCTAGGAAACCCTATACAGGGTTCCTATGGGTTGGAATCGACTCAACGGCACTTCACAACAAGAACAGTATGATGGCTCTCTATTTGTCAGAACTGACTCGATGACACTTAACAACAGTGTGATGGCCGGGACTCCTGGTGTGGTGCTGGATGGTGAACCACAAAGTCAGCATTTCAAACCTATCAACTGCTCCTCGGAAACCCTATACAGGGGTGCAATAAGTCAGAATCAATTCACTGGCACTTAACAACAACAACAACAAATGCGATGGCTGGACCAAATGATTTCACAGGGCTTTTATGGCCCACAGACTCCTGGTGTGATGCTGTAGGATCAGTACTGGACTGTAAACCACAAGGTCAGTAGTCCAAACCCACCAGCTGCTCCTCAGAAACCCTATACAGGGTCACTATGAGTTAGAATAGACTCTACAGCACTTAACAACAACAACATATGGCCCACAGGCTGGACGTTTCCCACCCCTGCTGTATAGGATTTCTAAGGCTTTAAATCTCCATGGGAGCAGAAAGTTTCATCTTTCGTCCGCAGAGTGACTGGCAGGCTTGAACCGCAGACCTTGTGGTTCACAATCCAGGGCTTTTCATGTTAAGCAACTCCCACCACTAGGGTGGGAGGAGGGGAAGGATCATAAAACAGAAATTTATTTTCTCACAGATTAGGAGGTTGGATCCAGGGCCAAATCCAGGGCCCCAGCTCTAGGGGAAGGCTTTTTCTGTTGCCTCAGGTAGAAGATCTGATTCCTTTCAGCGCCTGTGGGCCCAGCATTCCTTGGATAGCTCCTTGTGTCTTGGCATCAATCTTCCCCTGGGTCCAGGAGGTTCTCAGCACAGGGACCCTGGCCCAAATTCTTCTTTCTTGATAGTAGTGCCTTTCCTCTTTGCTGGCTTCTCTCTCCTTTTATCTCTTGTAGGAGGAATGGTGTGACTCAAGGGTGTGACATTAGTTAGGGTGTGACCTGACTCACACCCTCTTGCAAGGCTGTGAATCAAGATACATCCCACTTTAATCTGGCTTCATTAACATTAAGAGGTTCAGATTTACAACACAAAAATGGAGGGTAATTACATCAGATCACAAAATGGAGAACAACCACACAATTCACAGAATTAACTTAGCCTAGCTAAGTTAACACATATTATGAGGGGGAACAGTTGAATTCATGACACCCTGTAAGTAAAACTTAAGGAGTCCCTGGGTGGAACAAATGGTTAAGCACTTGAACATTAGTTGAAAGTTTAGTGATTCGAACTCACCACACTGGCCTAGTGATCTGATTGCCAAAGGTCACAGCCTTGAAAACTCTATGAATACTTGGTTGATAATTTTAAAGTTTGAGGATTGAGTCCCCTTAGAGGGGTCTTGGAAGAAAGGTCTGGCAATCTTCTGACAAATCAGCCATTGAAAACCGTATGAAGCACACATGGAGTCCCCATGAGTTGGAGTTCACTCAAAGGCCACTACTGTTGGAGCTGTCTCAAGCTCTTTCATTTGGAAATAGATTCTCTCCTCTTCATCTCTCCGCTTCTTGGAAGGGCAGCCACATACTGGCATGCCTTGACGGACTTGGCTCTCTCAAAGATGGAAAAACCCTTTTACTGAAAAGTTACTGTCTGGGAATTCTTCGATGTTTGGATGTCTGCCAAGCCACCTGTTCTCGTCAGTGACTTGCTCACATTAAGGAGAAAACAGGTGGCTTTGTTTCCCTTGAACAGCTTTGCACTCGAGAGAAAGCAGAGGATTTTTACCAACTTGGAGATTTTGACCAACTATTTACTCAGTGCCTGTCACTCAAATGCCAACACTGCTGAGTCAGAGAGCAGGGCCTGCTCAAAAGAAGACAGAAAACACTTGACTACAGCATACATGTGCGCCTTTAATTTCACAAGCGGACTCTACTCAACAGACTTATTCACTGTGCTGTTGGGGAAATGAAAATTGTCAAACTGAAGGGAATTTTTTTTTTCCCTATTGCTTTTGGAAGTTGGCAAGCATAGCTGCCTCACGACAAACATCAGTCTACTGCTGAAATTAGCAGGACCACTTTACAAGTTAAAACTTCCTCTGTGTTCCTTTTGAACTGACCCTTTAAGTATACTCCTAAACTTGTCTCTGGGAATGGCGTGCAGCCCAATGTATAACGTGCTGTACCCCCAGGGCTCCTTGGAGAGATAGGCTAACCCACCAACGACCACGGAGTCAATTCTGACTCATAGCAACCCTGTATAGGATTTCTGAGGCGGTAAATCTTTACAGGAGCAGAAAGCCTCATCTTTCTACTGTGGAATGGCTGATGGGTTTGAACTGCTGACTTTGTGGTTAGTAGTCCGGTGCTTATCCTGTAGTGCCAGCAGGGCTCCCTAGAAAGTCTGTGGCTGTGTGCTGTGGAGTCTGTTCCGAATCATAGCGACCCTGAATAGGGTTTTTGAGGCTGTAAATCTTTATGGGAGCATCTTTCTCCCACGGAACAGCTGGTAGTTTCGAACTGCTGACCTTGCGGTTCACAGCCCGATTTGTAACCACTATGCTACCAGAGCTCCTTAGAAAGGTTTGTTGTTGTTGTTAAGTGCCGTCGAGTCGGTTCCGACCCATAGCGACCCTGTACAGGGTTTCCGAGGGTGTAAATCTTTACGGGAGCAGAAAGCCTCATCTTTCTCCCGCGGAACAGCTGGTAGTTTCGAACCGCTGACATTAAGGTTCGCAGCCCGATTCGTAACCACTACGCTACCAGAGCTCCTTAGAAAGGTACCAGAGCTACCTTAGAAAGGTAGGCAGGGGCTAAATAATAAAACCTGGGGTGGTGCTGCGGGCTAATGTGCTGGACTGCAAAGTTGTGTGATTGCAAGGTTGGTGGTTCAAGCTCTGGTGTGATTGCAAGGTTGGTGGTTCAAGCTCACCAGCTGCTCCTTGGAAACCCTATACAGGGTCACTATGGGTCAGAACCGACTCCACAGCACCTAACAACAACAACAAACCATAATTACTGTTGTTGTAAGGTGCTGTAGAATTGGTTCCAACTCATAGTGAATCTATGTACAACAGAACAAAACAAACACAAAACACTGCTCAGTCCTGTGCAAGGAAGAAAAAAACAACAACACGCTAGGCAGTAGTTCTAGTGTGCACACATGGGACCACCATGAGTCAGAGTCAGTTTGATGGCAAGTAACAACAACAGAGCATGGGGTATTGTGTGGACTGGATGACACGGTGCCCAGGAATGAATTAGGCTTGAGCCTGGTACTTAGGGAACTCATCTGTGATGTTGAGGAGGGTGCTAACTCACCTAAGGAAATGTGGCAAATTAGAGGGTGTGGTGACTGGAGGTGGTTCCTCCAGCTGGGTGAAGAGAGCTCTGGCAGACGGTGGGTAAACTAGGGTCCTCAGATGTTCCCAGGACCTGGTCCAGGGGCTGCGTGCACCAGTAGAAGGCATGCCAGGGAAAAATACTCTAGGGCAGGAAGATGCTGAAGCTGGGTCTCTCTTACTGCTAAGCCCAAATGCCTTCAATTAGACTAAAAACTCCTGAAGGGGAAAACGCATACATTGGTCATGGGAATGGAAAATGTTGCAGCCAACTTGGAAAACAATGTAGCAGTTGTTCAAAAAGTGAAACAGAGTTACTACGGCCATAGCTCCCAGGTATCATGGGCTCAGTTCCATACCACCACTATAAAGCAAATACTGCAATAAAATGAGTCACATGAAAAAAATTTTTTGTTTCCCAGTGCATACAAAAGTTATGCCTACACTAGACTGTAGCTTATTAAGTATGCAACAGCAGTATGAAAAGTGTGCAATACTTGTACTGTGAGAATTAGCAGAATGGGACAGACACAGAGACATAAAGTGAGCACACGCAGTTGCTTGACGCTGGTTCACATTTAAAAACTCAGTATCTGAGAAGTACAAGAAAGAAAACACAATAAAATGAAGTATGCCTATATATGACCTAGCTATTATTGGAAGTATACCAAAGAGAAACAAAAGCCTCCATCTACACAAATCCTTGCTTTATTGTGTAAATCGTCAGGCTTATCTTTGTTAAGTGCCTTTGAGTCATATCCTGTATAGGGTTTCCGAGGAGCAGCTGGTGGGTTTGAAGGTTGATGGGTTTGAACTGCTGACCTTGTTAGCAGTCTGGTGCTTATCCTACAGTGGACTTATAGTTGTCGTTCTTGTTAAGTGCCATTGAGTCGGTTCCAGCTTACAGTTGTTATTAAGTGCTGTCTAGTCAGTTCCGACTCATAAGGAGACTGTATAGAGTTTCCAAGGAGTGGCTGGTGAGCTTGAATAACCAACCTTGTTGTTCAAACCGACCTTGCAGTCCATTGCATTAACCCACAGTGCCACACCAGGACTCCCAGGCTTATAGTTGTTAATTGCCATCACTATGGTTCTGACCCATAGCGACCCTGTATGAGATATCCGAGGAGCAGATGAGTTTGAAACGCCGACCTTGCGGTTCAAACCGACTTTGCAGTCCAGCTCATTGAT
>NW_006408823.1:145215-162676 GCF_000296735.1 Chrysochloris asiatica
AATATTCTCCTCCAACACCATAACTCAAAGGCATCAATTCTTCTACGGTCTTCCTTATTCAGCTTTTGCATGCATACGAGGTTATTGAAAATACCATGGCTTGGGTCAGGCACACCTTATTCTTCAAGCTGACATCTTTGCTCTTCAACACTTTAAAAAGGTCTTGTGCAGCACATTTGCCTAATGCAATATGTGGTTTGATTCTTGACTGCTGCTTCCATGTGGCTCTGTGGGTTAATACGCTAGACTGCAAAGTCGGTTTGAACTGCAAGGTTGGTGGTTCAAGCTCACCAGTCGCTCCTTGGAAACCCTCTACAGGGTCGCTATGGGTCGGGACCAGGACTCCAAAGACGCTCAAAATGTCCAAACCCCAAACCAAACCACTGCCGTCAAATCGATTCTGACTCAGTGACCCTATGGAACAAAGTGGAGGTGGTGGTGGTGGCGGTGTGCCGTGGAGTCGGTTCCTGGGATAAAGTAGAACTCCTTTACTGGGTTTACTGAAGCAGATTGCCACACAATGTCACTCAGTGCTAAAAAATACTGATTTCCAAAGCGCTGGGCTCCCGGCTTTAACACGCCCAGCAAACAGTCCCTTCTACGCATGCGCACATATACTAGCTGCTTCGCGTGCAGGTCATGTTTGGTCCCGGTCGCGCGCCGTCGGTTGCTATGGAGATAGGTGAGCGCTAGGCCTGAGATTGCTGAGGAGTGCAACTGAAACTCGGTGCTACTGGTGTACTCGCGCGCTATGTCGTTCCGCGACCTCCGCAGTAAGGCAACCCCCTGTGTCTGCGGCCCTCGAGCGCCCCAAGGCGCCCCCGGCTCTCCGGGAAGATCCCCTCAGACTTGGGGCGCCGGGTGGTACTCCCGGCCCGGTCCCCACGCTACCAGGAGTTCCTTAGATCTGGGATGCGGTACTACTACCCACCCCGCGCTACCGGAAGTTCCTTGAATCTAGGATTCGGTGGTACTCTCGGCCCCGGCCCCGCGCTACCGGAAGTTGCTTAGATCTGGGATATGGTAGTGCTCCCGGCCATGTCCTCGCGCTACCGGGGAGTTCCTTAGATCTGGGGCGCTCGTGGTACCTCTGGCTAGTTCCCCGCTCTGCCAGCGTCCCCCTTTGGGCTTCATGCCTCGAAGACTGCCCCTGACTCGCCGCCACACCCCAGGCCAACGCCCCCACCCTGCCCTACAGAATTCTTTGCGATGGTGGGAAATTCTCCATCTGTCAGTGACTGCATGTGGCTGTTTGTTGAACACTTGAAACTTGGCTGTTGAGATTGAAGCCTGAATTGTTAACTTTATCCATTTCGTAGTCAATTTATGTTTACATGGTCATGTGGAGAGTCGAGCCGACTAAAGGGCACACAAGTCATGGAGGCAGGGGCAGCCGTAACGCAGACTGGTTTTGAGTGGAATTCCAGTACCCATCTGCTTACCCATCCACTGCCCTGGAGTGATTCTGATTAATAAAGACCCCACAGGACAGAGACCTGCCCCATAAAGTTTCCAAGGCTGTGTGTAATCTTTAGGGAAGCAGACTGCCACATCTTTCTCTCTGGTGGGTCTGAACTGCCTGCCTATCAGTGGGAGCTGGGTACTTAACCAGTGAGTGGTCCACCAGGGCACCTAGTGCTCAGCTTTGTTAAGTGCTATGATGGAGTTCTGATTCGTAGCAACCCTGCATAGGGTTTCTGAGGCTTTAAGTCTTTGCAAGAGCAGAAACCTCATCTTTTTCCTGTGGAATGTTTGGTGGGCATGAAATACAGATAACTGGGTTTCCCAGTCCAGGGCTCTTTGTAGGAAGCCGCAGTGCTAGGGGATATAAACAAGAAAACTGAGGTCTTGAAAAGAGATACTCAGCCAACCTCTGAATTCATGTTTGAAAACAGTTTGTTGTGATTTGGGGTGACAGCAAATTGGTTTTCCATACAACAATTAATACCTTTTGTTTCATGATCCCTAAACCTCATTTTAATGTATAACTTTCACTACTTAGCCCTTTGAACTTAAATCTGTGTTTTGTAGGTAGCAGATTGGGTGCCTGATCGAATTTAAATCTTATTAAAAATTGATCTTTTTTCTTCGTGAAAGTTAAGAAAGGAAACTAAATTGGTTTATGAATAAGAAATTGAGTAGCTTCTTGATGAATTCTCTTTTGCCTTGCACAGATTTCACAGAGATGATGAGAGCCTTAGGGTACCCTCGGCATATTTCTATGGAGAATTTCCGCACGCCCAATTTTGGACTTGTATCCGAAGTGCTGCTGTGGCTTGTGAAAAGGTTAGCATGTTGCCCCTTTAAGGTCTGAAGATGATTACCAGACGTTGTTGTTAAGTGCCATCGAGATGGTTCCGACCCATAGCAACCCTTTAGAGGGTTTCCAAGGAGTGACTGGTGAGCTTGAACTGCCAACCTTGCAGTTTAAACGGACTTTGCAGTTTATCGCATTAACCCACAGCGCCACACCAGGATTCCTGACATTAGCTCCTAGAAATTACTATTGTGAGGCAGAAGAAGCGTTTAATAAAATTTATGTTTGACAGACTGCATTGTAGCCTGTTAAAAACAACTGAGTTTAAGGAACGAGGTAGGAGGGGTGACCACACCGGATAGTGATCAGAAGAGATGATTTCTTTCTTTTTTTTTTCAATGTTTTATTGTGAATTATATGATAATTTACATGAGAGAACTCTAGTTTTACATTCATTCCATCGCATATCATTACATTGCCATGGTTCCAATCCCCTGCGTGTATCATCTCCCGTTCAAAGGGCATATCCTGGAAGCCCGTCCTCTGCACTTTCCCCTACCCCCCAGTCTTCGGCCCACAGTTCCCCTCTCTCTCTGGATCCAAAGTCTCCATCCACTCCATCCCTCCATGTCATCTTCCCTGTCTCCATCTCAGGCATCCCTGCTTCTCTGGGTAGGGTCCCGCTCTGGGTAGGGTCCCGCTCTTCTACGTTGGTGGTCCCAGAGACCTCCACTCCTAGACTGGAGAAACAGTCGCTCCCTTCCTTGCCACAAAATGTCCATCTTTGCATTTCCAACACTCACAATCCGTTCTGATAACCATTATTCACTACAGTATCGCATGTTACCCATCTGCATTTCATTTCATCAGCTCCACCTAGACAAATTGGATAGTACTCACTGGTGAGTCTGCCTTCCTCCATGCCCCCTGGCTCTAGGTTCCCTCTTGAAAGCTTGTAAGCCAGTCACTTCTTGCCTTTGTAGTCCCTCCTTCCCCATTTGGGTATCCAATGTCCAAGTTGCCCATCTCTGTCCACTCTGTGTGTGGAGGGGGTGGGAATGTTTCCTGCTGTAAGGATTTGTTGCCACTTTTGAGTCACTGCATTGGTATGCATAGGTCAAGTTCAGCAGATTGAATCAGCTCAATCATCTCTCTCTTTTTTTTTTGTTTTAACACCTGCCCCCCCACCCCACAAGAGATGATTTCTTATGGGAGCAGGTGCCAGAGCTGTGACCCAGGCTTTCTTCATCCTCTCCCCCGGGTCACAGGAATCCCCCTGTACCCTGTAATGAGTACACTGAGGCGGGGATCATTTAGGATTTCCTTTGTATGAAAAATCTAGTTAAGATTTGGAGTTTGGCAAACTTTCTCTCTAATGGGTCAAATAGTAAATATTTTGGGCTTTGAAGGCTATATAAGGCCTCTCACATAGATTTCTAAATTTTGCTTTTGTTTTGTACAAAAGACCTCCGAGATATTGCTGGTTCGGTAATAAAGCAAATGGTGCAATAAAGTGTATTGAACGAAACTTTGGGCTTCCCAGTGCTTGGAAAAGTTATATGGGCACCACACTAGTCTGCTATAAAAGTGTACATACAGCACTAGCATTCTGACACAATTACAAACATTGTGAGAATGACCAAAAGGTGACACATGCTGTTAGGAAAATAGCACTGGTAGACTTGCTGTTCACAGGGTTCCCAGCAGCCTGTAATTTATAAAATTGAAATGCAGTAAAGCCAAGCACAGGCAAACAAGGTGTTTACAGTCCTTTATAAAGGTGAAAATCAGGTTTAAGCTGGACAAAAGCTGGCCAAGGCCTGCGGTTTGCTGACCCCTGGAAGGTCATGAGTATTTTCAGGTTGCTTCTGAAAATAAACTAATTAGCCCAAGAGTTTTTTTCTGGGCCAAAGGCTATCAGCCAGAGCGACAGTTCTGGATATTTGAATGAAACTATGATTTTATTTTATAAGCTGAGCCTCTGATGTGAATTTCAGTCAAACCTGTCTATAGAAGGGGATTTGCTCCCTTGGTTGTTTGGTAAGCATTTTGTGTCTCTGTGAAGTCTCTCAGTGTCACCACCTCAGCTGGGGCCTTAGAGCCTCCTGTTGCCGATCCATTGTCCCATAGCTGCCCACTTCCTCTTGGGGACTTGCTAACAATTCACTCCTCTTCTCTCTCTGGTAGGTACGAACCGCACACAGACATCCCTTCTGACATTGAGACGGAACAAGACCGAGTGTTCCTCATTAAAGCGATTGCCCAGTTCATGGTTAGTTCTTGGTTATTTTGTGGAAGTTGTAAAACGAAATAAATTAGACCGGGGCGAGTCCCACTCACAAGTGTTTTCCAACTGGGCTTTTACTTTGCCTAGACCCGTCCGTTCGTTACCAGGTTTCTGTGGAGCCGTTTTACAAACACAGGTTGTTGTTTTCCTCTGTTACTTGTTAAGAATTCTGTTTATTGCGATTTGGGTAAAAGTTTACCGAGTAAGTTGGTTTTCCATTGAGCAATCCATACACATTTTGTTTTGTGACAATGATTGCAGTCCCTAAAATTAAACAGCACCCTTCCCAGTTCCTCCTTGTGTTTCCCGTTTCCTCCCTCTCTTGCCTCTCCCTGCCTGGGTAAATGCTGCGCTTTAAATCTCGTATAGTAGATTGTTCTAAGGAGTGTGTACCTCCCTGGTGTTATTCACCTTATAGATGTGTATCATCTATATATAGCTATGTATATCTCACTCTCTCTCTCTATCTCTATCTCTATTTATATCTATATATTTGTGAATAGGTAATATTTTCCGTGATCTAAAAACAAAAATCATGAAACAATGTAAAGTGTCTTTCTACCCTTTCTGGTGTCAGCTCAATTTCATTATCAGTAACCACTATTTTTCATTTTTTGTGCATATATAAGCAATAAAAAAAATATATTCTGATTTTTCCTTCCTTTTACACAGGTAGCAAACTGAATGCTATTTTGTATCTTTCTTTAGTTAACAGTTTATTTTTGAGAACTTTCCTAGTCAGTGCATATGGAATTTGCTTATTCTCTCTTGTACCTGGGTAGTAGTAGCGCTTGCTTGGATGTAGCGTAATCTATGTAATTGTCTGTAGGGCCCCAATCTTTGCTCTTTGAATCAGTCCTGTGATGAATAACCAACATACATCCTCAGGTTGGTGTGTGGGTGTGTCACATGGATTGGAATTGCTGGGTCTGAAGGCATGGGCATTTGTGATTTTGACCAAGTTACTCTCCACCAAGGTTGTACCAATTAACACCTCACTTGCAATGTGTGAATCATTTGGAATGTTAGAGTCTTAACACTGTCAGATTATATCCCAACTGTTGGCAGGGACATGTTCAAGTTACCTAGTTAGGGTTTCTTGGGATTTGGTCTAGACATTATATGGAAATGACCTAATCCTTGGTTTTATTTTCAACTTTTTATGGTGATTCTGATGAAGATTTACAGAGCAGATTGGGCTGTGTTTTTTTTAAGTTTTTGTTGTAAATTGAGTGATAGTTTACATGGGAGAATGGGTGAACATCAGTTTTGCACTCATCGTATTTCCTTTCATTGAAATGATTACAGTCCCTTCCATGCATCATCATTCAACAGTATTTGCTTCTGTTGCCTCTGTTTTGTTTTTTGGATGTACACCAAAACACGCAAGAATATATAATCATTTAAACAACCGAAGGGCACATTCTACAAGCCTGCCTCTTGGCCGTCAGTACACAGCCTTTCTCTTTCCGTGAGTCTAGAGTCTTCAAGTACTCCCTCTTTCCATGTCCTCATCTCTGTCCTTGGTGTCGCTGCTTCTCCAGATAGGGTCCCGCATTCCGCTCATACTCTTCTTGCTTGATGGTCGGTAGGGTCGTCTGTTCCTGGACTGTAAGATTAACTACTCCCTCTTTTTTTGTTACAAAACTTCTACCTTTACAGTTGTGACAATCACAATTAGTCATGATAACAGTTACTATTGTCATAAGAGTCTTATCCCCATCTCCTTTCACTAGACCCATGTAGACAAGATGGAAACTATTCAGTGGGGACTCTCCCTTACCCTGCACATTCTGAAGAGCAGATTGGTTTTTCATTCTATAACTGACACACATTTTGTCTCATGTCATTGATTGTAATCCTTACACTGTAACATCACTTATCCATCTTCCTCTCTGCATTTCCTGTTTCCATTCCTTCTGTCCTCACCCTTGTGAACTCTACCCTTGGGTAAATGCTGCCGTATGATCCCCAATGGTTGATTATTCTGAGGAGTACGTAACTCCTCCTCAAAACAAGGGTATTAGAGACCTGTCTATTGTTTGGCTGAGAATTGAGCCATGGGGGTGAGATCAATTCCAGACCTGAAGGGGGACTAAGGGTCATAGTTTTGGGGATTCCACCAGTTTTGGCCTTAACCTTCAAAAAAAAATTTTTTTTTTTTTTTTGGTCTGAAAACAGGCCACCAAAGCCCATATAAAACTCAACACTAAGAAGCTTTATCAAGCAGATGGGTATGCAGTTAAAGAGCTCCTGAAGATAACATCTGTCCTATATAACGCGATGAAGACCAAACGGATGGACAGCTCCAAAGTAGGAGAGGAAGACATCAGCAAGTTCCAGTTTGATCTTGGCTCAAAGGTAAGGAAAAGGAAATGTTAGTGGTGAGGGGCCGGGCTGTTTGTTTCTCAGACTGTAACGTGGGACATGTCTGGTCCTCACGACACTGCTCCTTCCCCTACACCTCGACAAGGGCCACCCATCAGTTTTGTGTCCATCGGGGTTTGGATAAAACCAGCAGTCGCAGTAAGTGAATTCAGTGATTCACTGAAAGCCTAGAGTTTGCCAGGCCCTGTTCCAAGCACTAAGAAGCCCTTGGTGGTGGAGTGAGTTAAATGTTGGGGTGCTAAGCACAAGGTCGGTGGTTCCAATCCGTTAGCTGCTCCTTGGTAGAAAGATGAGGTTCCCGTAAAGATTTGTAGTCTCAGCTCACTGTGAGCCATAAGCAACTCGTGGCAGTGCGTTTGGGATGTGGGTTGCTTGGTGCCAAGTCCTGGGGAGACATGAACAGAGAGGACAGGGAGCCTGCACTGGCGGTGCTTAGTTGAGGTAGGGGCGAATCTGCTAATAAAGAAGTAAAAGGTATGGTAGAGCAGGGAGGGTAGTGCTGTGCCAAGCTGAACAGTAGAGAGGGAACAGAATGTGCGGGACGGTGTTGTATCTGAACAGTAGACAGGGAACAGAACGTGCAGGACGGTGTCGTATCTGAACAATAGACAGGGAACAGAACGTGTGGGGACAGTGTTGTATCTGGCAGGCCGTGTGCTTGGGAGTGTGAATGAGGATGACTGTCCCGTGACCAGCGCTGGCTCTGGCTCTGGGAGAACAGCTGCTGATGAAAGAAGCAGCTAGGTCTGGGAGAGCCAGCAGGACCCCACCAGACAAGTGCTGGCATTTGATCCTCCTTCCTCATGGATCCTCTATTTGAAGATTTGCCTATTCGCTCGAGTCTATTTGTCACCTCGGACTCGGTAGTGGGGCGCTCTGGTGTACCCAGTCCACCCAGAATTGGTAGCGGGGCACTCTGGTAGAGTCGGTCCAGTGTTGAGATGTGGGGAGGGTGAGGAGCAGCCTGCACAGAACAGTGGGGATTTGCTGTCAGTAAGGGAGGAGAAGAATCCTGCTGTGGCACTGTAGGATAAACACTGGACTACAAGGTCGGTTTAAACCACAAAGTTCAAACTAACCAGCTGCTCCTCAGAAGCCCTACACAGGGTCACTATGAGTTGGCATCCACGCAACAGCACGTAATGACAACAAAGGTAGGAGAAAGAACTCTGGTGGGACAATGGTAATCACTTGGCTGAGACCAGAGAGGTCACTGCTTGGACCCCACCAGTGGCTTCACGGAAGAAAGACGTGACTGTCTGCTTCCATACAGATGACAGCCTGGGAACCCTCGGGGACTGTTCGCCTCTGTCCTGCAGGGTCGCTGTGCATCAGAATGGCCTCTAACCCCACAAGGTCATGGAAGGAGCTAGAGCTAGAGGGAGTGATGTGCTGCAGAACAGAGGAGATGGGAAGAGAGCCATCGTTGCTGCGGCTGCTGCTGGGAGTTTAGAAGGAAACCCATGTGACAGAGGGCAACTGTCCTGTGGGCTCTCTAGGCTGTCATCTTTATAGGAGTGGACCACCTGGTCTTCCCTTCCACAGAGCCCCTGGTGGGTTTGAACCACCAACATTTTGGTTAGCTGCTAGGTGCTAGACTGCTGCCCCACCAGGGCTCCTTGTCGGGAGAAGAAGCAGGTGGGAATGAGTGTTCAGGGGAAGGGCAGTGAGCAGAGAAAGGACATGTCTGTGTTTGGGCTCACTGAAGAGGGGGTGACCTGCAAATCCCCTCCTCCTCCTCATCTTCATCCTCATGGTAGAGCCCGTGCCATTGGAAGTACCTTCTGTTTGCTAATGCTGTGGAACCTCACAACAAGAGCAGAGGACGAGGGACAGTGTGGAGGACGCTAAGCATCAGGCACCAGGGTTCTGCTCTGGAAATGTGCCCCTTCCGCTTGGCCCCTCCAGTCCCCAGACTACATCGGGGCGCCTTATTGTGAACCATGTCAGCTTTCAGCCTCACCTCCTTTTTGCACATGAACTTTGATGTTTGTTTTTTTTCGGGGAGACCCATGTGTCCTGGAAGTATTTAGATGACTGTTTCTCCTGCCGCGGGTGTATACATGAACATACGCATATACACTTCTGTATGTATGTATGTACATGTTTTGGGAAACATGTCCTGCAGCCAAACATCCCGACGGAAGGTGGGAGTCGATTCTGACAGATGGGCGCTCTCGGGGCGGCACTCTCGGGGCATTTGACGTTGCCGAAGGCCTGCTAACAGATCTGTCTGCATCCTCTTGTTTGTCTTCCAGATTGCGGATTTGAAAGCAGCCAGGCAGCTTGCCTCTGAGATCACCTCCAAAGGCGCGTCCCTGTACGACTTGCTGGGCAAGGAGGTGGAGTTGAGGGTAGGCCGCCTTCAGAGAGCATTTCCTTCACTCAACCTGCCCTCTCTCAGAAACTTTTTTTTCCATCTGTTTCTCTCTTTTCTGTTCTGATTTGATTAAACTGTCCCATTGCATGAGGTAACCTCTGGGAAGATGGTTCCAATGTCAGCTGCTGTTACTGCTCCTAGGGGCCCTGGTCTGAGCTCCTACCTTGGCAGGAATGGCAGGCCTGGGACATGCTACTGAGTGTTGGTACACTATATCGACCATGAGGCTTTATCCTGCGAGCTCAGCCTCAGCATACCTCTCAGTAAAAGACTTTTACGCCAGCGGTCCCCAAACCATGCTGCTCGTTGCAGTCACTGTTGGATCTTTAAAAAATACTGATGTCTGCCTGTCTTTCTGACTCAGGCACAGAGAGTTGTAAAAATACTGATGCCCACCTGACCTAGGTCGGGGAGTCGTAAAAATACCGATGCCTGCCTGACCCAGGCAGGGGGAGTTGTAAAAATACCTGTGCCACCTGACTCAAGCAGGGGGAGTTATGCAAGCTCCCCATATGATTCTAACGCTGAGCAGGGTCTGGGGAGACCCTGACTTAAGGCAGTTGCTGTCAACCAACACAAGATAATGGTGCACTCAAAGTTTGTTTTCCGTCTTTCTACTAGCTGATGCCAGCAGTCCTGTGTGAGTCACTGACGAAGAGCAAATCTCCCACACCCTACAGGACCTTAGAATCACTGGGGGTGAGAGCCAGGCATCTGCTTTTCAAAGGTCTCCAGGCACTTCTAGCGCACTGCAGAGTTGGGGGAACCACTGGGAGCATCATTCAAACTCACCTGAGGATATCTGGCATTGGAAGCATCCATCCATTCTCATGCCCAGTGTTTTCAAATTAAATGAAAAAGCAGGCACTCGTAGGCCAGTCCAGGACCGCCGCCGCCGAGCAATCCCTGTAGCACTTGCATTCTGTCACCGCGGTGACGGTGCACTAGCATGCTCCTCCTGCTCCTCATTAGTGCTCCAGGAGCAGATTGGAAGGGGGGCAGTGTGGGAAAGAGGGACTTGGGTGCCTGGTCACCCTCCCTGCTCTTGACATGTTGGCCTGCTGGCTGCCACTTGGGAAGGTTTGATTGGCAGAAACAAAGCTGTCTGATTTAGACAGCTAATGAGGCGCACCAGGCTCTCCATGGCTCTTCTGTTTATAGTGCAGTGGTGCACGTGGACCCAGTTCTTAGGCCCTGACACGGCCGGAGATAAGAGCTCCCCGCTGTTGATTTATGTGGAGCTGTGGCATCGCCACGAGGTGTCACCGGGATGCCACCATTCTGGGATGAACACAGGGAGGAGTCAGCGCCATGAGCGTGGATGAGTTGGCAGGAGCTGATGCTGAGAGTGTGCGGGCATCAGAGACGCACTGTGTGGTGGAATGGTTGAGAGCCAGCCCACCGGCCATGTCCAGGGAATACGGGCTTTGATTACGCTTCTTATGGAAACATCAGTACACGATTTCTTATTTCCCATAGGAACTGCGAACAGAGGCGATTGCCAGACCTCTGGAAATAAATGAGACGGAAAAAGTGATGAGAATTGCAATCAAAGACATCCTGGTAAGAGAACTTAAGTTGCCTTTATTTTTTTCTTTGAATTTCCTTTTTATTTTTCTTCTTATTGAGAATATACACAGCCGGACAGAGACTAGTTTGACAGCTCCGTCAGGTACCATTTAGTGACACTGATGACGCCCTTCAGGTTGGGCCTTCATTCTCATTCTCCTCTTGGGGATTGTTCCTCCCTCATTCAAACCAACTCACTGTCCCCTTCGGTGCCAGTCTCGTCTTTCAACTGGCTGTGTGCAGTTTGGTCCCACGGGTACTTTGTTTTTATTTGATATTGTTATGCCTGAAATCCAAACTGTCTGTTCCCTGCCTGCATAAGCTAGGATAAGGCAGGCCTTGTATCAGAGAAGGGAGATGTCAGTTGAGACACAGAGATGCTTGGGAAGTTGGGTATTAATTCCTAACTAGAAATCTGAGCAGATCTTTGAAAACTTCTAGACTGTTTAGGTCATTTACTCCTATGAATTTTTCCTGCCATTATTGATGAGCAATTTCTCATGCTGTTAGAGGTTTTTTTAATTGAATAATGTAGCGTTGTTGTTAAGTGCCATCCCTGTATAGGGTTTCCAAGGAGCAGCTGGTTAGTTGGAACCAACAACCTTGTGGTTCAAAGTGACCATGTTCTAGTGCTTTACCACTCAGCGCCACACGAGACCTCCAATAATGTAACCGTGATGAACGATTCTTCAGGAATCTTAGTAATGAATGCTTTATTCTTCAGTATTTCTCTTTTCTTCTTTCAGTTTTTACTGTGAATTATGTGATAGTTTACGTGAGAGAACGTTAGCTTTACATTCATCCTATCATATTTCATTTCATTGCTGTGCTTACAATCCCTTCCATGCATCGTCAAACAACCAAAGGGTATACAACGCAAGCCTGCCCCCAGCTGTCAGCTGCTCCATCTCTCCACATCATCGTCATCGTCTCTGCCTCTATCTCTGGCATCTCTGCTTCTCCTGAGTCCTCGGCATTTCTTGAATCCATTCTTTACTGCTGGGCATTTACAAGTGACTTCCTGTTAAGTGCCGTTGACTTGGTTCCTACTCACAGTGACTCTGTATAGAGTTTCCTAGGAGCAGCTAGTGGGTTTGAACTGCCAACCTTGTGTAAGGTTCAAACCTACCTTGCAGTCCAGAGCTTATCCTACAGGGCAACACCAGAACTCTTAAGTGGCTTCTAGTTTTCTGAATTCCAAGCATCACTGAAACACGTAGAAAGAACCCACCTTTCCCATTTGCCCGGGATCAGTTATTGCAGGGATCTACTTATCTAACATACTCAGCTGCAAGGAACAGAGACAGGAGAGCTCTAGACTCAGGCAGCCTGGGTCTCAAACTTACCGTGTGACCTTGGACAAGTTATGTGGCCCCTTGGGCACTTCTTTATTTATCTGTAAAAATGGGAGAAGGGTCGTGCCAACTGTGAGTGTTGTTTACAACAGTGCATATTTGCCTGCTCTCTGGTAAAACGTTTTGGGCAGCCCTCCATAAGTTATGAGTGGGTGCAGAGCAAGACTGTGCTGAGAGTGGTTCAACGCGCTAAGTATGACAGGTTGTTAGAATGCCTTTGTCATCAGACCATCATGCTCCTGGGCCAAACAGCATTGGTGGTGGTGGCGGGGACTCAGAATCTCAGCTTGGAGAGAATGATGTGGCAGCAGAGGTGGGAAATAGCCCCTAGAAGGGGCTGATCCAATACGGAAACATGTGAAGGGTAGTGGGTACCAGTTTCTGATTGTTGTACAGGGAAAAGGTTCGATGAATCCTGCTATTGGACGTGGTTGTATGCATGGTTGTCAAATATATATGGTATTGTTAAGTGCCATTGAGTTGGTTCTGATTCAGTGTACATACATAGAGGGTTTCCAAGGAGCAGCTGGTAGGTTTGAACTGCTGACCTTGCTGTTCAAAGTAACCTGTGGTCCAGTGCATTATCCTACAGTGCCACAGCAGGACTTCATATATATATGTATATATACTCACATATACCTACGAGTCCTGGTGTGGCACTGTAGGATAAAGCACAGCACTGTGAGGTCAGTTTGAACCACAAGGTCAGCAGTTTAAACCCACCAGTCATTTCTCACAAACCCTATTCAGGGTCACCATGAGTCAGAACTGACTCGACAGCATTTAACAACAACAACACACACACATCACATCACATCTGTATGTGTGCGCATACACGCGCACGCCCATGTACATACTTAACATGTTTCTTAGCTCTGAGCATGCTCCTAGCAGCCAGTGCTCACAGTACCCAGAACCTGGCGTCTGAATCTCATTTCTCTGCTCCCAGGAACCAGGGCTCTTGGGGAGAACTAGAGGTGGGGCCGGGAGAGCACCAGAGCCCTGGCAGTACGCAAGAGGGACTGGGATTTGTGGATGGGGCCCAGAGGCAGGTGTGAGTGGACCTGCCCTGGCTGGAGAGCGATGTCAGCTGAAGCCTCTTGCCACCTGGGTCAGGGCACTGCTGTTTCCATCACTGTTTGCTCCCTGGGCCTGACACAGGACGGTGCATGTTCTCTTTGGAAGTAGCTGGTTCAGTAACGGGTAGCTAGGGGGTAGAAGGCGGGCTGCTTGCTCCATTTGTCTGCTTTTGTTTTTGTTTAGTGTGATTTCGTTCTGTCGACAGATTGAGAACTACCTCTCTTCAAAGAATCCAAATGGTGGTTTTATTGGCACACTGTCTCCTTTATTTCCCGTTAAATGTAGGCCCAGGTGCAGAAGACCAAAGACTTGCTCAATAACGTGGCCTCTGATGAAGCGAATTTAGAAGCCAAAATTGAAAAGCGAAAGCTAGAACTGGAGAGGAATCGAAAGCGACTTCAGACTCTGCAGAGTGTCAGGTGCGTGTGAACACCCATGAGCAGTCCAAGCAGAAAGAGTGTCTTTGAAAATCAAAGCAATGACCAAGAGGAAGAAGGGTGGCAGTGCTAACCCTCGGAGCGTGGAAACCGCACCGAGGAAGGCTCGCTCTCTGCTGGAGAATGTGTACGGTTTGTCCATCCCATCCTCTGTACTGCTTTCTGTATGTCTGGGAAACAGCTTGATAGTTGAGCTGCACTTTCAGTTTTTATAACATCTGAGAACACAGGGCAAAGTAAGTCAATCCAGATGGTGGACTTTAGAAAAGGTTTGGTCTCCTAGGATTCATGCCTCACTGTGAGTTGGAAACAGAAGCACTCCCATATCCTGGTTGGAATAGAATTTGTTGTTGTTAGGTGCCATCGAGGTGGTTCCAACTCATGGCGACCCTGTGTCTATAAGAGAACAAACCCTACCGGCTCCCGTGCCATCCTCACCATCGGTCCGATGTGTGAACCTATTGTTGCAGCCACTGTCAGTCCATGGCACCAAGGGCTGTCCTCTTTTGCGCTGACCCTCCACTTTACCAAGCATGATGTCCTTCTTCAGGAACTGCTCCTTCCTGAGCCCACGAGATAAAACCTGGCCATTCTGGCTTCTAAGGAGCATTCTGGCTGCACTTCTTCCAAACAGATTTGTTTGTTGTTCTGGCGGTCCACAGTATGGTCAGTATTCTTTGCCAGTACCATCATTCCCAGGTATCGGTGCTTTCTGAGTCTTCCTTAGGTTTTTATAATTCTTCACCAGGAATTCATCTTTCTTCTGACTTCACTTCAGTCACCTCATTGAGTAGACCTTTTCCAGGAAATACTAATGGGCGACTGGCACCCTAGAGGAGCAGTGGTTACATGCTTGGCTGGTAACTGAAGGGTTGCTGCTTCACACGCACCAGCCACTCTGCAGGAGAAAGATGAGGCTGTCTGCACGTGTAGGGTGGGAAGTCTTGGAAACCAAAGTCGACTGGATGGCAGTGGGATTTTGGTTTGAATTGATGGATAATTGTGGTGCAAAGCACCTTCAGTCCCTGGAGCCTTTGTAAGGGTGTTTCTCACACTTTTCTTGGGGCTTGTTTCTTCTTTTTGCTGGTTTTGTACCCTCCTTCACATGCTCTGCTTTCTTGTTCTTTCCCTATGCCACTACTGGATTTCCCCATTTGTTATTGTTGTTGAAAGCTTTTATTGTGCACTGAGTGATGGTTTACATGGGAGAGCATCAGTTTTGCAATCATCCTTCTGTATTTTGTATCACTGCAATGATTACAACTCCTTCATGCAGCACCATTCAGCAGTATTTGCTTCTGTTCCCTCTGTTTGTTTTTTGATTACACTAAAATGCTCAGGAAAATGTAATCATTTAAACATACAAAGGGCACATTCTGCAAGCCGGCGGCCTCCTGGCCACCAGCACTCAGTCCCTCTCTTTCCATGAGTCTTGAGTCCTCAGCTGCTCCCTCTCTCCATGTCCTCATCTGTCTCCGTGTCTGGTGTTGCTGCTTCTCTGGATAAGGTCCCATATTCCGCTTGTGCTCTTCTCCCTTGATGGTCCTAGGATTCTCTGTTCCTGTACTGTAAGATACAAAAACTTTTGCTTTTACAGTTGTGACAGTTGCAATAACTATTACTGTTGAATCATAAGACTCTTATCCCCATCTCCTTTCACCAGACTCATCTAGACAAGATGAAAACTATTATTCATTGAGGACTGTACCTTCTTCCACACTCTGAAACTAAACTCCCTCTTGAAAACTTGTAAACCAGTCACTTCATGCCTTTATAGCCACCACCACCACCCTTTTTAGGTAGCTAATGTCTAAGTTGCCCGTCCCTATCAATCTTGTGTACAGAGGGGATATGTTTGATCCTTGAGGTGAAGACTCCTTCCCTCTCGGTTGGTATTTTGAGCTATTACATCCATAATTATGGGTCAAGTTCATCAAATGGTAGCAAATTACACTTGTTTCCTGTATCAAATTTCTTTATCTTCCTCTGTTTGAGTTCTGATCATCAAGCCATCGAAGTTAGGTCAAATGGATACTATCTGAGGTGGGACATTCCCACTTGAAAGGAAAAGCAGACCAACCTGGAGCCGCTAGAGGAACAGAAGATACTTACTAAAAGAAGGAGCAGCAGGAAAAGTCGAAAACAAAAACAGCAGGCTGATTGCCTATTAGGAGAAGAAGCAAGTTGTTCCCTGGGGAGCCATCAAGGCAATCAGTTAAGTCCCTTCAGGACAAACCCCCCTCCAAGACTGAAACTCAAAGGGAACACATAAGCAGGCATGCAAGCTTGCTGGCGACCACGTTGGTCCACTGGTGAGTGGACGAGGCAGAAAGGCAGCAATGAACACATCTTGGGCTGAGTGTGACTATGTTCCATACACTCCCATCGACCTGGGCAGCATGTGCTCCTCTGCTGTGTCCCAGGGTCTGACAGAATGGCGGGAAACTGCAATACACGTGACCTGTGATATGGTCACGTGAGTGAGGAGGAAACATCAGTGCATTATATGTGGGGATCTTCTGGATGGTGAGGTGGAAGGTGACAGAGATCTGGCCCTCTGGGCTCTGTCAAGGGCCCTTCAGACTGCACATTCCACAAGTTTGTCCACCACAGTCTCCTCCTGAGTCATGCCTCAAATCTCCGTTTCTCCACCTTGGTCTTCACTTTCTGTCCGGCTTTCCCCATCTATTTTCATTTCTGTCTTTATTCCCTCCTCTTCCCAGCTCCTGCGTCTGCCGCTGAAGTGCTTTGCATTTTGGATATGCTGGTTGCTGGGCTCTGGCTGCCATCCCGAGACCCGAAGAGAGCAGAGCGGCTACAGGGCCAGGTGGCTCCCCTGTCTGGGGCCACTGCCCACTGCCCAGGAAGCCTCATCTGAAACTAGTACCACCCACTAAATGCACTGATCTCATGAGGATAATTCTGCCTTTCAACTTGCTTTCGTTAAACCCCACATCTTTTAAATCCTAAAACTTCTCTGTTTTACTTCAGTTCAAAGAGCAGAGTTCTCGCTTGAGGATTAATTATAGAAGAAGTTGCAAAGTTCAGAAAACCAGTTAAAATGGGTTCTTAATAGCACTTGCCCAGAAGTTGTTATAGCACAAACCTCAGAAGGCAGGAAGGGACGGGAAAGCTCAAACGGAAATGGAGAGCCCAGACAGGAAGTGGGAAGAGTGCCAAAGTCCAGAAACAAAGTGGGTCTGTACTGTGGGATGGAAAACTGGCGTCCACCCAAACCACAATCAAATGTCCACAAACACGCTTTAGGCTTGACTATAGCAACCTGTGTTTCCCTCTTCAGGGGACTGATGACATTTTGCAACATCCAAGCAGTACGACATTGTATCTGACAAAGATGGTCATTTTGTACAAATGGAAGGTTTGTGACCCCCCCAGCCTTGGGCAAAGCTAGTAGCGCCATTGTTCGGCAGCTTCTGTTCACCTGGTGTGTTCCATGGTGGTGGTCTTCACACTATTTCGTACTTCTTCATCATGCTTTCACACTTAATGGACTACAGTCTAGCTAGCGTCAGCACAGCTCTTCTGTGCTCTGGGAAACCAACACATCACATGACTTAACTGTATTGCAGTGCTCACTTGAAAGAAGGGGTCTGGAACCTGACTTGCAGTATCAGTGAGGTATACCTGTACTTGCTTTTCTTATTTTTTAAATTAAGGTTTTTATTGTGGATTGAGTGAAACTTTACA
>NW_006408823.1:165086-182146 GCF_000296735.1 Chrysochloris asiatica
TGGATTTCTTGCTTCTGCCTCAAATTCCCCTGGCTGTAAGCCTTCCAACCTTATAAATCCTCCTTTTTATATGTGGTTCAGAGTTCTGGAACAATCCCCTGAGCCTGCTTGGTTGGGTATTCTGTCTGCATTGTTGCTGGCGGAGCGCCTCACTGCACTTCCACCTGATCCGCCATCTTGTTTGTTCTCTGTACTTGCTTTTTGAGAGAGAAAAGGGAACTCACCTTTAAGCATTTACAGGAGCAGGGGGGCTTTCTCCATTAAGGGGTTCCTAAGAAAACCATGGCGGGGTCTGGAGCTCAGAATCCCAGTCTCAAGCGACAGCATCTTAATAGGTTTTTTACTTTTCATTCCACTTCGTCTTGCTGTTTTTGTTAAGTGCTGTTGAGTCGGTTCTGACACATAGCGACCCTGCATAGGGTTTCCGAGGAGTGACTAGTGAGCTTGAACCACTGCCGTTGCAGTTCAAATGACCTTACAGTCCAGCACATTAACCCACAGGCCACACCAAGATTCCCTTTGTCTTGCTAGGCCCGCCTTTATGGATGAATACGAGAAGATTGAGGAAGAACTGCAGAAGCAATATGATGTCTATCTTGAGAAATTCCGCAACCTGACTTACCTGGAGCAGCAGCTTGAAGATCATCATCGGATGGAGCAAGAGAAGTTTGAGGTGAGTGCTCACTCCGCCCCGCTGGACAAACCACTCCTTGTGTGTCGTTGCTATTGTCAGTTCTAAATATCCTTGTGGAGAAAAGCCAGCGGATATGTGTTCTTCCCGTCATCTCAGGATTGGCTGGGAGTCTGTCATCCAGGTCACCTGGGGCTGTCAGATTTGATGGTATGTCATCACATGGTGTGGTCATGTTCCCGGACATGTGATACATGGGCCATACCTGGGGTAATGCTCTGTTCCACTGTCTTGGAATACTCAATCTCTTCTTTTTTATTTTTAATGCAGTGAAATACATAATCATTTTTTTTAAAGGAATATTTTATTGTGCTTTTGGTGAAAGTGGACGAAGCCTTTGCTTTGGGTCTGTGGAGTGGTCATAGGGAGAAAGGTGTCTGGGTTTGGGACAGCATGGTAGCTCAGGTGATCTCTGTCCTCGTCCCTTGCCTCTAGTTCAGAGCTTTCCTTTTCTGGATCATAGATGTAGTAGGCGTCCCCAAAAGGCAAAGAATAATTAAACAGTCCCCAGAGGGCCATCTTTTCTGAGCCTGGTTTTTCCCGTCACACAGGAAGCTGAGAACACGCTCCGTCTGATGCAGAGTAAGCTAAAGGAAGAAGAAAAGCGCCTGTTGAAGAGTGGAAGTAAGGCTGTGCTGGGGACGTCCTTGGGAAGTGTCACCGAGTCAGCTCCGACTCATCCTGACCCCTTCACACACCAGAGGGAAACCCTGCTGCTTAGACCAGAATGGCACTTTCAGTCTTGAAAAATTGAGATGTATACACATATATGTAATCATGGTATGGCGTGGTAGGATAAACACTGGACTACTAACAGTAAGGTCGGCAGTTCAGACACACCAGCTGCTTCTCAGAAACCCTATACAGGGTGGCTATGAGTTGGAACCAACTCAGTGGCACTTAACCAAAATGCATACGTGGGTATGTGTGTATACAAGGAGGCTTTGAAATGTTCATGGAGAAATGAAATTAGAAGATAATGAAAATTCCCATTAACATTTTGAAGCCCCCTTATATATGTGTGTGTAGTATATATTATTTATTCATACACATGCATATGTCTATAAAATATTTTAAAGATAAATATTAAATATGCATAAGTGTTTCTGTACGTATATGTACACGTAACGGGGCCCTGGGGGCACACTGTGCTGAAGAACCTGCTGCCAACCAGAAGGTTAGTGATTCAAACCTACCAGCCAGTCTGTAGGACAAAGATGTGGCAGTCTGTCCTGAAAAAAGGGAATCTTGGAAACCCCATAGGGCACTTCTGCTCTGTCCTTTAGGGTGTTGGTGAGTTGGGCTTCGGTTCTGTGACCGAAGGCTTGGTCTGTTTGCTCTAAGTGCCCTTTTGTTTTCTGTGTGTCCTTGCCAGGTAACGAGGACTCGGACATCGACATTCAGGACGATGATTCCGACAGTGAGCTGGAAGAGAGGCGGCTGTCTAAGCCCCGCACGGCCATGGAGGTGCTCATGCAAGGTACCCCAGCAGCCCACCATCCGGACCCTGCCCACCCTTAATACCTCCCACCCAGGGCGTCTCTCCCACAAGCACCGCAGCTTGGTACAGAGGTCCTCAAGTTCACTGGGAGTGACCCTAGACATGGCGCTTGCTCCAATGTCTGTCCTGCCCTGTTTGCCAGGATGTGGCTCCTAGAGTGCTCAGTGTGATCTTTGCTTCTAACATTATTGTACCAAGAGGAGCTGGTTCCTAGCTGTGGCTTGCCTTTGCTCAAGAAGGCCTTGGGAATACAGTTCCTGGGCCCCGGACGTATCATGCCCTTTCTGGATCCCAGACTGCCCCTGGGATCACTCTAGCCCATATGGTGAGAGAATTACTGTACGAAGGACTCACGTGAGCACCTCTGCCTTTAGAAAGTTACTGTTCTTATTTATACTCTCTTGTCAAAGACTCAAAGAGCAACTCCCCTCACCTCCCAATTCCCAGTCTAAGGTGGGAGCCATGCTAGTCCTCAGTTACACATGCGCACACGCGCACACACAGCAGGCATAGACTCAAAGAGCAACTCCCCTCACCTCCCAATTCCCAGTCTAAGGTGGGAGCCATGCTAGTCCTCAGTTACACATGCGCACATGCGCACACACAGCAGGCATAGACTCAAAGAGCACTATGTGTTGTTGTCATTATTAGGTGCCATCGAGTCAGCACTGACTCATAGCGACCCTATGCACAACAGACAGAAACACTTGCCCGATCCTGGGCCAACCTCACAATTGTTGCCACGCTTGAGCCCATTGATGCTGCCACTGTTCCAGTCCTTCTCACTAGGGGTCTTCTTTTTCTCTGACCCATCACAGAAGTTTTTAAAATGGGATTTAATTTTTTAAAATGGGATTTAATCCCAATTTCTAAATGGGATCACTGGCTTTCGTGGTAAATTTGAAAATCGGTGGTATTAACTGGTCTTATAGGCATATGGATATGATCCCATCACGGACAGCACTGTACTTCAGGATAAACCTTGAAATGTTCTTGTTGATAATGCGATGGCATTTATCTCTGTCATTCCCGGCATAGTAAACCATATGATTGACAGATTCAAAATGGCCAGTCCCAGTCCATTTCAACTCACTGGTGCCTAAAGTATCAGTATTTATGCGTTCCATTTCATTTTTGACAACTTCCGATTTTCCTAGATTCATATTTCATACATTCCATCTCCTGATTATTGATGGATGTTTACAGCTGTTTCTCCTCATTGGTGGCCCATCTACAAATGAAGGTCCTGTAAACTATTCCATTCATGTTATCATGGTCAGCTCTACTTTGAGGAGATAGCTCTTGCCCAGTTGAATTTTGAGTGCCTTCCAACCTTAGGGACTCTTCTTCTAGCACTATATCTGACAATATTCTGGTGCTATTCATAATGTTTCAATATTCAATATTCTGGTGCTACCTGACAATGTTCCACTGCTGTTCATAAGGTTTTCATTGGCTAAACATTCAGAAGTAGCCCACCTTTCCTCTTTCCTAGTCTGTCTTAAACTTGTCCATGTGGGTGACCCTGTTATTTACAATACTGGTGGCATGACTTCTAGCCTTCCAGAAACACACACCCACCACAGTGTGACAGACTGACAGACGAATGGTGCTTCCATTTCGGTTTTTAAATACGACCTTGAATATATCCCACCTGAATTTAGACATTGTCTCATTTCTGATGCATTGGACATTAATGACCAAAGAACAGAAGAGTTATGGGTTGATAGCGAGAACATCATGCAGGAAGGAAGCAAAAGGTCATTACAAAGACAAAAAAGGAGAAAACGACAAAAATGCTTACCAGAGAGACTCTGTCTGAAACGTATTCTCCAGCGTAGAGATGCTAATGCACGCGTAAGAAATACAGAGGCAAAGAGCTGAACAGAAAATTTCAAAGAGCATCTCAAGAAGACAAAGTCATGTGGAATAAGCCGGATTTAGAGGAGACTTTGCCAACAATGTCAGTCTGAACTCAGGCTGGCCCTACAAAGGGGCGGTGCACCAGACCCACCAGCCAGTTCAGACAGTGATCAAAGCCACTTGCCAGACAAGGACCCAGGGTCCCTCTGCTTAGGGTCCTGCAGGTTTGAGCTTGGGACCCCCTTACCTGGACACCAACCCAGCCCCCAACTGCCCTGGGCTTGGGGCGCTTCTGCAGTAGCTCTGCCCATAGGACATGGATGAGAGTTACTGCCTGGCCCATCGGGGGAGGCACTGGCTGAGCTAAGACCCTTCTGTGTCTGGCAGAGGAGGGAGGCTCTGGGACCGGGTTGGGCCGCCTACGGGCTCCCAAACTGGAAGGACAGGCCTGTGAGAAGGAACTTGGTCCTCAGTTTGGGACTTTTTGCTGCAGGAGTTTGGCTGGCCAGGAACTCGAATGACTGTTGAGCTAATCATTCCAACCAGGGGTGTAGCCAACTAGACACATGGAACCTTCCAGAAACAGCGTCAGGTTCTGTGACTGCTACAAGATTTGCCCTGATGACAAATGCATGTGATTCCAATGGACATCTTTCCTTCCCTATCTGGTTTCCTTCTCTTCTAGGTCCACGCAGAACTGTGTTCTCTGGCCAGCTGTTCTGTAAAGTTGTGTACGTAGCCTCTGAGTGTTTACAGGGTGATCTTAGTTCTTGTCCTGAGGAATAACTTGTAGGAGTGTTTCGTAGGTACTTGAAATAAAGAATGCACACAAAGACAACGACAACAAACAGAAGACGAAGTCAAGTATTACAAGTATTACACAAAGTATGCAAAGATCTGGAGTTAGAAAACCAAAAAGGAAGAACATGGTCAGCATTTCTCAAGCTGAAAAAACTGAAGGAAAATGTCAAGCCTCAACTTGCAATATTGAAGGATTCTATGGGCAAAATATTGAATGATGCAGAAAGCATCAAAAGAAGATGGAATACACACAATCACTGCACCAAAAAGAAAGTGGCCGATGGTGTTCGACCATTTCAAGAGGTAGTATATCAAGAGCCAGTGGTACTGAAGGAAGAAGTCTAAGATGCATGATGGCATTGCTGAAGAACAAAGCTCCCGGAATTGATGGAAGACAAACAGAAATCTTTCAACAAGCTAATGCAGCACTGGAGGCGAAAGCGAGCCATAGTTGTGCCTATTTCAAAGAGAGGTGACCGACCCATGGACTACAGAATCCATTGGAGAATATCATTAATACCTCATACGAGTAAAATTTGGCTAAATATAGTTCAAAAACTGCTGCCATAGCACATTGACAGAGAACTGCCAGAGACTTAAGCCAGATTCGTTGAGGATGTGGATCAGGGGATATTAGTACTGACATTAGACGGACCTTGGCTGAAAGCAGAGAATGCCAGGAAGATTTTTACCTGTGCTTTACTGATTATGCAAAGACTTTCACTGTGTAGATCTTGACAAGCGAGGGTTAATATTGCTGCCTGAAGAGAACATTTCATTGTGCTCACAAGTAACATAGACAAAGAGGCAGCCATTCAAACAGAACTAAGGGACGCTGAATGGTTTAAAATCAGGAAAGTTTGTTCCAGGGTTGCATCCATTTACCAAATTTATTCATCTGTATGCCAACTAAGCAAATAATCCAAGAAGCTGGATTCTATGAGGAGGAACTCAGCATTAGGATTGGCAGAGTACTCATCAACAGCCTGTGATGGGCAGATGACACAGCCTTGCTTGTTGAAAGCGAAGAGGATTTGAAGTATTTGATGATGAAGATCAAAGACTACAGCCTTCAGTGTGGATTGCACTTCAGTCAATGTAAAGAAAACAAAAATCTTCACAAGTGTGCCAAAAAATAACATCATGGTAAATGGAGAAAAGATTGAAGTTGTTAAACATGCTCATATTGAAGGTTCTACTCTTCTCATTCACTGCCCTTCTCTCTTCTCTCTTCTCGGAGGATAACTGGATGCTCTGATTTCTTGTTTATTTCTTTGACTTTTTTCTTTTTGATGATATTTATCTGTGTTTTTGGTGAAGGTGTACGCAGCAGGTCAAGTTCTCGCCCCACAGCTGCACACGTTGTTCAGTGACCCTGATTGCATTCTTTACAGTGGGTGAACGTGATAATTTCCATTCTGGTTGTTCCATTTTCATTCATCTAGTTTTCCTCCCTCTCCCCTTCTCCTCTTTGTTAGAAGGTCGCTGTGGGCCATTTGCTCTCATCTCAGTGATGTTTTTGATGGAGCACAGCAGTCACAGGGGTTTGAGCCAATTTGTTGTTTAGCTGCGTGGGACCTCGTGTGGTTTCAATTATGTTAGTTTGGGTTCAGGGTTGAAGAGTATCTCAGGGAGCCCTCTAGTCTCCAGCAATCCAATTGGTCTGTTTTTTTGTTTGTTTGTTTCTAAGGAAGTTGAGGTCCATATTCCTCTCCCATTCTCTCAGTGTCTGGTTAGTGTGGCCCCAGTCAGAAGGTTCAGTGGTGGCGGCCAGGCCCCATCTCATTCTCGTGGCACTTCCTCTGACATCAGTCGTGACTCCTGGTATTGTTAAGAGCCACTGAGTTAATTTTTCAATTCATAGTGACCCCCTGTCACAGAGAACTGCCCCATAGGGTTTCCTTGGCAGTAACCTGGTGTGGCACTGTAGGATCAGCACTGGACTGCGAACCCCAAAGTCTGCAGTTCAAACCCACCAGCTGCTCCTTGGAAACTCTATACAGCGTCACTGTGAGTCGGAACCGACTCGATGGCACGTCACAACAACAACAATCTGTACAGAAGCAGGTGCAGCAGATCTTTCTTGGAGTGGCTGGGTGGGTTCCATCTGCTAAACTCTGTGCCTCCAGGGCTCCTCACAGTCCCGTGGGCTCTCATTGTTCTGTGTGGTTTTCTTACCCCCAGGGAGACCCAGCAAGCGCATCGTGGGCACAATGCAGGGCGGAGACTCGGATGATGATGTGAGTCCCTCTGAGGGTCTGTCCCGTGTCCCCCATCTCAGACTGGTCTCCTTTACGAGACCGCTGAGGGGCTGTGCAGCCAGGCCAGAGTCGGGGCAGCCTGGTGCGTGACTCATGGCGGGGTCTGGCTTCCGTAGGCGCGGCACGGTTTTCTTTGCTCGCTGAGGACTCGTTTCCTTTCTTTTCCACTGAATGTGCTTGCTCTCCTTTTTTCTCCTCATCTTCTTTCCGTTCTTGCTTTCCAAAGACGGAAGCAGCAGCAGCTCACATAGGTAAAAGCAAGACTTCCAGCGCCAAGAAGCAGGTTGGTTTTCTCTTTTAACCTTGTCTATTTGTCTGTGTTTAAACCAGGGAGGGATTGGCTCCGGAGTGATGTTTCTCCCCTCTGTCGGATGGGGAGCGGCCAAGTGCCAGGAGGGGAAGTGGAGCACCAGCCTGAGGGAGGAGCTATGGGTGGTGGTCCTCTGGCCTTAACTACAGTCTGAGGTGGAGGGGTGCTACAGTAGGCCCGGGCCCACTCTTGAGCTCCGTCAGGGCCAGAATGTTGAAGAATACACTCCCAAGGCCTGGCCTTTAGCACCCGGATGAGAGACTGTCAGTCAGCACCGGCCTCGGGCAGGATTGCTCTGTAACAAGTAGGGAAGAAACCAGAGTAGGAAGATGAGCGCAGTCCGCTGGTGTCAGGTTAGTACTGCCCAGCCAGTCCCTCTCCATCAGGGAACCGAGGCGCTGAGGCCTCAGCAGGATGGGTACAGCTCAGGTTTTTGTGTAGAAGGAAGATGAGCGCAGTCCGCTGGTGTCAGGTTAGTACTGCCCAGCCAGTCCCTCTCCATCAGGGAACCGAGGCGCTGAGGCCTCAGCAGGATGGGTACAGCTCAGGTTTTTGTGTAGAAAGAAGATGAGCGCAGTCCGCTGGTGTCAGGTTAGTACTGCCCAGCCAGTCCCTCTCCATCAGGGAACCGAGGCGCTGAGGCCTCAGCAGGATGGGTACAGCTCAGGTTTTTGTGTAGAAGGTGTGCACGTTATGTGCCTCCAGCAGCCCGCGTGACAGGAAGCCGACTGTGTTTTACTTTATGCTTCACACTTCGGTGATTATTTCAAGTTTTCACAAAGCACACATCTTAATTTATGAAAAACAGAAAGTGTGCAGCTTATGTATAGCTCTTGTGCTTCACAGAAAATGCGTATTTCACCCATCCGCCTAGCATGTCTACTCTTCCAGCGGCATGTGCTCACTTCGTGTCTCTCTGTCCAATTCAGTCTTTGCCGTCTTATTCCTGACGTTCCCACCGAGCTGTTGCACACTTCCTAGGCTACAGTCAGCTGCTAACGTCACCTCTAGCCATACTGCAAAACCCAAAGATGCATGTGACTTGCTGGATTGCGGTGGTCTGGAGCCAGCCTCAGTTTCTCTGAGGTCTGCCAATGTCAGCATAGTGTGTGCTCATGGGAAGGACCTGGATAGTGGGACCAGCCGTCTGGTTGACCCAGAACTCAGAGGGTTCCTGGGACAGGGGACTGCCCTCTTTAAAACCTAGAAAGTCTCTGGCAAGCAGATGCATTTCATTCGTTGAGGTGATGAAAGAGCGAGTGTCTCCTTGTCTTTGCTCTTTACACGTATTTGCTGCATTCTTTTCTACCTCCACTCTGACAGCCTCTCTCCTGTCTCTCATCACTCTGCCCCGTGGGTCCCGGGATCCCCAGGGGCACACAGGGCGGATCCCACAGGGCTTCCAGACATCAGGGTGAGAGCCGGCCCCCAGCGCCAGGCCCAACTAGCACATCAGCATTTGAAGGTCCTGCTTTGGAGGCAGTATATAGGCTTGGTGCACCCCCTTTCTCCTCCGAGCCCTTCCTTCAGGTTGGGGGGCACAACTTACTGTGCTTTAACCCCATCAGCTGCAGGTAAAACCAGGAGGCAGGGTCTCTACGCACACAATGTGGGAAACAGGATGCAACCCCAAGTTGCACTTGTGTTCTTCTCCAGGATGACTCAGAAGACAGTGAAATTGACATGGACGATGATGAAGAAGACGATGATGATCTGGAAGACGAGAGCATCGTTCTGTCCCCAGCCAAGCCCAGTCGCAGGATCCGCAAACCTGAGCCCCTGGATGAGAGTGACAATGACTTCTGACCCTTCCTCCAGGGACCCGGGCAGGCTAAAACCTTGTGTTGTAGGTAAATGGGAAATTGGAGGCTTTGGAAGGTCACATACTCTGTTCACTAAGCCAGCTGCTTGCGAAAGCAACTCCTGTGCTTGTACCCTGAGACGCTTCAATACAAACCAAAGTAAATTCCAAAGAGTGATTTTACTGTTGCTTCATTGGCCTCCAAAAACTTGGGAATGCATGTGTTCAGAATGATTCAGAACCATAGGACAAAAACCAAAGAGAAGGCTAAAATACTACTTGAGGCGGCTTCAAAAAGTTTGTGGAGAAATGGAAGGAAAAGAAAATGGATTTCTTCCTTGAATTTTTTGAAGCTCCTCATGTACAAAGCAAGTAAGCAAACCCAGTGCTGTTGAGTTGGTTCTGACTTGTAGCGGCCCTAGGTGGAACTGTCCTATAGAGGTCGCCCGACTGTAAGTCTGTACTTTAGCAGAGTGCTGCATCTTTTTCCTGCCGAGTAGATGAGATTTGAACCATTGACCTGTCAGCACTGAGTGCTTTAAACCTAGCACAACCAGGACTCCTTTTAAGCAGTGTATCTACATCTTGGTCATTGTCGATGTGTTTCCCTTCAGAATCAGCGGAACAGACTTGGGGCTGGAACTGGCTTTCAGAATTGTTGGGTAGCGTCTGACTGTAGCTCACTGCACCCACCTTTAATTGTTGCCCTCGTTTTAGTTTATAGTTTTCATTCCTTCTGCGCATGTTCAATACCACACTGAAAGAAGGCTGGTTAACTCAGATGAGAACTTGTTTTCTCTTGAAAATTGAGCAACAGAAAGGGTCCACATTTGAATACTCCTTATTCTCTTAGAAAGCTGGCTTTGCTCCTATGAAGTCTGGAAAAGGCCGACCTGGGTTTCCCCCCTACCCCGTTACATTGCCCCTTCCGAGATTCCAAACTCCTTCGCCTGTGACCACCAGCCAACATGTCTTCAGGAAGCTTTTTTCTTAACTAAACCATGTGAAGACTTTAGTCCACCCCGAAGGAGAGGTGGCAGGTTTCTTGCTTCTCCCTCTGTAGGGAGAGGGGTCGAAGGACAGCGTGCTAGGGCAGGGTTGCATTTCTGACCTGCATCGTAACCCAGAAGTAAATTAGGCGGACTAGCTCCCGAAGAATCGGCCTGCTGTCAGACAAGTGACAGAGGGGTGGAATTCACAAAGTCAGAGACTTAACATTACTTCTGTAGACCCTTACTCTATATGTAGTGTCGTGACATTCATGACCTTCTTCGGGGTGTGCAGTCATTCGCAACCTCCTTCTCTGAGTTGCTCCTCCCTCAGTTTCCCTGCCCCGAAGGCTCCCCTCTAATCTTCTGAGCTATTGTCTGTTAGATTCCATAGAGATAGCTCTTGGGAGAGCACAGGGCTAAAGGCAGACCTTTTCTTTTACTGGTTAAACTAACCTGTTGTTTGGAGTCCTGGTGTGACGCTGTAGGATAAGCCCTAGATTGCAAGGTCGATTTGAACCGTAAGGTGGTGATTCAAAGCCACCAACCGCTCCTTGGAAACCCTATGCAGGGTCACTGTGACTTGGAACCAATTCAGTGGCACTTAACAACAACAACATTGTTTGGTTTGAAGAAGACTTGATAGACTGGTTTTGGTTTAAAGACTGTTTCAGGGCATAATTTCAGGGGTTCATCTATCCTCCATAACCCCAGAATATCTCGAGTTGCTGAAAATTTGAAATTCTCTTCTGCATTTCCCCCCCTTTTGATCAGGATGTTTTGATAGTATCTCTGATCACAATGTTTAATGATGGTGAGTGGGCACCACACAGCTCTGGTGTCTTGGCATTAGCCATACATTTCATTTCCTCCTCCTTCCTGCCTCTCCTTTCTCTGTTGCTTCAGGCATATAGAGACCAATTGTGTACCCTAGCTGGCCATTTGCAAGCGTGGAAGACCCCAGGCACTGCTCAACAAATGAAGTGGGACAGAAGCACTGAACACATTATTAGGCCAATTAACTCAGATGAAGTTACTTGTATTTTTAAAATTACATTTAATTTAATATCTTTATGTTATTAGATAATTTTTACTTGATAGTATAATTTATTTTGTTATTTGAATATAAAAAGAGCCCAGGTTGTGTTGTGGCTCACACCCCACTGCCAGGCACCAGGTCGGCAGCCAGCTCACCAGCTGCTCCTCGGGAGACAATGTATAGCCTCAGAATCCTTCTATAGGGCCGCTGTGAGGTGTATCACAGCTGGCACACAACCACCGACAGCCACCACACATCGAAGTTCATAGGTCAATATCACACTCATTAATTTCAGAAGACGATGTGACAGTTGGAGCCCTGGGGTGGCGCTGTGGGTTCGTGCGCTGGACTGCATAGTCAGTTTGAACCACAAGATTGGCAGTTCAAGCTCACCAGCCACTCCTCAAAAACCCTATACAGGGTCGCTGTGGATCAGAACCAACTTGACGCACTTAACAACAACATAAGACAGTTTAGGACCTCTGGTAGCGTAGTGTTTATGAGTCGGGCTGCTAACCTCAAGGTCAGCAGTTCAAAACTACCAGCTGTTCCACGGGTGAACGATGAGGCTTTCTGCTCCCACAAACATTTACAGCCTTAAAAACTCTGTACAGGGTCACTTGAGTCAGAACTGATCCTATAGTACTTAACCACCACCATGTGACAGTTGGTAAATACCATGGCTCCATAGGACAACCACAAAGTTGCTGGTTCAAACTCACCAGCTGCTCCATGGGAGAAGAATGAGGCTTTCTGTTCCCATAAAGGTTTACAGCCTCAGAAACCCTTTACAGGGTCACCATGAGTCAGAACTGACTTCGTGGCACTTAACAATAATACCAATTATTTAAATTTTTTTAGTCAGTTATTTTCTTCGCTTTTTATCTGTTTTTCCCTAAATTTTACATGTGAGGTTTCTGTGCTGACCACCGTCAGCTACTGTGGTTTTTAGGGTACAGAAGAGCGTGTTGTTTAGGTTTTCCTGCATCTGATCTGACTTACATGTTAACAACACAGAAATGTTTTTCTGTTTTTCTTACACGATGCTCTCTTTTGATTGGCATTCCTGTGGAAACCCAACCCGAAGTTTGGATTTCATGTCCACAGGGGTGGGCAACTAAACTGCAAAGAGCACCCCACAATTTGACCTGATTGTCCTTCCTCCCACATTTAAGCAACTGAGCACAGATTCTCACCATACAATCGTGCTGCCTTGGTTGAGCGGGGTCAGTTCCCTTGACAGTATGTGATCATTGTCGGAGGAGTGAGGGAGGGAGGGCTGGGTTCAGAATATCATCGAAAAAGCGTCATGACCATGAGGTGGTAGGATCACCTTTGTGGTTGAGAGAGGGTGTATTTAGGTAATTTGGAGGGAATAAGGTACCTGTTTTCCAGAAATGTGAGTAAGTGATATGCGAAGAGAGAAGTTTTGAAGTATCAATGCTAAGGACTCCGTGTGCTGCCAGGCAAGACTCTCTGACCCCAAGGTTTGGCTGGCATGTGCTGGGACATATTTCTGCTTTACCCAGCTCTTACTGGGTGCCCACTGTGTCTAGCTACTGGGCTAACTAACCACTAGGGAATTGAGAGATATTTGAGTCTTAGCATCTGCCCTAGATAGACTGGCAACATTTTATTACAAGGGGGAGACAAACAGCTTGCGGAAGAACTTCATTTTTCCATGAACTTTTTGAAACCCCACACTTGGCCAGCACTTGGAAGTATCGATTAAGGACTGCAGAAACTTTGGGGACACACATTGATAAGTGGGGATTAAGTGAATGTCCACTTAGTGGATAGTGAGATGCCCCGGATGCCTGTGGTGCTCCTTTTCAGGTTTCTGGGCTGCCAGGTGTATATCACGCCAGCTAGGGATTAGAGGAGTCTTCTCTGGAGCAACAGGAGCAGTGGCAAAATCGTAGGTGCTGACCCATGAGGATTCCTCATCAAAAGAGCTGGGCCACTCGCCACCTAGTCACTCACAGATATCAACAAGCCGTCAGTATACAGTGGATCGCCAGAGGAAGGGACGAATTTGTCTTAGAAGTAGCACAGCCAGAAGAACTCCTTGGAAACAAGGATTGTGAGACTTTGTCTTTCATACTTTGAATGTGTTCATGTTGAACACGTCCAATCCCAAAAGAGTTTCCAGTCACCTGTTGTGTGCCTCCTGGTTAAATGTGAACAAACAGGTTAAAAGGACCAACAGATATGAGGGTGTCTAATTTGAAAATAAAATTACAATAAGTCAACAGAGTCCAGGACCCAGGAAGAAACAGAAAATTCTGGTAAGAGCCGAGTATTGCAGAAAAGCTCTGATGTCTGTAGAGGTATTAAAAGAAGATAGTGCACCCACGAAACAAGAACTGGCTGCTGTTTTAAAAGACTGAAAACCAGGAAGAGCTCTTGGAAATTACAGTGTGTTAGCCAAACTGTTCAGAAGAATTGGGGGATAGAGTTGAAAAACTCTGGGAAGAGAATAAAAAGTAAGAGATGACAGTAGGAAAGATAAGACAATTAGAGGCTCATTCCCAGGAGGTCAGGTCTTCTACTCATGGAACATTGAGCAACCGGAGGAAACAGGTAAGGCCACTATCCAAGAGAAACGCAAGATTTCTGTTAGATCGAAGAGGTGCACCAAGTGGCTAGTATGACAGATGAAAGAAGATGCAGACCATGGAACTTTGTCATAAACTTGAGGATACCAGGGATAAAGGGAGAATTCTAAAATCTTTGTTGTTGTGCACCATTGAGTTGGTTCCGACTCATAGCGACCCTGTATAGGGTGTCCATGGAGCAGCTGGTGGGTTTGAACTGCCAGCCTTGTGGTTCACAGTTCAGTGCTGATCCTACAGAGCCACACCAGGTATTGTTATGTGCTGTCAAGTTGGTTCCCCTCATAGTAACACGGGATGGGGTTTCCGAGGAGTGACTGGTAGCTTTGAACCACCAAATTTGTAGTTAGCAGTCCAGTGCTTATCCTACAGTGCCATACCAGAACTCTTAGTAAACCTCTAGATACTATTCCTCACAGATACTCTAGTTAATTTCACAGACGTTACACAGGATCCTGTTTGACAGTTTCTATATAGATTGTCCAGGGACATTGGTTACGTTTTCCCTACCTTGTCAACACTCTGTGTCCTGGTTGTTCCATTTCCACCCCTCTACTTTCCCTGCCCCCCTATCTTCTCATCTTTGCCTTAGAGAGTAAATATGGACCCTTTGGATTCATAGGAGGGGCTTCAAACATTTGTGGAAGAATTCCATTATCTTTTTTTTTTTTTTAGTTTTTATTGTGAAATATGTGATAGTATACACGGGAGAACCTTTGCTTTACATTCATCATATCATTTCGTTTCATTGCAATGATTACAGTTCCCTGCATGCATCATCAAACAGCCAAAGGGTACACTCTGCAAGCCTGCCCCCTGGTTGTCAACACACAAACCCTCTCCCTCCCAGAGTCCAGAGACCCCAGCCACTCCATCTCTCCACATCATCGTCTCTGCCTCCATCTCTGGCGTCACTGCTTCTCCTGATAGGGTCCCACACTCCGCTTTTCTCCCTTGATGGTCCCAGGGTCCTCCACTCCTGCACTGCAAGATCAGCCCCTCCTTTCCTTTTGTTACAAAACATCTACCTTTACATTTCCAACCCTCACAGTCAGTCCTGATAGCAATTCACTATTGAACCACAAGAGTCTTATCCCCATGTCCTTTCACCAGCCCCGTCTAGCCAGGTTGGAAACTACTCAGTGTAGATTCTGTCTTCCCCTGTACCCTCTGAAACTAGGCTCCCTCTTGAAAGCTTGTAAGCCAGACACTTCATGCCTTTTGTAGCACCTCCATTTTGGGTAGCCAATGTCTAAGTTGCCCATTCCTATCAACCCTGTGTACTGAGGAGGTAGGAATGATCCTCACTGTAAAGATTTGTTCCCTCTTTTGAGCTACTACATCCACAAGCATAGGTCAAGTTCATCAAATTTAGCGGATTACTCTTTTTTTCCTCTTCTTTCTTCCTCGAGTCGAGTTCTGGTCATCCAGCCATTGAAGCTAGGTGAAATGGGTACTATCTGCAAGTATGGGTGTTCTTGTGCATCTCCCCTCACTTCATATCAGCCGGACCCTTCACTCTCCACTTTAGCCCTCTATGGCCATGTCCCTGTCCCTGGGCCCCGGAGTCCCCAGGTCTCTTCGTATTGCTGGCCAGCCATGTCTCAACCCAGGTTGACAGGAGTCTATTGAACGTGGTCGGATTTAGGGCCCAACTTCATTGCTGTTTTTCCCCCACTTCTCTTTATCGGTGACCAATGTGCTCAGAATTCCGTTATCTTTTCATTACATTTTCCCGTGAACTTTTTAAAGCTCACACATACAGCTAAGCCCAGTATTTTAAGGTGTATGGAAATACTCAACATCCAATAAGAAAAAAATCCCTAATGTTTGTTTGGTATCCAGTAAAAAAATTGCTAGGCAAAGGGATTAAAAACACAGGAGAGAATTTCAAATTCTTATGAAATTCAGACTTCCTAGAGCTATTGTTGTTGTTAAGTGCTGTCAAATCAATTCTGACCCATAGTGACCCTGTATAGGGTTTCTGAGGAGCAGCTAGTGAGTTTGAACCACCGACCTTGCAGTCCAGCCCATTATCCTGCAGCACCACACCGGACTTTCTAGAGCCATTGGGACTGGACAGACTCCAGAAACTATCGCTCTGAGATCATCTTTAAACCTTAAACAAACCAACCCCTGGAGTCTTTATTACAAACAGTAGTAGTTTAGCTTAATTAGTAAAGAAAGTCTGCCTTGAGCATTGTACTCTTTTTTTTTCTCCTTTATTTTAACTTTTATTGTAAATTGAGTAAAGGTTTACAAATAAGATCATCAGTTTTACAGGCAACAGATCATACATTTTGTTGCATGATTGCAATCCCCTCTGTGAACAACAGGTATCCTGCTTCATTCCTGTGATTCCTATTTCCATTCAACCCTCCTTCCCATCACTTCTCAACTTTGTTCTTAGGTAAATGTTGCCCTTTTGATTTTTTTAAGGTTTTTATTGTGGATTGAGTGAAAGTTTACAGGGCAGATCATCAGTTTTACATTCAACAAATCATATACTTTTCTTCATTACATCGATTACAATCCCCTCCATGTACCATCAGTTAACAGCATTTTTTTCTATTCACTTTAGCTTTTTTAAAAAACACACAAACAAAAAAACCCACTCAGGCATGTATAATAAATTACATCTCCAAAGGGCACATTCTGCAAGTCTGCTCCTGGTCACCGGCTCTTAGTCCTTCTTTTCTTAGTCCATGAATCTACTACAGTCCTCAGCCGCTCCCCTTCTCCATGCCCCCATCTCTGGTGCTGCTGCTTCTCTGGAGAAGGTCCCGCATTCTACTTGTGTGTTCCTCTCGATGATCCTAGGATCCTCTGTTTCTGGACTGTAAGATTAACCACTCCCCTTTTTTTATTACAAAACTTCTACCTTTACAATTGTGACAGTCTCAATTAGTCATGATAATAGTTATTCACTATTGAATCTTAACAAATCTTATCGCTATCTATCTTCACCAGACCCATCCAGACAAGATGACAGCCATTCAGTGGGGACTCTTTCTTTCCCCCCATACTCTTAAGCTAAACTCCCTCTTGAAACCTTGTAAGCCAGTCACTTTGTGCCTTTATAGCCCCTTCATTTTAGGTAGTCAGTGTCCAAGTTGCCCGCTCCTATCCAGTCTGTGTACAGAGTGGATAGCATTGAAACTTGATTTGAAGACTCTTTCCCTCTCTGTT
>NW_006408823.1:184079-195002 GCF_000296735.1 Chrysochloris asiatica
TTTCAAGATGCCACTGTTGGACGTTTTGATGTAATTTAGGATTTAATTTTTGGCCTATATCTTTTTTTGTCTGCTTGTCCTGCTCCACAATCCCCGTTAAGGCCTTTTTTCTAGTTGTAAACCGTTCAGGGCCCAGCCATTTGGTTTTAATTGGAAACTGTCTCTTTAAATTTCAAGGAGATCTGTGCGCATGTGTAGTAGAACCCTCCGAAGGTAGGGCTGAGGTGCCCACTAGCTCAGGCACCCCTATAGTCACCAGAATGGAGGTGCGCAGACAGCAAGGGACCAATGAACAGATAACAAAAGAGAAGATTGTCCACACCTTTATCTCAGCGGTTCTTCCAGGTGTCTATGGCCGTTCCGATCCTTCCCCCGCTTGGTCTCAACCCAAGATGGCGGCTCCTGGAGCAGCCGAGAGTCCTGGACTAGAAAGCAATGGATTTCTTGCTTCTGCCACAAATTCCCCCAGCTGTGAGCCTTCCAACCTTGTAAGTATTCCTTTAGATGTGGTTCAGAGTTCTGGGACATCTCCTGAGCCTGCTTGGTTGGGTATTCTGTGTTGTTGTTGGCGGAGCTCCTTTACTGCACATCCACCCCATCCACCATCTTGTTTGTTCCGCAGCATTGTACTCTTTTAATGGGATGAAATTGGCAACGGCAACTCTAAAGATTAGATAAGAGTCTTAGGAAGCAGTGGCTTTATGTTCATGGGGGTGGGAACAATTCAGAATAGGAAGGTGGAAACGGTTGCACAACTCCAAAAATGTAATCAGTGAGACTATGATTAGTGTTTGTTCATCTGTGTATACTCTCAAGAAAAACTTAAAAAAATTGTTAAATGACCAGGCATAATACGGAGAAAGGGAATCCTGGTATGGCACTGTAAGATAAGTACTGGACTGCTAACTGCAAGGTTTGCAGTTCAAACCCACCAGCTGCTCCTTGGAAACCCAATACAGGGTCATTATGATCCGGGACAGACAGGACAGCACCTAACAACAACATGGTGCTGTAGGGATAAGCAATGGCCGCTCGGTGGAGGAAAGGTGAAACCTTTGCTCCTGTAAAGATTTACAGCCTTGAAAACCCTATACAGCGCCACTATGTGCTGGAATCGACTTGATGGCCATGAGTGAAAATAAGGAGAAATATCCAGAACTGATACAGTGTTACTGTATCAGTAACAAGAACATGTAAACCACATAGTCAAGCTGTAGAGTATGTTAAGAAGTATGGAAGATATGTAAAAGAAATCTCAAACAAAACTTAAAGAGATGGGAAAAAAAACCTGAGATGAAAAATGTGCTCAGTGGGGTGAACAGCAGATTAGACACTGCAGAAGATGTTACACAACTTGAAGTCACAGCAATAGGAACTGTCCAAAATGAAAAGACAAAACCCAAAAATACTGCACGTTATCAATTTATTGATTCCCCTCCAAACCCACCATTTTTGTTTTTGTCTTCTCTGTGTTCTTGGGGCTAGACCTTGTAAATAGTTCTCCTTTGCCAGAAAGATGTTAAGATTGTCAGTGAGGTACTGGAGAGACTGAAGGGACAAAGGGTCTTTTCCTAGTCCTAGTGTGACTTGCTCTTGCCATCCTTGGAAACCATGCCTCCTCTTCCACCCCTTTGCTCTGAGGTCACTCTGCAGTTGGCTCCTACAGGACACGGCTTTCTCCAGGAGTTGCCTAATGTCACCGTGTCTTCATCCTACTAAGTTCTCAACTTGGACAGAATCAGTGCAAATCAAAAGATAGAGAAGTAATATTTTTTAAGTACTGAAAGGAAAAAAAATCTGTCAACCTAGAGTTGTATATCCAGCAAAAATGTCTTTCTAAGACTACCGGAACCAAGTTCAAATTTCTTCAAATTTCCAAATCATCTTCATAGCTTTCTGTCTCTGTCTCGGGTCTGATCAAAGATTGTGTGTCTCTAATCTCTTTCCACTGGGTACTGCCAACCTTTTTTCGTTTTTTGTAACAGTGGCATTTGAAGAGGTTAGGCCAAGTATCTTTCAGAATGTCACTCAATATGAATTTTGTTAGGTTGTTCCCTTGTGATTAGATTTAAATAAGCATTTTTGGCAAGAATACCACATCAGCGAAATGTCCTCGGTGTGTCACCGTGGGTGCGCATAATGTCCATTTGGCTCACTGCTGATATTGATAAGTCAGTTTGATCAGATGCTTGAGGCAGGTCTGCTAGATTTCTTCATGGTGAAGAGATCTTTTATCTTTGTAAATACCTCTGTGTGGGGTGACCCCTTTTCTCTCTGTAAATACCCCTGTGTGGGGTGACCCTTTTCTCTTTATAAATGGCCTCTTGTCTCACTGTAGATGCCCCTGTGTGGGTCGCCCCTTTGCCCACTGCAGATGCCCCTGTGTGGGTTGCCCCTTTGCCCACTGCAGATGCCCCTGTGTGGGGTCTCCCCTTTGCTCACTGTAGATACCCCTGTGTGAGTCACCCCTTTGCTCACTGTAGATGCCCTTAATCATTTTTAAGGACATGTTTTGGAAGAACAGTGAGTCCTGTCCCTGTTACATCATTGTGTCTTCAGGGCTAGGTCCTCGAGTCCTTTGGTGAAGACCATGCCCCACTCTGTGGGGTAGCAGGGATCCCTCCAGGCCTTGCCTGTGCCAACCTTGACTCAGGAGAGGTGCTCGGGGTGTCTGGTGGCACCTCTCCTTCCTCTTTGCAGGAGATCAACTCTCCTGCTAGATCAGCGTCCTTTGCAGACTGCAGGAAGGCTCCCCAGGAAATGGTCTTTCTGTTGCCAAGTCTCTGCCAGGACCTGTTGCAGCTCACATTTCCACGGTGCAGGTGGGCGCCTTCGTCCTGATCGCCTCTGAGACCATCCTGGCACCAGACTCCCCGACGAGATTCCCCTGGAGACTGGGAGAGAAGGGGCTTGACAATGGGGCCGGAGGACTGAGGGGTTCCCTCTCCATCATGCAGAATTCTCTGTGCACTTCCAGGACCCCTCCTATACATACTCCTGAGCTTGAGAGGGAATAGGGGTCAGCTGGCTCCCAAATCAGGCCAAAGGCAGAGCCCGACCTCAGGGTGAGCAAGAACAGCCAGAAGGGTGGATGGGGTGGGCTGGACACAGCTGGGCCACACTCACTTGATGTACTGGAGTCCATGGTTCCCAGACAGCGCCGAGGCCACACATATCGCTCCGTCCATCCCCAGAGAATTTTCTTGAAGACTAAACAAAAAGATGGATGTGCTATGGTGAGCCCTCAGAACAAAAGGAAGCAATGCCAAGTGGTCCTGGTAGCGCAGCAGAGAGGAGCAAAAAGTTCCCCGGGTGATTGGTGCCGAGATGCCACAGCGCCAGTTAGGTGTCATGGCGTCTTCATCCATGTGCCACAGATGACGGAGAACCGTGAATGCAGACACTAAGCTACTTACCACTGATGACAACTCAGCCCAGCAAGCCAACTCGTCTGCCATGAAACGGGGGCTACAGGCTGACCTGGTTGATACTGTGGGCTCAGTTTCAGGCCACCACGATGATGGCCTTCAAGCAAGCCACACGAAATGTTTGGTTTTCCCAGTGCAGAACATTCAGGTCTGTAGAACTAGAGATTGTAGCAGCAGCGTGTGCAGAATGAAAAAGTTTGAACTATTTCTAGAATAACTAAAATGGGACACGGAAACATAAACTGAGCACACGCTGCTGGGAAAATGGCACCAGTAGACTTGACACAAACTTCCCAAAGGAGTATCTACGAAGCACAGTAGAGCAAAGCGCCGTGAACAAGGTCTGCCCGTGTCATCGTCGGAAGCATCTGAGCCCTGCTTTTTCACAAGGAAGCAGCAGCAGAGGAAACCACCAGCATTTATCCCAGGGCCTCCACAACCACCTACTTGAGTCTTCGCAGACTGGAGTTCACCTTGAGAGCATTGGCCAGGGCTCTGGCTCCTGCCACCCCAATGGTGTTTCCTCGTAAGCTGCCGGGGAGAATGGGAACCTTAAGGTGTGGTGCCAGGCTGACGGCTGGTAGTGTACAGGGTGACTTGATGGAGAAAACGTAGACTTCAGCAACCACCAACAGGGTCTGTCTTCCCTCACTTCCCCAGCCAATTGGACTAAGTCCCACTCAAAGGAACAAGGCACATAAGAAAGGGTGAAGCTGGTTCAATTTGGGTGGTTTGGTGGCACTCTCATCTCCTTTTTAACTTCAGAGAAACAGGAGGCCAACACAGAAGAGGCCTCACTCCACCCAGCCGATTCCCAACGTGCTCAGCATCGCTGGGTCCATAAGAGCAGGGTGACTGGACACATCCAAGTGCCTCACGGAGCCTGAGGCTGCCCCTCCCTAGGAGTTGGAGCATCTCAGAGACCAACATCAATGGCTACTGGCCACCCTAGAGCCCTAAACAGGGCCTTTGTCCAGCCTGGGCAAAGCCAACCCAGAGAGGAGAGCAAAAGGAAAAGCGGAGGGACCCGGAGGGAAAGGGAGACTAAGGAAGGTGGGGACTGATCCCTTTTAAGAAGGGACAAGCATAATCCATTTTACAACGGGATTATTTTATGCTTTGATTTTTTTGGTTGAAACCATGAATTTTCAGTAATGGATGGCATTTTGAATGAAATGAAGAAACTAAATCTTTTTTTAAGATAGGATTTTGAAACAGTTAGTGGGACATATGTCCCAAGGTGGTCTTGCACTGGGATTGCTGGGATGAGGCCATTTCTTCAGATTTACAATTTTATACAGGCCCCCACCAGATGGCGGCATACACAAAAAACAGGATAGCAGCCTCCCACTAAGCCCCAGAGGTGGAAAATGCAGGTGGGTGCTAATGTCCAAAGGGCTCCGAAAGGTTAGATGAAGATTATTAAAATGAGCTGGAAGCTTCCATGCAAACTGGATTTGAATCAACAGCTTGGTTTCTCAGGGCAGGGGACAGAGCTGAAGACTGCAGTACTTACTCGAGAATCTCCAAGGTTCTGTTCACAGCCAGGGCCTCCCCCAGCGCTTGGGCCCCCGGGGCACCAATGGACGCCACCTGGAGGCTGATACAGGAGAGTCGATCATTGCCACATCAGCTGGGGTCTCTAGCCTCACATCTCCCCCCATTCCAGTTTCTCTCTACCTTTCCCTTCCTTTTGTCCCAACTGCTTCTTGACCCAGGGCTGAAACTGGGAGGAAGCACTGAAAACTATTAACTAATGATCTGTCCTGCCCAGGACCGAGACCTGGGTGCTGAGGGTGTGAGAAGTCGAGTTGTCTCCTAGAAAGTTTCAGGAAGAACACTCACTGTACCCAGAGTGTTAACTCTCCTAATGACTTCCCAGGTGTTAAAATGAAGAAATCCAACACACCTGACTGGTACACCAAATTAGTGTTTTGCATGGGAGGGTTAGAGGGTCAGCTTCCCGGGACTTACTAGAGAGCAGTGAGGGCCGTGTTTGCTCTCAGCGCATTGGCCATCGCAGAAGCTCCTTCATCCCCGATGGCGTTCTCCTGTAAACTGGAACATGGGTAGTGAGCTGCCTCTGGCCGTGTGGACACCAGGCTTGGGTCATCTAGACTGAATTCAGGCTCCACAGATGTGGAGACAGACTTCCAGCTTTCTATTGGGTATATAGTTGAAAGCTGTGCTACCCACTCTGGCTTTTTTTTCTTGGGGGTCTCCATTCTTCATCAAAGTCCTATATGCTCATTAACCTTCAGACAGGTCTGAACAAGCAAGTAAAGAACATGCTGTGGAGATAACTTTCAACAAGGGTTTGGAACAAAAAGAATTATGGTTTTCACTGCCAATCAGAAGACTCAATGGAAGCTCCCTCTCTCTGAGGCAGTTTTGCTGTCTGGGTCTTCACATCTCTTTGTCCCACCAAACTGGGCAGAGCAGCAGACCCAGGAGCAGTGACGGGAACAATTTGCATCAATTACTTTAACAAACAATCGAGAGGATGTTATTGGGCTGTTCATCACAAAGTCCTGGTGTTGCACTGTGGGTTACTGCAGTACGCTGCAAGGTCAGTTCGAACCTCAAGGTTGACAGTTTAAACTTAACCAGCCACTCCTAAGAAATCCTATATAGGCTCACTATGAGTTGGAATCAACTAGATGGCACTTAACAACTCATAAAGTCCGGAGGCGGGTTCAAACCCACCCGCTTCTTAGGACAAAATGAGGCAGTGCATTTCCTCAGAGATTTACAGTCTCAGGAACCCTATGGGGCAGTTCTGCCCTGTCCTAGAGGGTTTCTGTGATTTGGAATTGACTTGATAGCACTGGGTTTGGTTTGGGTTTTGGGTTTTGGTGTGTGCTAAGTGTTAAGCAAGATGTCCTGGTGTGGCACTGTAGGATAAGTACTAGACTGCTAACCAAAAGGTTGGCTGTTCAAACTCACCAACCACCTGTCAGAAACTCCATGACACTTTACAATAACAAGTGTTGTGTAAAGCAACAACCCTAACTACTCTTTGGGTTCAGGTGGGGAGACAATGAGTCAACAGGTCAGGTGCAGACTGCAGGGGTCCCACATGGTCACCTGCCACAGGCTGGTCACACAAAGCTGCCTAGGGAAAATGGATCGAAACCAAAACATGAAGGAGAAGAGAGAGGAGAAGGAGGGCTTGGCACATCAAAGGAACCCAGAGCAGTGGAGTCTCCACCCTGGGGCAGAGTTGTATGGGGTTGGCACAGTGAAGGGGGAGGCTGGGACTAACCCAGGGAGCAGACCCTGGACAACCATGTGACTCTCACCCAGGAGGGGGACCGAGTTTAGAAAGCTTTAGAGTCAGCAGTCTGAGACGAGGGGCTGGATGCTGACATGAGAAGACGAGTTGGGAGGCTTCCACTGGTGAATGTTGTCGGTGGCAGAGGGACAGAGGGAAATGGACAGTCGAGGGAGGTGCTGGGCAGGAGAAAGCTCAGCATGTAGAGATGACGTGGGTGTGGGATGGGGGGCAGCATTGGTCTGCTGGCTCTAGTCAGGCGATGGAGAAGCGAGAAAGAGGCGGGCCTGTGAAGAGCTACAGGGAGAGACAATCCCAGCAAAGGGGCAGACTGGGCAGTGACCCTGTGAGTGTGGAGCTCGGGAGGGAGGTTTAGGGCAGATGTGAGGTAGAGAGCCCTGGGAGGGGAGGGAGTCAACAGGAAAGCTGGTGGAGGGAGATGGCCTAGAGCCGCAGCGTAAGAACAGTGGGAGGTAAGAGATGGAAAGTCTACGAACAGAGGGGACCAGCCTTAGAGGAGCGAACCTGAAGATGAGGCGCACTGGGTTCCCCGCGTTTTACCGCTGCTCTGAGCCGATTGTGATTCCTAGTGACTGTACATGACAGAGTAGAACTGTCCTAAAGGGTCCCTGAGACAGTACACCTTTACAGAAGCAGACTCTGAGCATCTTTTTCTCATGGAGCAGCTGATGGGTTTGAACCACTGACCTTTCTGTTAGCAGCTGAGCATTTGAACTACTATGCCAGCAGGACTCCTCATTAGGTTCAACGTACCCAAAACAAACCAAACACAGTTACCATACCACCCAGCAGCCCTCTCCCAGGGACAAACCACACACACGAAAACGCGTACACACATGCTCATAGTAGCTTGATGCCCAATAGGCAAAAGGTGCAAACAGCTCCAATGTCCACCCACAGACCAATGGAGAAACAAAATGTCTATCCATACCAAACCCAAACTCAACCCAGTGCCGCTCAGTGACTGTGACTCGTGGAGACCCTGGAGGACAGAGCAGAACTGTTCCATGGGGTTTCCGACCAGGATGTCATCTGGATGGATGCACACTGCCATGTCTTTCTTCCTTGGAGCGGCTGGTGGATTTGAACCACTGACCTTTCAGTTAGCAGCTGAATGCACAACCACTGTACTACCAGGGCTCCTTTCAGTCCATATGAAGGAGCTTCAAAAAGTCCATGGAAAAAATGGAATGTTTCTACAAAATTTCTTGAAGCCCCCTCATACTATGTGATATTTATTCAGCCAAGAAAAAGGAATGCCGTTGCAGATCATGTGACAGTGTGGATTAACTTTGCCAACATGCTGAGGGAAGGGAGCCGGACACAAGAGGACACAGGATTCCGTCCCGTGAACTCTAGGGAGGGGGGCAGGGGGACATGGAGGATGGTGGGGGCACTTAGGGCCACTTTGAAGGAGAGGAAAGCATCCTAAATGGGCTCTGGTGGTGGCTGCACCACCGGTGTGTCCCCTCTCCCCCAGCAGCCTCCACGGGGCCCCACTTACTCCAGACTGGTCAGGGTCCTGTTGAACTGGAGAGCTTGTCCCAGGGCCTTGGCAGCGCTGGCCTGGAGGAAGTTCCACTGCAGGCTGAACAGACAGACACCCGTGAGCACATAGCCTGGGAGCAGATCAGGTGTCCCAAGGGTCCCAGGAACGAGGGTGCCTGGGACAGAGGGTCTGACATCTGGGCAGGTGGTGCTCACAGGACTGGATCCTGGCCACTGAAGTGGGCAGGACAATTCCCGCCATGCTCAGTCCACTCACACGGGGGACCCTGCACAGAGCACGTGACACACAAGAGGCATAGCCTGTCTGCCTGTCAGCCCCAGGAGGCAGGACGTGAAACTTGAACAGACCCTGAGACTGGGCCCTGCGGCGGGCAGACTCACTGAAGAGATGTGAGGGCACGGTTTTCTCTCAAGGCCCCCGCAATGGCCTGTGCTCCGCGGTCGTGGAGGAGGTTGGCAGTCAGGCTAGGAGAAAGGGGGAGCCTTGGTCACTGGTGAACCCAGACCACCTGCCCCAGGACCACGCTTCTGTGCCTGGCATGTGAAGTGGCCGGCTGGCTGTGCTGAGTCTGACAGCACCCCGACAAGGCAAGTGTCACCGGCTTGGAAAGGTGCCATGGTGTTACAGACAGGAGTTGGCAGAGCCAAGGTTCCCACTGGGAGGTCCACCTGGGGCACCTAACACTTGTGCTGCACGTTTGTCACCACAGGAGGGAGACTGGCCCAGTGTCTCCACTTGGAAGTGGAGGGCAGAGGTGGGAGGAACCAGGTCAGGGCTGGCACCAAACACCAGGTGGGGGAGGGGGCATGGTTCACCATGACTGCATGCCTAGGAGCCCCGTCAGAAGTGACCCTCAGAGAGCACAGCCCTGCCCCTCCTCACCCCCACTACGTACTCCAGGTTCCTTAGGGTATTGTTGGCACAGAGGGCACGGGCGAGAGGCTGGGCTCCCTCCGCACTGATGGAGTTTTCTCGGAGGCTGAGGAGAGAGAAGGAAGCCCCTGACCTTCCGACCTGGCAGGTGGAGGCCTCAGCCAGGCGACAAGCCAGATGCATAGGCTCCTCAAAGCTCAAGCAAACTCAGGGGGCCCTGAGTCTCCTGAATGACCAGAGGTGAGGTGTGAAGGAGCCTGTCCCACCAGCAGGGCCCAGGGGCGTAGCAAGAGGAGAGAAGATGCCAGGATCTCCAGGCGAGAGGGGCAAGAGGCAGGTGAGTCCGTGGGAGCCTGAAGAATCAGCATGTGGGAAAGGAGAAGGCAGCGGCTCCACCTGAGGGACAGGCTGCCCCCCATCCCATGAGAGCAAGAGTGACCCACTCCCAAGGCTGCCTGCCTTTGGTCCTAACACCTCAGGGAGGCATGTGTGGGCTCCCACCATGGGCCTGACTTCCCGAGTCCCCTTGTCCTTTCAGACCCTCCCCCATGGTAACAAATGCTGTGGTTGGAGAGGAGTGGACAGGACTCACCTGAGGTTGACGAGGGTCTGGTTGGTGCAGAGGGCCCCCGCCAGTGCTGTCACCCCCGTGTCGCTGATGGAATTGCTCTGCAAGCTGCACATGGAGGGTGGGCTCACGTGGCTGTCCCCAGAGGCTGTCCCAAGACCCCAGGATGTCCAGCCTGAGCCATGAGCTGGGTTCAGCAGGGAGGGAGGGTCCCTGGGGCAGGTTCCACCTGCATCTCTCATCACCTCTTTCCTTTCCCACCCTAAAGAGGCTCGGTCAGGTGAAGGGGTTAAATTAAACACCACAGCCCTGAAGTGTAGACTCTGCCTTAATGTGAGTGGCTCCAAATGGCCTCTGAAGGGCATGAGTTGTGTCTGAAGTCCCCAGAGCAAATGACAGGCAGTGCCAAGCTCCCCACCCCACCCCATACCATGGCAGCTGGTGGCTGGCTTCCAGTCACCTGTGCCAGCTTTCTATGGGCACTGCATTTAGTCATAGAAAACTCCAGAGCCAACCAAACCCCTAGCGTCCAGGGGAAGTGGAGCTGGCACCGTAGATGTGGAGGGGGAGAGACTGACATCAGGATAGATTGGTTGGTTGGGTTCTGCCAGGGATACGGTCTGACCAGCAGCTAGATGGAGACCCCAGGGGAGTTACCCTCCACCCACAGCACCCCTGGAGGGGGTCAGGCAGACTCACTCCAAGCTCTCTAGGCCCTGGTTCACCTTCAGGGCCTCCGCTAGGGCCTTGGCGCCTCCATCACCAATGCTGTTACTGGAGAACCTACAAGAGATGCAACAGGGGTGAGCCAATTGCCTGGAGCCGCCAGGCAGGTCCTGGTCCAGTGGGGAGGTGGGGTCCAGGAAGCCCTTTCAGGGTTGGCGGTATCCATTGTCTCAAGAACGTCCAGTGCATTGTTCTGCCTGTTGGCTAGTAGCTGCTGCAAGTGACCACCTGCCTCCTGTAAGAGGACAATGTGGCAAAGTCTGGGGCTCCCTGGCAATGAGAGAGATTTGTGGTATTTTATGTAAATGGGACTCTCTTCTGCTAGGTGGCAAGGCAGTAAGAACATTACCCTGAAAGGTCAGGGTTCACCAGTCCTAGATATTGGGTCTCCATTATCCTGGTCTGATAGTTTGAATGTCAGAGCCAACAATCATTACTCCCACATCCATCAGGCCATTCATTTATCCATCTACCCATCCATCCATCTACCCATCCACCCATCCATCCATCCACTCATCCACCC
>NW_006408823.1:195102-209429 GCF_000296735.1 Chrysochloris asiatica
CCATCCACGCATCCACCCACCCACCCATCCATCCATCCACTCATCCATCCATTCACCATACATACATATATACATCTATCCATCCATCCACCCATCCATCCATCCATCCACCCATCCATCCATCCATCCACGCATCCACCCATCCACCCACCCACCCATCCATCCATCCACTCATCCATCCATTCACCATACATACATACATACATCTATCCATCCATCTATCCATCCATCCACTCATCCATCTAGGCACCCATCTATCCCATTCTCACAAATGTTTACAGTGGGCTAGGCATTCACAGGCACCCAGGACACCAATTTGGTCCTTCTGCATTTCTCACATGAGCTCCTTCAAGCTCCTGTTCTGCTTCAGGGCGTCTGCCATCTGCTGGACTCCCTTGGGCCCAATAGTGTTCTTCTGCAAGCTGTGGAAGAGGAGAGGGTGTCCCTGAGTGAAGCTGGTTACAACCATTCCCAGGTCTTCGACAGCCAAGTCAAGTTTAGGAGCTAGAGAAACTTTGACAAGCTAGTCTAGATTAGAAACTACTCCTTTTATCACAGCATGTGGTGAGGTGGGAATTCTCCAGGAAAGGTCTGTGACTCATTACCAGAGTGTTGCCAATGACGTCATTATAGGTCTGTTGCCACACCTTCCCTTCTAAGGAGCTAGGAAGCAGTGATTGGTGGATACCCAGAATATCTGGCAGCCTCCCAAGTGGATGTCCATGTATAAGTCCAGCTGTCCACTCAACAGCCAATAATCTCTCGCCATCTCCCAACACTAGAAAGCTCTCTGGATAGCAGAGATCAGAGGGCAGATGCTCCTTATCAATTCCTCTTCTCTAAAAGCTACTTCCTTTTTATAGTAAGTCTGGTGGAAGGAGATGTAACAGGAAAGTCTCATGGCTGGTGAGAAAACTGGCTCTTAGGCTCCTCTTCGCACCAGGGCATCTACACAATGGATTTTTCCTGGATCCCCAAGAGAGAGACTTCCCCTACCCTCTGCTTCAAACATTTCTTTTCAAGAACACCTGTAACTGTCAATCCTTTCTCGATCCCTTTGAGATGTTGTTGATAGATGCCACTGAGTCATCCTGACTCATAGTGAATATAGCGTTTCCAAGGAGTACCTGGAGAGTTTGAACCAGTGACCTTCTGGTCAGCAGTCTGGTGAAGATGTATGTCAACATTTTCAAAAGCTCAATAAATCTCCTGCTGGTTTGGCAATCCAAGGAGCTTCCTCTTTGAAATGTAAACTTCAAGGAGCTAGTGCCCCAGTATCCCTGCCTCCTTACCATAGCACCTGCTTGTCATGGAGACATGAGAGATTTTAGTTTTCCTATGGCTAAAGGCAGTTAACTAACACAGGTGGCCACCCAGTTACCAGGTGAATTTAGGATGAACTGTGTGTGACAAATGGTGCCAGGTTTCCTGACTAGAGACTAGTGACGGTTTCTCTTGAGAACATGTTGGTAGTGAGTCAAGCTGACCCGGATACATAGGAGGCTGAACGTTCTTTCTGTCTTTGTCACGATCTGGTTTAAGGCTTATCCAGTAAAAAAAACAGTTTTGTTCTCTCCTATATTTGTGGACAGGATTTTCTGGGAGGGCAGAAGATTTTCTTTTGAATCTTCTTCCAGCACATGTTCTCTGGAACAGAGTCTGGCATCAGTTTTCCAGGGGCCATCTGGACAGGTGAGAAAGTCTCTGGGTCTCACCGACATCCATTCCTCCTCACAGAAAACAGGAAGAGACACCCTTGGGGAAGGGCAAAAGAGGAGAGAGGTGGCAGCCTGTCCACTTACTGCAGCATGCAGAGGGTCCGAGTGGTGGCCAAGGCCTCAGCCATGGACCTGGCACCATCGTCCTTGATCACGTTGCTCTGGAGGCTGTGGAGATGAGGGAGAGGAGTGTCACTGTGGAGCAAAAGAGAGCCTCCAATGATCCTGATGGGGACTCTCATCTCTCTCATCCAGGAAGATACCTCAGGGCTACCAAGGCAGTTCAAACTTACTAGCCACTCCTCAGAAGCCCTATACCGGGCGGCTATGAGTCAGAATTGACTTGACAGCACAGAACACCACCACCAGCACCATCATATGACCCTGCAATTCCACTCCCAGGTAGGTACATACCCAAGAGAAATGAAAATATATATGCATGAAAATGTTGATAGCAACAGTATTCAAATAACCAAAAGGTGGAAGCAATTCAAATGTCCATCAGTGGATGAATTGATAAGCAATTTTTATTATCCACACCATGGAATATTATTTGGTCATATTACATGGGACAAAGTGGACAAACCTTGAAAACTCATTGAGTGGAAAGAAGGCAGACACGAAGGGCCACATATTACATGATTCCATTTATAGAACATATCCGTACATTAAGACATAAAGTAGATTTATGGTTTGCAGAGACTGGGGACAGGGAAAAAAGGGGAAGGACTGTTAAATGAATAAGGAGACCTGGGGGTGATGGGAATGTTTTGGAACAAGACAGAGGTGATGACATCATACTATCAATGTCCTAAATGCCACTGAAGTGTACACTTTAAAATGTTACATTTATATGATTTTCACCTCAAAAAAGAAAGTAAAATGGAAAAAAAAGAGATAATTCCAGACTTAACTAAGGATGGCTACACCCACAGGCACCTACAAAAGGACAGAACCAACCACACCAAACACAGGGACCTTCTGAAATGTGGGCTCTTCAGGGTGCCAAAAACACTTCATGAAACAATTAGGACACCATGACTTTGGGAATTTCCCCTTCTATAAAAGACAAGAGGTTTTCCTATCATTTTTATTATTTTGCCTTTCCCCACCCGCAGCCCCTGCTTTTCCTCTATCCACTCTTCAGGTCATAAACAAGCACGCAGAGTAAAGAGGGGCTGGAACTTTGAAACTTGCTTAGCATACAAGACCCCATGGTATCCAGTGGGCTGGACCCCAGGCCTACCATTTAGAAACCCTCCCGTTTGGTAGCATTTGAGGAAAAGGTTTTCTAGACTCTCTGAAATTAACCATTTTAAAGTGTGCACTTTGGTGGCTGGGGGAAGCAGGGATTGGGGGCAGGTAACGTACCTCAGAGAAGCCAGAGTGCGGTTAATCTTCAGAGCATCTGCCAGGGCCTTGGCCCCTTGTGGCCCAATGGAGTTACCTCGGAGGCTGGTGAAGGAAGAGAGAAAGAATTACCCCCATTCATTTGACTTCTAGGGTGGGAAAGAAGAGGAATTACACTGATCCTCAAAAAGGGTCAAGGTTAAGGATTTTCGTGTTTGATGGAAGTGGGGCAGAGATCTTATATAGTCAGACATGGAAGAAGTTTTCCAAGATAGTCCCCTGTGATGGGAGAGAAATCAGGACTTGATGGATTATTGGGAATTAATGCAAATTAAGGAGAATTATAATCCCACATTTGGGACTGAAAAACCCAGTACTTCACTGGGTCCGATTTAGCAGTCTTGGGGATGACACTCAGGCAAGAGTCCAGGGGCAAGCAAGGCTTTGCTTGCTCAGTTGTCCTTCCAATCCACCCAGAGGAGAGTGTGAGCCAGGATGAAGTCTCTCTGATTCCTAATCTTACAGAATTGAGGGACCATCAGGGGCCCAGAGATCTTGGAACCTACTTTAAATGCAGTATGGAGTCCATGCCCAGAGGCTAACCGTGGGGGAAGGGTGGATGAAGCCAGTCTCTTGGCTGAGGAGGAAAGAGCCTATACAAGATGGTCCACATACTTTTCCTCTTCCAATGGCAAAACATAGATAGGCCTGTGGTATCCTACTTACTCCAGAGCAGTCAGACTTCTGTTGACCAGAAGGGATCTGGCCAGAGCTTTGGCCCCTTTGTTGCTAATCTGGTTCTCAGCCAAGCTGCCCAAAGAAAGGGAGAGGAGTGAGTGGTTAATTAGGGCCATCCATCCATCACCTCTTCCTTCATGCCATGCCTGTGGTTGAATCCCTAGCCCTCCCCAGCATCATCAGGACCTAGACATGAATGGAAATGAGGTAACCCCTTGAAACAGGATGGTCAAACACAGGCGCACCGCTGAGCCTGGGCAAACTAGGGCAAGAGTAGGTGGGTAGCCCCAGATTCTGGCAAAGGGTTCCAGGGAAAAGTTTGGCTAGAATCCAGCACAACAACTTCCATGCACAGAGCAAAACGAAGAGGACAATGACAGAAACCCAGCATGTGGATCCTGCCAGTGGTATGCTGATGAACTGGCTGGCCAGAAAAAAACGAAACACACAAAACGATTACAGCGTTCGCTAGTTGCCATGGAGTCAATATTCTCACCATGGCCAACGGCCAATTCCAAGCACAGTTTATAACTAGCTTGCAAACCTCCTGAGAATTTAACCTTCAGCTCTCATGAACTGGTACAAGCCGGTTCCAGCACACCACTGATTCCAGCCTTTCTCCAGTGAAAGACAAGTAAATGGTAAAGTTGTTACAAAAAAAAGCAGGTAAACAACAAAAATCATCTATGCCAGCTTTGAAAGGAGACTCCATGAATATGCTGGTGGGGCAACTCAGCGTTATCTCATGTACCAAATTTTGGAGGTGCTGGTTCTTGACAGTTTCCTAGGCATTTAAAACTGTTGGGGTAGCCCCAAGGGGTACAGCTGCTCAGGTATATCTTCCCTTCCGGGTCCCCCTAAAAATTCAGGAGCCACCAAGAGGCTGATGAGGAAACCATGCAGACTGGGCTCTAGACTCCCCACCACTACTTCTTTTAATCCTAGCAGCTCCCCCTTTTGTCTGTTTTGCTTGATGTCTTTTGGAAACTATTTCTTTAGAAAAATTTGAAAACCACTCAGCCGGGCCACCTTATGTATAAATGTTCTCAGATTCTAGAGCACCTCTGCTCCTGCCCCCCAGGACTTGTATAACATTTTGTAAGTGGTGTTTTGTGAGTCATGTGAAAAGTTTCTTTTCAATTCCTTCCTGCCTTCTGAGCTCTATGCCTGGGCAAATGCTGCTCCTCTGATCTTCTGTGGTTGATGGTTCTAAGAAATGCGGATCTCCCTGGTGTTACCCTTGACCTTATGGGCCTGTCTAAGCACCTTCCCCCTCCCTGTGAGGGTTCCACCAGGCTCTATAGACAACATGTAACTTTTCTGAAGGATATCATGGGCATTTCAAACAGGGATAGGACATTTAGAACCAACTACATAGTGGTGAAGAAGGGCATGTGGCCATAGAAGAATATTTTGGCTTTCTTCAAAATCATTTTTGAAAATTGTTTCTAGCCTACTTTAAGTAAAACACTGAAAATTGAAGACTCCCATGACATTAAAACAAAACATTAATGAGAAGTCATCATGATCATTTTTTCTTTCAAAGGTGTTGCACTTATTTCTCTTGCTCCCAAGACAAAGGCCATACTGCTAATGACAGCGCTTCCTTCCCTGATGCCTCCTCTGTATCCTCCTTGTCTCAAGCACTTTACTTGAACTAGTTCATATAAACCTCACAACAATCCTAGGAAAGGGTTAAGCTTGAGCAATGAAAGATCTGACCTTTGACCTTCGGTCCTGGAAGGTAACTTCTAACCCCTTGAAGTGTGTCCTGTCTGATAAGTGTCTTTGTTTACTTGAAGGCTGTGGACCATGCCAGGTAGTTTATGCTAACAGTATGATTTATGGTGGGGCCTTGAGCCATGTGATACCAGCTTGATTTTGGAGGGACTGGAGACTGAGGTCAACCATATGGGTGAGGAGTCCTGGTGTGGCACTGTGGGCTAATGCATCAGACTGCAAAGTTGTTTGAACTGCAAGGTCAGTGGTTCAAGCTCACCAATTGCTCCTTGGAAACCCTATACAGGGTTGCTATGAGTCAGAATCAACTCAACAGCACTTAACAACAACTACCATGTCTATGTGATTGACTCATAATAAAAACTCTGGCCACCAAAGATTGGGTGAGTGTCCTTGGTTGGCAATACTCCATGTGTGTTGGCACACACCATTTCTGGGAGAATTAAGCGCTGTCCATGTGACTCCACTGGGATAAGGCAAATAGGAAGTTGTGCCTGATCTCTCCTGGACTCTACCTTTTGTTTTGCTAATGTGAAATTTTCATATTTTATTGTAATAAACCCAGGAGGATAATGACTTTTCTGAGCTTTGAGAGTCCTCTTAGTAAACCATTGACCTTGAGGGTGGTCTTGGAGACCTTATCCTCTTTAGGTACAGATGAATCTTGTTCAAGATCACACAGCACCTACTGTCTTAACCGCTGTGTTCAGCGACTTGAGTTTGTTCCTAACTGGTTCTAAATTTTTCCTTTCTTCAGAGAAATATTACTCAGAACATGGGAAATTATTGAGAATAAAAAATGGCTCTCTGGGTTGTCTCCGTAGTTTTCCAAAACCCACTCTCATGCCATCACATCTGTTTAGCTACAACCAGGGTGTTCCTCAGATTCAGACTTGTTATTCTAGGAGAGATTTCATGACCATGTAGATCTCTTCTTCCGTTCTAAAGACTCATCTGATTACCATGTTGTTAGTTGCCATGGAATTGGTTCCAAATCATGGTGCTCTTATGTATAACAGAATGAATTCAATGTGTTAGATGCCGAGGTTACTGTTTGAGGCCAAACTTTGAAAGGAGCTTAGAGAACGTTGGGCCATGTCACCACAGACATGGGAGGAGAAACGGATAGTTCTTGAGAAATGCTTTCCTGTTCTGGACAGTGTCTGACCCTCATCATGCCAATCCCCTTTTCTTACAGATGAACTACCTCAGGTTCTGGAATGTTCTAGAATGGGCAGAAACAAGCACACTGTATCCTGAACCATATTTGTCAAAGATACCTCTTCTTGAAAGCACCCTGGCCAGTTGAACAGAGAAGGTGATAGAAGAGTCATGGACCCCCGGAAACAGGTAGGTACCCACGAGTGGAGTGTCCTTGCTGAGGGTTACCTGATCTTCTGAATGCGACAGTCCTTCCCACTCAGCACACTACCCAGCAACTCCATCACCGGGTCCTGGAACTGGTTTGTGTCCAGCCTGCCCAAGAAAAACAGTGACAGGGAGTGTCCACTGCCCATGGGCAGCTGGGGAAGAGACCAGTGGCAAGAGAACTAGCCTTGGGGCAGGGGAGTGGTCTCCAGACATCCTGTTTGGGAACCCTTTTCCTCTCTCTCCTCCCCATCCCATCCTTGTGGTTCAGAGTTTGCACCTAGCGCACACACACTGCTCCGAGTTCTCCTGTGGAACTTGAAATGAAAGGCTCAGAGGTTATGAGTCTTGGGTTTCCTGTCCAGGGAGGTGGCTTCACCGGCTATCTTACAACAATCCCGTGTGCTACGTATCTGTGTGGCACTGAGCTTACTCTCCTCTGTCCGAGGACCCATACCTGCTCTCAGGTTCCATGGCCCTTGTCCTATAGGCTGAGTTCCAGAGCAGTGGATGGAATCAGGGGGCACAGACTCCACAGCACTGGGCTGGTCCAGGGCACCAGGGGCAGAAACTGTTGCAGACCCTTCTCCCTACTCTGCCCACTTGCACTGAACACCCTCCCCGTGCCCACCTGAGGCTCTGGCAGTAGAGCAGCTGGGGCAGTAGGCTCTGGAGGACAGCCCGGCTGAGGCACAGGGACAGGTTGGCTTCCTGGGCACAGGTGTCTGACACCTGCAGCAAGTAGGCCAGGGTGGCGCGGTGCGCGGGGCTGGTCAGCTCGGCCAGGGATCCGCGCTCCATGGCCGCCTCCACGTCGCGGGCCAGCTCCGTGTGCTGTAGCTCTTGCAGGCAGCGCAGGATGTTGATGGCCCGGGCGCTGACAGCGGCCTCGGAGGCCAGGCAGCCCCGCAGGAGGCTAGCCACCTGCGTCCGGTAAGTCTGGTGCTCGCCTATGGCCAACAGGGAGTCTGATAGCAGGGCGTTGACCCTGGGGGACAGAAGGCCCGAGAGGAAGCGGAGGAACACGTCCAGCCTGCCGTCCTCCGCCTGCATGGTCCGCTGGGCGGCGCTCCGGAAGTGCGTGAGGAAGCCCAGCCGGGGCCAGGACATGCCGCTCTCGGTGAAGAGGTCGAAGATGGCCCTCTTGGATGCGCTGTAGTAGTAAGCAGCTGCTACAAACTCCTGCAGGGACAGGTGGGAGAAGCAGTAGGCGGCCGAGGCACCCGGTATTTCCTCCTGCCGCAGAAAGCAGCTGCAAACAGCGCTGTGTAGCAGGGTCAGGTCCACCCCGGATGCCTTCAGGTCCTGCTCGTAAAACACGTACTTCTTCCTGAGCAGCCCGAGGAAGGCCAGCCGGCCCAGCGTCCCCACCATCCTGCGGCCCCCCTGGGCCACATGCTCGATGCGTGGGCTCACTTTGCCCCTGTCCTGTCCCTCCCCACCCAGTGCCATCCGGAAGTACCAGGAGTAAATTTCACTCAGGGTCCTCGGGGATGACAGCTCAGCAGCGTCTGGGGTGCCCCGCCTGTGGTGGTACAGGTAGCCCAGAGCCAACCCTGAGAGCCGACAGAAGGCAGGGACAGTGCACATCAGGTAAAGAGCCCTGTTTGCCTGCACCTGGGCCAGAACCCAGTTCGTGAGGCTCTGATCTTCTGGGAACATCTGCCCCAAACACGCTGTGATCTCCTCCTCATTAAAGCCCCGGATCTCTGTCATCCGGTCCACCAGGCCCCCCGGGATCTGCCCAGCCGCACCAGGGCGGGAGGTGACCCAGACAGAAACTTCCGGAAAGAGGTTACCGCGGATGATGTTGGTGAGGAGGCTGTCCACCTGGATCTCCTTCTTGGGGTCCGTGCAGGCTGCCGCGTTGGAGAAGTCCAGGGGCGTCTTACTCTGGTCCAGGCCGTCCAGAATCAGGAGGGTCCTGGTCGGAGCCCCCACTACCAGGCTGGACTCCCCGATGTGTTGGAAGGCGGTGCGGATGAGCCGGTCAGCTGACAACTTCTCGTAAGTGTTCAACTCCCGGAAGGTCAGGGGCAGCACCAGAGACACGTCCTTGGCGAGCTGCCCTTGGGCCCAGAGGCGGACAAAATGCCTCACCAGGGTGGTCTTGCCCACGCCGGCCACCCCGACGGTGATGGAGACGCGGGGCGGCACTGAGACCCGGGAGAGGGGCAGGAAGAGCCCGTCCAGAGCAATGGTTCTGGCGGCACGCCCAGCCCCACGTGTGGCTTCCACCTGCGTGAAGTCGTGTTCCCGAAGCTGCAGGTCCGTCAAGCCGTCCACTAACAGAAGGCTGGCCAGCCTGGCCGGGGGCTCACCCAGCTCCTTGCTGTCCCCTAGCCTGCCCAGCAGGGCGGCCCGATGCCGCGGGATCCTCGAGTCTGCGTGACAGAGGCCCAAGGGGGCCAGGGTGGGTGAGGATGACAGGAGCGGGGCAGAGGGTTCAGGGAGAGGCCCCCCTCTGCCATCCAAGCCCATCCTACCATGGCGGGGGCACTCCGGCGTCCTGTCGGGGGTCTGCAGGGCTTGGGTCCCCTTCCCTGTCAGCAGGTCCATGAGGGCCTTGACCTGCTCGGCTGGGGAGCCACCCACAAGTACTTCCTGCCTCCGCATGCAGCCCGGGGCCTCCACCAGGAGCTGTGGACAGCGGAGCCAACCCTGCTGCCTCCATCCGTGCCTGGGACCACCCCAATCCAGGGCCTCCAAGAAATAACCCCACTTCCCTCCCCTCCCTAGATGGTGAGAATAGGCTCATCCCAGGGGCTTGGCTTGGGGCAGGGGCCACTCACCAGCCGACTCTTGTGACTCTCTGACCTGCCGTGTCATCAGTAGCCTGACAGTGGGTGAGAGACACATAGAGGTGTCACATGGCAGGGGAGCTGGTTCCCAAATGCCTGCAAGGTGGCTTTCCTTATCCAGCTGTCCTGGGGGCTCCTGGGAATGCAGGGACGCAGCAGACAGGTGAAACCCACAAGCCCCATCTGCCCACAGTGGCTTCCTCCCCCAGGACCTGAGTCAGCTGCATGTTCAGGGCTGGCTGCATGCCCACATGACCTCCAAGTAGATGTCCTCACTCCTTCCCTTCTAGCGGGCAGGACATCATCAGGGCCACAGGCTCAGGGGGCAGGGGCCAGCCATTCCCCACCCCTAGTTCTAAAGCAAAACATACCATGGGACAGGCAAGGTCCTAGATCATGCCTGCTGGTGTATATTTACTGCCTAACTGTATTAGTGCTGTTTTCAGTCTGCTCAGGTTTTTTCATATTATTGCAAAGGTAATCTTACCTTTTCCTTTCTAAAGTTAACTCTTATTTTGGAGACTTTAACAACACTGGCCAGACCCCAACCGATGCGAAATCACATTCGTCATACAGACTCCTTGGTTAATTAACTCTGAGGCCACCAGGAGAACACCTAACCCTCATCACATTTGTGAAGTGTTTATAATTAGTATTCTCTTGCTAAGGAAGTTTCCTTTAACACCTCATTTCCTATTGCAACTCAAATAATATTATGGCCAGAGAAGAATGGATGCATTTAAATTATGGTGTTGGCGATGGCTAAGAATATTGACTATTCACTGTGAACTGCCAAAAGAACAAAGAAATCTGTGTTGGAAGAAGTACAGCCAGAATGCTCCTTAGAAGCCAGGATGACGAGACTTTGTCTCTCCTACTTTGGACATGTTATCAAGAGGGACCAGTTCCTGGAGAAGGACATCATGCTTAGTAAAGTAGAAGGTCAGCGAAAATAGGAAGACCCTCAATGAGATGGATTGTGCCTGCAGCAAAGGGCTTGAAACATAGCAGCCACTGTGAGGATGGCCCAGGACCGGGCAGTGTTTCCTCCCAGTGTACATGGAGTTGTGATGAGTAAAGTACCAGCTCAGCAACACCGAACAACAACATGCAACAAATACACACTGACTGCTTACTATGTTCCTGAATGAACCGTGCTGGCACCGCAGGTTAGGTGATGGACTGCTAACCAAAAAGGTGGCGATTTGACCCAGCCAGCCAGATAAGCAGTCTGGTTCTATAAGGGTTTGCAGCCTCAGAACCCCTAGGAGAAATCTGTACGGGTTGGCAGTGGGTGGTGGGCACTGGGTTCCCAACATTCAGTTAAGCATTGTATTTCCATTACCTCATTTCCTTCCCATAACAACTCTCATTATGATTATTTCTTCCATTTTATAGATGAGGCTACTGGGACTCAGAGAGGTTAAGTGACTTGCCCCAGGACACACAACTAGGAAGGGGCTGACCCGGAATCAAAACCAAGACCTCGCAGACACCATCTCTTGTACGGTATGGTCTCTTACAGCACAGTTATGGGTTGTTTAAGGGTTAGGAATGTCTGTTGAATCAGGACTGGATTTTCTAGCATATTTTGATCATGATATATGGTTTATTTCCATGTATTCATTCAGCCAGCAAACCTTTCCTGAGAGCTTGTGGTGTGCTCTAGGAACTAACTGGGCTCTGAAGGCAAACACGTTAGACAGCGTCCCTAGCCTATGAGTGAGTGTGTGTGTGTGTGGGGGGGGGCAGGTGGTGTACAGCTGCTGTCGAATCCTTCTGACACAGAGCACCTCATCTGGCAGAGCAGAGCTGCTCCCTTGGGATTCTGAGACTAAATCCTCACGGGAGCAGACAGCTCGCCCTAGGTGATAGTGACAATAAAAAAGGAAACAAGTAGTGAAGACAGGTTCCTGGGGTGCTTAGTGCTGTGAAAGCAAAGGCCTGAGACAACGTTAAGTGCTCATTTGCTAACTGGAGAGTCGGTGGTTCAAACCCACCCAGAGGCCTTTTGGGAGGAAGACTTGGCAATCTCTCCCATAAAGATCACAAGGGCAACTAACAACACCCCCAAATATGAAACAGGGTGGGCTAACACAAGAATAGACACACAAGTCCGTAGAACAGCATTGGAATCCGCTAACAAATATATGTTTATATTTACATATAAAGAACTTTGATAATATGACAAAAGTAGGATTTCAAAGCAGTGCAAACGGTGTTGAGTCATTGACCAGGCTACTAAAAAATATTATTGAACTCTACTCCACATTGAATGCCAAATTTAATTTCAGAGGGATTAAGAGATTAAAAATTATACATGTAAGACCATATATGCACAATAGGAAAACATGAGAGAATATGCTTAAATCTCTCCTTAAGGAAGGCATGACATAAACCCCCAAATCATAAAAGGAACACATGAGCAGACTGACTTTCTATGAGTTTTATATTTCCAAATAATTATAGATGCTACAAATAAAGCTGGAAGAGAAAACCACAAATCAGGAATCAGAACTTGCAAAATACGTGAAAGAGCATTAATAGCCTTAACATATAAGCCATAAGAAATAGACGACCATTTAGAATTCGGGACAAAGGGCACAAAGAGATAGTCCATAGAAGAAATACAAACAAGCAAAACATTGAAGAGGTGCTCAGTCTCATTAATGACCAAGAAGAAGAAATCCCGAGTTGTATCATCTTTCCTCTGTGTAATTGACATAGATTATACAGACACGCTGCGGGAGTTGGTGAGGATGAGGCAGTAGGAGGAACCCTAAGATGTTGTTGGTGGGAGTGTAAGTTGGTATTGATGCAGCATGAGTTTCCTTTATCTAGAGCCCTGGTGTGGTGCTGTAGGATGAGCACTTTGAACTGCAAGGTCAGCGGTTCAAACCCACCAGCTGCTCCTGGGAAACCCTACACAGGGAACTGACTCAATAGCACTTAACAACAATAACATTTTTGTTACTATCTTGTGACCCAGAATTTCCACATCTGGGAATAGATCCTAAAGGAACATTTGAACAAGTGCACAATTACCAGGGTAATGACTGAAACATTGTTAATAATAACAGGAAATCTGAAGAAAAACATTTCCATCCAAAGGGGGCTGCTCAAATCAATGATGATCCAGTTATCCAACAGAAAGTTAGGCGGTCATTACAAATAATTTGGTAGAGCTATACGTTAAACTGGAAGAAGGGCCACAATGTATTTTTGATCTCTTAAAGCCACTGACCACCACGTGTCTGTCAACTTGCTGCACTGTGGTGGCTTGCATGTTGCTGTGAGGCCGGAACCTATGAATACTGACAGGGTCACCCTGATGGACAGATTTCAGCTGAGCTACCAGACTAAGACAGACTTGGAAGGAAAGGCGGACTACTTCCAAATCCTTAGCCACTGAAAACCTTATGAACAGTAGTGAAACACTGTCAGATAGCACCAGAATATTGAATATTGAAGCATGATGATGCGCATCAGAATACTGTTGGATATAGTGCCAGAGGATGAGCCCTTCAGCTGGGAGGGTACTCAAAATATGACTGGGGATGGGCTGCCTCCTCAAAGTAGAGTTGACATCAATGATGAGAATGGAGTAAAGCTTTCAGGACCTTCATGTGCTGATGGGGCACAACTGAACATGAGGAGAAACAGCTGTAAACATCCATTAATAATCAGACCATGGAGTGTATGAAGTTTTGTAAGTTGTCAAAAATGAAATGGAATGTAAAAACATTGGTATCTTAGACATTACTGAGCTGAAATGGACTGGTATTGGCCATTTTGAATCTGGCAATCAGATGGTTTATTATGCTGGGAATAACAAATTGAAGAGGAATGGCCGTGCATTCATCATAGAAACGGTGTTGGAGATTACATGATAGAATTTTGCAAGACCAATGACTTCTTTGCAAATATCTCTTAAACAACATAAAAGATGCCTATACACATGGACCTCACCAGGTTGAATACACAGAAATCAAATAGACTATATATCTGTATGAAGAGACTGTGGAAAAGCTCCATATAATCAGCCAAAACGACGTCAGGGGCAGTCTGCGGAACAAACCATCAATTACTTATTTGCAAGTTCAGACTGAAGCTCAAGAAAAAAATTAAAAGTCCACGAGAGTCAAAATATGACTTGGAACATATCCCACTGAAATTTAGAGATAATCTCAAGAATAGATTTGATGCATTAGGCATTAGTGATACAAAACCAAGGAAATGGGATGACATCAAGAACACAGGAAGAAAGCAAAAGGTCATTAAGAAGCAAGGAAGAAAGAAAAGATCCACATGGACGTCAGAAGAGACTCTGAAACTTGCTCTCCAGCGTACAGATGCTAAAGCAAATGGAAGAAATGAGGAGGTAAAACTGCTGAACAGAAAATTTCAAAGGACAGCTGGAGAAGACAAAGTCAAATATTGTAATGAAATGTGCAAAAATCTGGAGTTAGAAAACCAAAAGGGAAGAACACATTCATCATTCTCAAGCTAAAAGAAATGAAGAAAAAAATCAAACCTCAGCTAGTAATACTGAAGAATTCTTTCTGCAAAATATTGAATGATACAGTAAGCATCAAAAGAAGATGGAAGGGGG
>NW_006408823.1:210679-211731 GCF_000296735.1 Chrysochloris asiatica
ATAAAACATTAATAAATAGATAGAATCTTAGAACTGAAAAACACAAAACAAAAAAACAAGGATCTAGAAATCAATGGAATGCAAATTGAATTCTTTCAACAAACTGATGTGGCACTGGAGGCACTCATCTATTCCAAGAAATTTGGGAGACAGCTATCTGGCCAACTGATTGGAAGAGATCCATATTTGTGCCTGTTCCAAAGGGAGCTAACTCAACGGAATACAGAAATCATAGAACAATGTCATTAATATCACATGCAAGTAAAATTTTGCTAAAGATGATTCAAACACAGCTAGAGCGATACATTGACAAGGAACTGCCAGACATTTAAGCTGGATTCAGGCAAGAATGTGAAATGAAAATATTATTACTGATGTCAGATGAATTTTGACTAAAAGTAGAGAATACCAGAACGATGTTGACCTGTGCTTTATTGACTCTGCAAAGGCTTTCGACTGTGTGGATCATGACAAACTATGGACAACATTGTGGAGGATGAGTATTCCAGAACACAGCATTGTGCTCATTTTGAGAAACCTGTATATGGACCAAGAGGTAGTTGTTCAAACAGAACAAGGGGACACTGGTTTAAAATTAGGAAAGGTGTGTGCTAGGGCTGTATTTCTTCACCATACTTACTCAACCTGTATGATGAGCAAATAATTCTAGAAGCTGGATTATACGTAGAAGAATGTGAAATCAGGATTCGAAGAAGACTCATTAACAACCTGTGACATGCAGATAATACCACTTTGCTTATTGAAAGTGATGAGGATTTAAAATACTTACTGATGAAGACCAAAGACCACACCCTTCTATATGGGTTGCACCTTAATGCAAAGAAAACAAAAATCCTTACCACTGGATCAATAAATAACATTATGATAAATGGAGAAAAAATTGAAGTTGTCAAAGACTTCATTTTGCTTGGATCCACCATCAACACTCATGGAAGCAGCAGTCAATAAATTAAACAACATATAGCTTTAGGCATATCTGCTGCATAAGAGCTCTTTATAGAGCAAAGATGTCAGTTTGAGAACTAAGGTGC
>NW_006408823.1:212706-252798 GCF_000296735.1 Chrysochloris asiatica
TGGAGTCTCCACTAAGTAGTATCCAATCTGTCTGGGCAGGACTCATGAAAGGAGATGCGGATAGGTCTCCTGTGATACAATAGTGAATAATTGTTATCAGGACTGATTGTGAGGGTTTGAAATGTAAAGGTGGACATTTTGTAGCAAAAGGAGGGGAGTGATTGACGTTATAGTCTAGGAGCGGAGGTCCCAGGGGCCATCAAGGGAGAAGAGCAGAATTGGAGACCCTACACAGAGAAGCAGTGATGGAGGCAGAGATGGTAATGTGGAGAGATGGAGCAGCTGGGGACTCTAGACCTAGAGAGGGAGAGGGGCTGTGTGCTGACGACCAGGGGGCAGGCTTGCAGGGTATGCCCTTTGGTTGGTTGATGATGCATGGAGGGGATTATAACCATGGTAATGAAACGCTATACGATAGGATAAATGTAAAACTAATGTTCTCCCATGTAAACTATCACATAATTCACAATAAAACATTAAAAAAAAAAAGTACCATGTGCTGCCAGAGAATAAATAAATCTGTGTTGAAAGTATAGCCAGAATGTTCTTTAGAAGCCAAGAGGTCAGACTTTGTCTCTCATACTTCAGATGTATTATCAGGAGAAGGACACTATGCTTGGTAAAGTAGAGAAACAGCAAAAAAGAAGGAGTCTACCAACGCGATGGATTGGCTCAGTGGCAGCAGTAGCGGGCTCAAGCATGGCAGTCATTGTGAGGATGACGCAGGACTGGGAGGAGTTTTGTTCTGTCGTACGTAGGGTCACTATGAGTCGGAACCGACTCCATGGCACTTAACAACAATGTCATTGAGGTTTTAATCAGCTTCTTTGATTTGATGCAAAATGCATCATTTGGAGTGAACAGTTAGATGTGTTTTGAACCATGGAAACGTAACAGCTTCCACAATCACGGTAGTGAACATTTCTTCTCCAGAAAACTTTTTTTCATGACCCTTCTCAGTCTATCCTGGCTGAAATGACAAGAAGAAGAAGAGGAAGAGGAAGAAGAAAAAAGAAGAAGCTACCAATGTCCATCATCAGTAGAATGTGAAGCTTTTTTGGTGGGGCTGGCACGTATACTCCATAGGGTAAGCACTGGACTTAGGGACTTAGAACCACAAGGCTGGCAGTTGGAACCCACCATGTGCTCCATGGGAGAAAGATGAGGCTTTTAGCTCCCACAAAGATGTGAAGCCTCGGAAACCATCTAGAGGGCTAGTAATGAGTCAAAACCAACTCAGTGGAGCTTAACAACACCAATAGCAGCGAATAAGAACAAGCTATTGTGTGACGTTCTCAACAACATGGATAGATCTACTTATGCAAGCATAGTCTGAGTGAAGGGAATCTGACCCCAAAGAGAACATAGTTCATGATTCCATTTATATTCCCCACGGCCGTGGAGCCAGGCTGACTCTACAGGACGGAGCAGACCTGTTGCATCCGCTTTCTCAGACTGTAAATCTGTACGGGAGTAGATAGCCTCACCTTTCTCCCGAGAAGTATCTGGTGGGTTTGAACCTCAGACCTTACAGTTAGCAGTCTAATGCTTATCCCACTGTGCCACTATGGCTCCTTAATTCTATTTCTAGAAAGTTCAAAATTAGGTCAGACCAATCTAAAATGCAGGCATGTGTCACAGAAAGTCTCTTTGGGCAACGACCAACCATATACATCTGTGGGATAGGGCACCCAGGATGCCTGGCTGTCATCCTGAGGTCGGAGCCCTGCTTCTGCCCACTTGCTACACACAGCCCAGATCCCCTAGTCTATCCAGTCCAGTCCCCCTTGTCTCCTGTGACTTGGCCCCAGCCTGGTTTGGGCACCCTCAGCCCTCTTGGCCTAAATGAGACAGGTTCTCACAGGTGAGCTGGTCTTCCCTGCAGCGGCTTAGAATCAGCGGCTGAGGCACGTGCCACACAGAAGCCACCTGGGACTGGGAGCCCTGCACCCCATGGATGCAGGCCTTCACACAACATCCATCTCCCATAGCATCCTGTTTCATAGAACACATTGCAGATGTTAACCAACATATACCTGTAACAGAAGTCAGAAGAGTGGTTACTCCAGGGTCTGAAGAAAGGGCATGAGGGAGCTATGTGGGGTGAGTCAGAATCTATTCGAGAGCCCATGACAACACCAACATGGTATTCTATGTTTAACTTCTTTGAGGAACTGCCAAATTGTGGAATAGGTTCTGACTCACAACGACATCATGGGACTGAGTAGAACCACCCCGTAGAACTTTCCAGGTTGTGTTCTTTACTGGAACAGATTGTCAGATCTTTTCTCCCGTGGAGCTACTCATGGATTTGAACCTCCAGCCTCTTAGTTAGTAGCCACGCCCTTAACTGATGTGCTTCCAGAGCTCCTTAGAATTATCATTATTATTGTTGTTAAGGGTCATCAAATTGGTTGTCACTCATAGCAACCCTGTATACGGTTTCTGAGGAGCAGCTGGTGGGTTTGAACTGCTGACCTTGTGGTTCTAAGTTCAGTGCTGATTCCCACAACACCAAACCAGGAGTCCTAGAATTCTCATATCCTAGAATGATCATATGACCCAGCAATTCAACTCTTAGGTGTATTCCCGCCAAAAAAATTGAAACAATTGAAAGCAAGGATACGAATAGATACGTGTACACCAGAGTTCATTGCAGTGCCCACAATTCACAATAGCCAAAACGTGGAAGCAGCCCAATTGTCCACCAACAGGCGAATGGACACCCAAAATGTGATACATACACATTACTATGCTGCTGTAAAGAGAAATAAAGTTCAGATACATGTTATAACATGGATGAGCCTTGAAAACCTCAGGTGCTGAGTAAAATAAGCCAGATACAAAAGGACGAATATCATCTGATTCCCTTATATAAAATATCTACAACAGGCAAATGCTTAGTTAGAGACCACCGCTGATCTGTGGTGACGGCGGATGGGAGTGGGGAGTGGGAGAAACCGCTGAGTTTCTGTCAGGGTGATGGAATAAATATGTTGGGAACAGAGAGTGGGGATGGTTCTTTACGAAAGCACACTGCCTCATCAGTGGAGTGGGTTCAAACAGCCGACCTTTTGGTTAGCAACCCAGCACTTTGACCACTGTGCCCACCAGGGCCCCTTCTGCACAACATGGGGAGTTTCATGAATGGCACTGAACTGCACATGTCAAAAAGGTGGATTGGAAATGGAAAATACTTTGTTATACATTCAAGGGGGCTTCAAAAAGTTCGTGGTAAAATGGAATGTTATTGAGAATGGAATTTTTCCATGGACTTTTTGAAGCCCTCTCATATTTTCACCATGATTAAAAAAAAGAAGAAGAAAAAAAGGCAGGTTGGCAGTTCTCCAGAAACTCACATGCATGCAAAACCACGAGAAGTTCTACTACTTAATAATGCCCATCCATCAGAGAAGGAGGCGGGGACCTGGCATCTGTACTGTCTTCAGACTGTGGGCTTTAGGCAGGGTCTGGGGGCAGACATACCTCCTGCTGCTGGGGGCCCAGGTGCAACCGTCAGGTAATAAACCTGCTGCGGCTGGGCGTGTGGTGGGGAGATGAGGAGACCATTCTGGAGAAGGACAGGCTTGGGGCTGCTCAGCTCTGGGGAGACGTTCTCTGAGCACTGTCTTTACCACAGCACAGCTCAATGTCCTGCTGTTGCCCAAAGAGGATGATATCCTCACCCCGGGGTGGGACCCCAACACTGATAGATTTGCGTGTGTGTGTGTGAAGATATATAAGGGCATATCTTGAGTTACGTTAAGGGCAAGTAAATAAGTATTGTAAAAAAGCTCGTTTGTTGTGGTTAAGTGCCGTTGAGTCGTTTCTGACTCATAGCAATCCTATATAGGGTTTCCAAGGAGTGGCTGGTGAGTTTGAAGCTCCGACCTTGTGGTTCAAACTGACCTTGTGGTTTGTGCTTACCCTACAGTACCATACCTGGACTCCCCCAAATCATAGGCATCCTTCTTAAATAATAGTATCAAAATGTGAAGCTTTTGTTTCTTGACATAACTTCTATCTAGGTCTCTACACTTCCAAAGGCAGTACTTCTCCGAGCAACGGTGTCACTTTGAGGACTAAGATGCGCCTGACCTAAGCCATGGCATTTTCAGTAACCTCATATGCATGTGAAAGTTGGACAGTGAATAAGGAAGACCGTAGAAGAATCGATGCGTTTGAGTTGTGGTGTTGGAGGAGAAGATTGAAGATACCGTGGCCTGCCAGAAGAACAAACAAATCTGTGTTGGAAGAAGGACAGCCAGAGGGCTCCTCATAAGCAAGGAAGGTAAGATCTCGTCTTTCATTCTTTGGTTATGTTGTTTGGAGGGACCAGTCCCTGGAGAAGGACATTGTGCTTGGGAAAGTGGAGGGTCATTGAAAAAAGAGGAAGCCCCCGACCGAGAGATGGATGGACTCAGTGGCAGCCAGAATGAGCTTTATCATAGCAAGAGTTGTGAGGATGGCACAGGCTCATCGGGCAGTGTTTCATTCTGTCGTGCACAGGGTCACTATGGGCAGGAACCACTCAGTGGCACCTCACAACATGTTTTTCCTGAAGAATCCTGCACTCTTAGATGTTGTTGTGCCATCAAATCGGTTCCAACCCACAGTGACCCTGTGTAGGGTTTCTGAGAAGCAGCTGGTGAGTTTGAACGGCCGACCTCGTGGTTGAAACCGTCTTTGCAGTCCAGTGCATTAACCCCCAGTGCCACACCAGGACTCTTAGATGTACACCCATCAACTGGCAGTTTGGGCATCCTGAAGGAACTCAAAAAGTGTGGTCCTTTTCAAGGTTCTTTGAGTTTTGAGAACAAAAGTCTTCAGGGATGAGATCGGTGCTGTATGGTGTGAGGGAAATGGTTCCCAATGACATCTACTAAAACAGCCCTGGCTAACCTGGCAGAATCAGCAGGTGTGTTGTCATGATGGAAAAATTCCTCCAGGCAACTTCCCTGGCCTGTTTCTCACCAATACAGTTTTCCATTTTCTAAAACTTCTTCCTAATAAGCCCCTGGGATCATCCTGTGTTCTTTGAGAAAGTCTATCAAGATAACCCCTTGGGGTTCCCAACAAAACAGTTGCCATAATCCTCATAACCTTGAATCTCACTGGCCTAGCTGATGTCCTGGGAAGCCACTGGTTTGATTGGGACTTTCTTTGAAAGCACCCTAAGAAACTAAGACAGATGTATTTCTGAGAGAATTTGTCAGTTGCCACCCATGAGTCACAGACATTTTGTTTGGAATTAGCTCATGCATGTATGAGCTGGAACTCACCTGCATACACAGAGACATAGACACCCATTCAACATGTCTACATGTACAGTCCAGCGTCCTTGCTGGTTACATTCCGCAAACGGTGCCGCCTTTCTCGGCATCCTGTTCTGAATGATTCCATCGGCAGCCACGCCGACGCACTGCACTCTAAGCTTCTCGTCTCCCCTATCCTAGTTGGCTACTGTCAGTTTGATCGCACATCGATACACCCACTGCCATGGAGTCAGTTCCAACTCACAGGGACTCTAAAGGCCAAAGTGGAACTGCTCCTTAGGGTTTCCGAGATTGTCAGTCTGTACGGGGACCTACAGTTTCATCTTTCTCCCGAGGAGCAAGCTGTGGTTTTTGAACAGCCGACCTAGCTGTGAGCAACTCAGCTTTAACCCACTGCACGGCCAGGGCACTTTTCTCCTGTGGATAGTTCGGTGAAGGTGTACAGTGCTCAAGGTGTTAACAGCTGTTTGCTTTACAGACAACTTCAAGGAATAGTTTCAGTTTAAGGTCTGAAATTTTCTCTAGGGCAATAGTTTGGGTGTGGGAGTGGCCATACAACTTCCATGGCTTCAGAGAGTTTGAATCTTAGAAGAATTTGAAGTGCCGTTTTACATTTTCCCTATTTTGGCTAGGATTTTCCTGTCGAACCAGTATGGATAGAGGATGGTGTGGCACTGTAGAATAAGCACTCGGCTACACGGTTGTTTTGAATCACCAAGTCGATGGTTCAAACTCACCAGCCGCTCATCAGAAATCCTATACAGGGTCGCTATGAGTCAGAACCGACTTGATGGCACACGACAACAGGCAATTCTAACGAGCAATTGGAGTTGGGACCCAGTAGGCCAGAGAGGCTGGGAGAGGATCGAAGGAGGAAGCAACACAAGGGGAAGGTGAGGGGGTGAAGAAGGCAGTGCTCCCCCGAAGCACCCCTGCCTCTGCAGTCCCATTAGTCTTCGTGTGGGGTTGACACTCCAAGATCAGACGCCCATCTTTCTTGCCCCACTGACTTTAGGCTTAGCCTGCCAGACTTCACCAACTAAAATACAGGACACTGTATTATATTTTAAGTTAGAATTTAATATCAAATTAAATTTGAATTTAAATGTAAAATAAAACACAGTGTCCCAAGATCATTTAAATTTGAATTTCAGACAAGCAACAAAACTTTTTTTTTACTATAAGTATATCCCGTGTAACTTTTGGGCTACATTGATACTTAAAAAAAAAAAAAGGTGTTTGCCTACAAATCTAACGTAAGTGGGCATCCTGTGTTTTATCAGGCACTGCTGCACAATGACGTTGAGATAAGAGTCACCACTCCCCAACCTGCTTTTACCTGCGAACTCCTTCTCCCAACAAAGACCGAGGAGGAGACCCCCCAAAGGCTGACCAGGAGCTACCCCGTTACCTCGACCTTCCAGAGCCAGGACAGAATAGAGCCACGGCTGCAGCCGATGAGATACCAGGAGTGGGGTCTCTCCCGAGGGGACCAGCTCCATGTCCCCTGTGAATAGGCCTACAGTTAGCCCCAGACGCCTCCCACATAGCAGCCTTCTGTGAGGACAATGCAGCTGCTATGAGCCCAGCTTAGTGAGGGGAAGACTGAGGCTGGTGGCCAGAGGCCAGCCACAGAGGGTCTGAGCTGTAGTGGGCAGTAGGGCCAGAAGGGACTACCAGGGACCCCGTGCCCCTTCCCTCTGATCCTGCCACCCCCAGAGTCCTCAGTGTGACCTGGGAATTCTATCTGTTGGGGAAGGTGGTGCTAAGCTCCTGTTCTCCAGGTGGGAGTGTCGCTCGGACCCCAGACCCCAAGCTTCTGCCTTAGCTCTAGGAGGGTCCTGATGAGGGCCCCATCCTGGCTCACCCCTATGTTTCCAAGCTGGGGGTGGTCACAGGGAGACTCTTGCTTGGCCCACCTGCTGGTGGTAAGGTTGTGGGGCCTCCAACCCTGGATGCCCAAATCCTGAGACCCCTGCCCTCCTCCCTCAGCCTCAGATGGCTGACCACCTGACTACCTGACCAAAAACCACCTGAGATCAAGCAACCTTCCCGAGATGGAAATAGTGACTGCCCCTTGCGCTCTCCACCCACGCTCCCATCCCCCAACGCCACAGACCTTGGACTTCAAGCCGGGACAGAGAGGGTGGCACCAGCCTGCAGACTCACCTGGGTGGTGACCAGGGGCCAGGAGAACTAGGGCTCTCCAGCCCAGCTCCGCCAAGGGCCCCAGGAGTGGTGGAAGGGAACACCCACTCTGACCCAGCTCAGCTGTGCCTCTCCCGAGAAGCCCTCTGTGGTTTCAGTTCTCAGAATGAACATCCATCACCCGCCCGCCCTTCCTCATGAAGTAGCCTGGCCTCTATCTTGGGGAGCTGCTGGGGGACTCGGTCCGCTGAACTGGCATCTGACCACTGAGTGGATTGCCCTTCGGACCTTCCTGAGGGCCCCCAAGGAATGATGCCTGTCCCTGGACCACCTTTGGGCACCTGTTTATTCTGCACTGGGAACTCAGGCGGGCCAGGGGCCCCCAATGCTGGGACCATCTGGGGGTGTCTCACAGTCACACCCCCTACCCCCACCATGGCTGGGCCTTAAAAGTCACTGTGCTTCCTACCAATGGTGCCCTCTCCCTTCCCTGCCTCACCTGGAAGCAGCCTGGGCTCCACTTACCCCCAGAGCCTCAGGAAGACAGCAAGCAGGGGTGGGGGCCCAGCTCTCTGTGACAGCTAGCCGACTGTCCTCAGGTGTGCCCAGTGATGACTTGCAACCTGGCCTTGTGGGCCCACAGGTGATGTGGCCCTGGCTCTGGTCCCCACGGCCATCGGCGGCCGCTGCAGTATGTGCTCCTCTTCCTGTGAGGGGCCACCTCCACCTTCCTTCCTGTCTCATTTCAAAAGCCAACAGCCTCGCGACAAATCACTGAGCCGCGGTTGTCGCCTGCCAGGGGACAGGGAGTGACGCTAGGGTCGTGTCCCAGGACTTGCTGCTTGGGAGAGAGGAGAGCTGCTGTCCACAGACCGAAAACACCGGTCAATGCCCTGCCTCTCCATCTGCCAGAAAGGACAGCAGACGCCATCAGGGGATGACCTGCCTCTAGGGGTGGCTCCAGGGTCCTTACAGGGTCCTTCGGAGGTGAGCTTGCTGCAGGAGCCTCAGATGTTCCCAAAACAGCTGCTCTCACTTCCTTCCTCCCCTTTGGATTTCCTTTCTGTATCACCTACCAGGTACCCCGGGCCCAGTGGAGCCCCACAATCAGTCCTCCTGTGAGTAAGGGGACCCGCATGACAGAAAGGGCTGCCCCATGAGAGAAAGGGCCCTAAAGGTGAAGCTCAGGTTCCACACGACAGAGAAGGGGTGACAGGGCTGGACAGGGTCAGAGTGGACAACGTGGGGAAGGCTGCAGCAGAAGACAAGCATAGCAAGTGCAGGTGGCCAGAGGGAGTTAGAGGATTGTAGGGCAGGAGAGCAGTGTTCAGATGATAGCATGTGTGAAAGGAGGTGGGCTGAGGGCCTGAGAGTCAGTTCTACACAACCACAGCTGCCTCCCTGCCTCCTGGTCACGCGCCCTGAGCCTCCAGGACCATCTGGGTGCTGGCAGGACACACAGCGGCTGCTTGGCTCCCAAGACTCGAGCAGGCTGAGCACAGGCGCAGGGCGGCAGCTTCGGCGGCTGGGACCAAGCCACCCACAGGATACTGGAAACCACAGGGCCTGTGGGTGTCTGCACTAAAATAGGCCAGTGAGGCCTCTGCACCCACCTTCCATGTTCCCAGCAGACGGGACTAAGCATAAGGGAAAACCACCCCGCACCATGGAGATCTTGGGACACCCCCAGATTCTGGATTCGATGTCCCTCAACTTCCCCAAGAAAAAGCAGGGTCAGTGGCCTTGCTCTGCTGGGGGCGTTTTCTGTGTGTGGTGTTGCAAGACACCCAGCCTGGGTTGGAGATGGGCAGTGGCCCAGCCCTTCCTGCCTCAGGTGGAGTCTCTGTGTGGGAACAGGCCTCTGCAACTTGCCTGGGGTCTCCCCACCCCCAACTGCCTTGAGTGACCACAGCGGCCAGGCTGTGCCCTGGGACCACAGGAAGTGGGGCTGGCCTGGGGTGTGCAGAGAGCAGTGCAGCCTCGAGCTGTCCGGGTGCTGTCCACCTGCGCCTTCGGCTCCTTTGTCCTTGGGGCAGGTGTTTGTAATCACCTTGTCCTTTTTGACCCGTTAGTCAGACCTACCATTGCTGCCTAGATTCTCATTTCCCCAGTTCTGAGTGTGGCAACTCCTCCCTCGCCCTTGCTCTTAGAAAGAGTTTAGGAAAAGGGCAGCTGGTGCCCAGGGGCATCCTCAGGATAAGTACAAAAATACTTGTAGCTCCTTGCATCCTGAGCCCCCATTTCCCCTCTCCCCTCTCATCATTGCCCCGATGAAGGGGCTTCGGAAAGCTTGTGGAGTAATGGAGCTTTTAACTTGTGGAGTAATGGGATTTTTCTACTAAGTTTTTGAAGCCCCTTCATACACACCAGCAGGACCAGGGCCTCTCCATTTTGTACCCAGATTTAGGAAAGCCCACCTCCCCGACTCCCACAAGACCAAAGAAAAATTGATGTCTTTGAATTATGGTGTTGGAAAAGACAATCGAATCTACCATGGACTCTCAGACGAACAAACAAATCTGTGTTGGAAAAAGTACAGCCCGAATGCTTCTTAGAAGTCAGGATGGGTATGTTTGAGGAGGGCTAGACCCTGGAGAGCATCATGCTCGGTAAAGTCGAGGGTCAGGGGTTAAGAGGAAGCCCCTCAACCAGATGGACCGACTCAGGGTCTGCAACACTGGTGACAGTACAGAACTGGGGTGAGGGTGAAGCAGGGCCGGGCAGTGCTTCCTTCTGCTGTAAACGGGATTGCTGAGTCAGAACTGACGCGATGGCACTACCCACAGGCCTGCTGGGGAGTCTCTACGTGCCACATCTGGCTGATGGTTGTTAACTGAAAGGCTGGCAGTTCAAGGTCACCCTGAACTGCCTGGCAATTGACTTCCTAAGTATCAGCCACTGAAAACCCTCTGACAGTTCTCTGACATAGGTGGGATTGCTGTGGGTCAGGGCTGACTCAATGGTAAGTGATGGAAACGCCAGCCTGCCTTAAGGCCCAGCTCACAAGCCCCTCTTGCAGGAAGCTGTCCCAATCCTGGCACTTGAAGCTGCATGGCCACTGACTCTCACACCCGCTGTGGGCAGGACTTACTTCCAGTCTTTCTCTACACCCCCCAGCCCAGCTCTTGGCTAGGGTCCTATCAAGGGGCAGGTTCTGACTTGCTGGGTCTGGGCCCGCAGGCCACCCTGCACAGCGAGGGCTGAGATGGAATGGACAGAGGGGAAAAGAAGCCACAGGCACCTGCCTATTGTCTGAGAGGCAGAAGGAAGCAAGGGTCCACAGGCCCTCAAGCCCCTGAGAAAAGAACAGTGTGGGGGCCCCCGTCTGGATTCTTGTCTGGAGCAGGGACACATCCGAGTGATTCTGACAAAGCCTTTTTATTGCACTTCATACAAAACTGACCGCACCGCGTGGACAACAGACAAAGACGAGGTTGAGGGTGGAGAGAGAGAGCTGTACTACTTTTCCGTCCGGCACCTGAGCTCCTGAACAGCGCCAAGCTTTCAGGGTCCTGGCCAGGCCCTCCTATGGTCTAGTCTGGAGACTGCTGGTAACAATGACAGGTGTCTGTGGTAGGCAGTGGGGAGCCTGGTGGTGGGCTACTGCTGGTGATGGGTTTCTGGTCCAAGTGTAGAAGGGACAGCTAGACCCACGTGGCTGCGGTTCAGAATGTGGACACACAGAGCAGGTGGGCTGACGGGGCCCACAGAGGGACAGACATGGCAGGTTAAGGGAAAGAGGGTCACTGGGCAGCAGGTTCCAAACACCGCATCAGGAGCAGAACCCAGGGGGGCAGCCCCTCAGTCCTGCCCGCGCTTCTTTCTGCCCGCAGGCCGCCGGCCCCTCTTCCTCTGGAGTCGCTCCTTCCTGGCAGCCGCGGTGGTGAAGGTGATGCACTGGGCATCCAGGAAGTCCAGCAGCTTCCCCGTGGCCAGGCGGATGCCGTTCTGCCTCAGCTCCGCCTGTAGGGCTGCCAGCTCCAGGGGCTGGTACCGCAGGACCTTCAGGTACAGTGCGGGCTGGGAGCGGATGTAGCGCCACACTGCCGCCTCCGTGTCGGCTGTCCTGGTGGCCGCCTGTGAGGCAGTTACCCCCTCCTCACCTTCATCAGCACCCTCAGACTCAAAGGCCACTCCAAACTCACCGGTGGAAGAGCTGGAAAGAATGGAGCAGCGGCAGGTGAAACCTCACCCTGCCTGGTCTCTGGAGGGCATCAGCGTGTCCACAGAACCCAGAGTGGCGCTGGAATGATGCCCAGGGCTGCAGGTCCTTCCCGGGCAGTCTAACTGGGCTAGCTGGCAGGGTTTCACACCCCCCACCCCCAAAGGCAGTTACCCTGAGGGGGTGGTCTCTGTGGTTGAGCAAGGAGGGCCATCAGGGACTGGGGTCCAAAAGGCTCTGCTTGCGAGGCTGGGGCCACAGTGGCACCACCTGCCCGCATGTTCTTTGAGTCAAACCCGGAAGGCAGCCAGTGGCCTTTCTGCCCAGCTTTTCACCCCAGTGCTCAGAGGACCCTCCCCTCCCACCCAGTTACCTCTGTGAGCCCCAGGACCCATCACTGCTGGTCACTGAGCTGGCTGCAGACTCCTGGGAGGCGGGAAGCTGGCCGTCACCATCGGAGCCTGGAGGCGTGTGCAGGGCTGGGGGGGTTTTCCCTGGCTGCTTCCTCCTGCGTCGGGGGCTTTTGATCTCAGTGGGCCCTGTTGGTTTTTGGAGGTTGGGGCCAGCAGTATCTTCTGGCAGGAGGTGACCTCCTGCCCTTGAAGTCTTGGTGGCCTCGGTGGTGGTGGCAGCGGAGAAGGTGTGGGTTGGAGGCACCTGTGAGGATGGGATCTCATCCTCAGAGTCGGACTCCAGGGTCTGGTGGGTGTACTGGAATATCTCCTTTAGCTTGAGAACCATCTGGCGCTTGGGCAGAGGACGGACTCCAAACCTATACCGGAAAGTAGGGGAATGCTGGTGGTCAGCCACATGCTGCCAGACACACAGACTACAGTGGCACTCAACCACACTCTGCCAGTCCCACGAGCGGCTGGCTGCTCAGCAAACATGATGTGTTTGCTTCTGATGAGCAGTCAGAGGCCTATGTCTTTCTGAAGTGATGACTGAGCTTTCTCTGAAGACATTCCCACCACAGTATTCTGAGCACTGGCGGAGCCCTGGAAGAGGCAGAGACAGCTTCCCGTTTCCCAAGTTGAAGCGCAGCATTCATCTGTACGCGAACATGATGATGCTCTTTTACAAGTCCGGTCTCTTGACTCAAGATGGTTAAAACTGGGATTCCTGGTACTGGGGGGCAACCTGGAGGACCTAGAGTTCATAGCCTCTCAGACCAAATACTTTGGAAACCAGTATGTGTAGTAGGTGTGGAAACTCAGGCAGCTCCCCCCAGCTCCCTCGGAACTGTGCAATCGCCTTCCTCCTAGTAGACCTCACCACCCGATAGTCTTCCTCACGAGCCCACAGCAGTCATGTCCGCCAAGAACCCAACTCCCAGCCTTGGTGAGCCCAGTAAGGCACAGGAGGAAAGGGCCCCAATGAGCAGAACCCCAAGAACCACACTGACCTGTCCAGCTCTTTCTTCAGCACCGGGGTCTCCATAATGGAGTATCGTGGCATTGGGGTGATGGGCACTTTGGGGGGTAAGTTCTTCTTCCGGTGAGTACCTTCTGGGGAGAACACAAGAAGCACAGGGTTTAGAATGAGGGGCCTGGAGTTTCCGCATGTGACACCAAGTGCCACTTTGCTCTTCGAAAGCAGCCAACTCCCAGCCCTCTCAGCTGTGATGGATCGTGTAGCACTTGAGAGCCTCAGCCACACGTGGTGGCACACGAATGCTGTGGTGAGACCTGAGGCAAGTCACTAAAAGAGCATTTGATCCAGCGACAACATGAAATAAAGGGTAGCCCTGTGACCTTTCCCACAGCTGACAAGTCAGCAAAGTTTTACAACTCAACAATGAAAGTATCACCCAGATAAAAAATGAGCAAAGGACCTAAGTAGACATTTCTTCAAAGAAGACAAACAGGCGTGAAAACACGTTCAACCTTGTCAATCATCTGGGACAAGCGAATCAAATGCACCGTGAGCATCCACGTCACACTCACGAGACTGAGAACTCAGCCTGCTACTGTTGGGTCACTTCCCAAAGCTGCTCCCGCAAGTCTTTAAAGTGTCATCTATACCGAAGCAGGTTGCCAGGTGGGTCTACCTGGGAGCTGCTGGTGGGCTTGAACCTCTGACCTTTCTGTTAGCAGCTGAGCGCTTTAGTCACTGCGCCACTTGGGCTCATAACTGAACTGTTGCTTAGGGTCTCCTCAGCTGTGAAACTTCATGGGAGCAAATCGTCCGGCTAGCTGATGGTGGGTTTGATCCGCCAATCTCAGCAGCCAAGCACGTAACAGTTGTGCCACCAGGGATCCTCTCACACCCGCTTGCTGTTAAGTGTCAAGTCAGTTCTGACTCATATCAACCCTGTGGAAGGTTTCCAAGGAGCAGCTGGGGGGGTCTGAACTGCTGACCTTGCAGTTAGCTGTCCAGTGCTTATCCTTCCATGCCAGGACCCCTCACCCTGCCTGGGATGCCTATTATAGGTATCAAATGTAAAGAGCGGGATTGTGGGGAGTCCAAGTGCTGATGAGGATGTGGAGAAACTGGAACTGTCTGTTGCTATGGAGACAGTTGGCACAGCCTCTGGAAAACCAGCAGCGGCTCGGCAGTTTCTCAGAGTGAGGCTCCGCAAGATCTCACTCCTAGGTATGTGCCCCAGAGCAATGGATACTAACGTCCACAGAAAAACCAATTTTTTTTTTTTTTTTTTTAACGTAGTGGCATTATTTGTTCAAAAAATGGACACAACCAAATGTCCATCCACAGATGACTGGATGAACAAAATGTGCTCTTTCCACACAATATGGAGTGTGACCTGGCCATAGAAAGGAGTGAAGCTCTGCTTCCGGCTTCAAAGTCAGGCCTGTAGTGTGACTGCATTTATGTGAAATGTCCTCAACAGGCAAATCCCGAGAGACAGGGAGCCTATTACGGTCCTTTTTGCTGTAACATGCCCACATAAATGACAAGCACATATACATACAATGCTCCCTTTAGCACACACAGGAAACGAATGCATGAAGGAGTTGTGTGGTCTGCAGAGGACTGTGTTATTTACATAAACTGTGGTTCCTGGTTGCCAGGGGCTGGGGGCAGGGGGCAGGGAAGAGATGGCGAAGGACTACTTAGTGGGCATAAGGGCCTTTTCGGGGTGATAAAAATGTTTTGGAATTAGACCATGAAAATGGTTGCACAACATGATGACTATTCTAGACACCCTGCACCGTATACTTCAAATGGATACATGGTATGGAATGTGACGTGTATCTCAGTAAGGTGTTTTTTAAATGGACAGTTCAGGATTTGGCCCGTTACTTATTTAAGATCATGGAGCCCTGGGAGACTCTGACAGAGTTAAACACTCTGTCTCCTGAAAAATCCTCCAAATTCTTGGTAGATTTCCATTTCTCACAGTCTTGAAAGCCCTCTCAGTCCGCAGGCTAATACCCCGGGGTCTGAAGTCCACCACCCTGGTTCTCAGAGCAGCACCTGAGAACCAGTCAGAAATGCAAATCCCCCCAGCTGCCCTGATTCACTGAAGCAGAAGCTCTGGGGAGGGCCCCACCACTCGCCTTGGGAAGTTTCTAGAAGACCTGACCCTCAGGGCTGGGAGGCGCTGGCCCTTGGTACCTGATCAGCCTAGAGTTCAGGGGGAAAGAAAACTCCAGGCCATGAGGCAGATGCTGGGCTTCCCTGCCCATCCCCGCTCATCTGCCCCTCCTGGGAGCAGCCGCACTGGAGGGTCTTTGCTTCTCCCCTAGTGCCAGAAATGACAGTTGAAGGAGGTTCTGGCTCACTCTCTTACAAGTGAGCTTTCCTGTTTGTGTCTGCTCTGTCACGTCCAATAAGCTGGGACGAGGAGGAGGACGACAACGACTGCGGGGACAGAGCTGGCTCTGACCTTTTTCCTTGAAATGGAAGTGAAATTCCTACCATAGAAAAGGAACCACATTCAACAGTCTGGCTCAGTGGCCTTTAGTAGTTTCACCATGTTGAGCCTACCTGTGTCCAGTTCCAGAACATTTTCACCCCCCAAAAGGGAGCCCAGTACCCACCATAGTCACTGTCCATTCTCCCAGGAAACCACTAATCTGCCTCTTATCTCTACTGACTAGTTTGTTCTGGATCTTTCTTAGAGGTGAAGGCTTCCAATAAGTGCCTGCTGCTGAGTATGGCTGTTTCGTGTTCACCTACGGCAGCAGTGTCAGAACTTCATTTCTCTTTGTGGCTAGCGGACCACGTTGTGTCCACCCATCCATCTGCTGATGGACACGTGTGTTACATCATCTGTAGGGTGCTGTGACTATGTTGCTGAGCATGTGTGTGCACTGCTGCGTGGATGTGTTTTTGCGTCTATTGGTTGGACACCTCAGACAGGACTTCCTGGGTCACATAGTGATACTATGTGTAGTTTTTTTCAGGAACCAAACTGGACCCTAAGGTGCGGGGAGTTTGCTGAGCAGGGTCTTTACCTCTCCTGGGAGGTTCAGATGGTGTCTTATGGCCACTTCCTGGGGGACCCGTGTGGTCAGACGCGTTTAGGAAACACTGACTTATAGGAGAAAAGAGAGTGTGTGTGTGTGGCTGAGGGCTGCTCCCCTCATCGTGGGGATGGCCTGGCCCATGACTGCTCTTGCCCAGCCCGTCACCCCAGCCTCCTGTTACTCACTGGGTGTCTCTGAGCCTCCAGGTCTTCCAGCTCGGTTTGCGCTTCGTCTCTGGGTCAGAGGGAGAAGCTCTGGAGACTTCTCTTCCCCGTCCCAGTCGTCCCACAAAGCTGAATTCAGATAGCTCAGCTTGCTGCCCCCTGGAGAGCTGGCCAGAGGGGACTGCTCTTGAATTCCTCCCAAGTTAGGGCAGTTCCTCCGGATCGGGGTGGTGTCCAGGGGCCCGGGGGAGTCACAGGCCAGGTGACCCGAGGCCTCCCTTGCCCTGGTGCTAGGGCTGCTGGTGCTCAGGGGGCCGGTCCGCTCCATGTTCAGGTGGTCGATGGGAATTGGTGAGAGGGGTTCTGCACTCCAGCAGCAGTCGTCCACGGGAATGGGGGGCTCCCTGTCCAGCAGGGGGCTGCTGTTTGCCTGGTGGGGAGCCACCCCAGGTTCGTCGTCACTGTCCTCGACTTCCACCACCTCACTCGAAGTGGCCTGACTCAGCCAGAGTGGCCTGGGTGGTGAGCATCTCCGTGGTGGACAGGGAGCTACAGGAGAGAGGTGGTGCCTGGGCTGCTGACCGTAGGGGTTTCTGGGGGCACGCCTTCTGCCCTCAGAGTTCCCTGGGGAGGCAGTAACCAGCTGTGGTGGCACCATCCGCGGCACAAGGACTGGAAACGTGTCGGTGGCTTCATCTGCATCCCTGCTTGCACATGGGGTCCTGGGCTCCAGGTGCACCGCCTTATGCACTGATGTCCTAGAGCCCACGCTGGAGGCCTGGGGCTGAGGGCAGTAGAGGTGGCTCCCATGGACCAGCGGTGTGGCAGGCACCAGCCATGACATGTCTGTGGCACTGTCCTCCTCAGGGCTGCTCTCCCCAGGATGGAAGAGCCCACGTCGCCCTCTGTCACCTACGTGGCCCCGGTTCCCTGGCAGCTCGCCTGCCCCCTGCTGAAGCTCGGCTTCCCTTCCTGGCAGGCTAGGAGAACATTCCAGATCCGCGTCGATGTCAATGACGGAAAAGAGCTCTGAGGACCTGGGGCTGACTTCCAGCACTTTCTTTTCCTCCACGAGGTCACTGGGCACAGGTCTCGCTCTAGTCTGTTTTAGCTCCAGCTCCTCGTCTGAATCTAGCAGCAGAATCACATCAGTGTCTCTGCTCACAGCTGAAGAGGCGTGCGCAGGGCTGGAACTGGAGGGGGCGGAGTCTGACTGGGTGAGGTCAATGGACGAGGACTTTCCTGGAGAGGCCCCCATGGAACCTCGGCCTCCCTGGTGGCCTGGGTCTGGAAGGAAGGCAGGGACACCACTGTCCCGCCTCTGCTTCGATGCTACAACTGGGGAATCCCAGGAGACCACCCTGGAAGTCACAGTCTGCGATCTCGATCGTGGTGTCAACAGGGATGATTCACCTGCATGGTGAGGCCGGGGGTGTGGCCGGGGGGGACTCACGCCCCAGGTGGGCTGTTGCACTGCAGGTGCCTGCTGGCATCGGGGGGAACAGGACACCCCCTTGTGGTCCTCTTGCTTGCCTGTTATCTGGGTGGGTTCAGAGTATTCCCCTTGAGTTGCTGAGAAAAACTGCTCAGAATCCTCAAAGGTGTACAAAACGGAGCGGCCTCTCCTTCCTGCCCGAAACCGGCCAGGAGGGCTGGAGGAGCTGCACTGGCCAGGTGCTTTCCACATGGCTTCCTGCTCAGGAGGTCCTGAGTCCTCCTCCCCGTGGGGACGCTGGCCCCGGGAGGAGACGGGCGCTGCCAGGCTCGGGTCACTTCCTTGCCCAGACGACTCCTTGTGTCCTGCATCTTCTAGCTGCCCTTGAGCCAGGACACACGCAGGAGCTGGACACTCCTCCCTGAGCTGGTCAGCTGCTTCGTCTCTTGTTGCTGTTCTTTCCTCTTGGAGTAGCTTCCGCTGAGTAGCAGCAAATTCATAAATTTCTTCCATCTCGACCTCGTCCACCTTTTCTCTGTCCTCTCCATGGCCCTCAGGCTTTGCCAGGGCCTCTGCGTCTCCTTCTTCGTCCAGCCACATTGACCTCAAGACTTCTTGGAAGTTGTCCGCTCTGCTGACACAGTCCTCCTCTTCCTTCTTCCAGGGAGCACTGTGTGCGTCCGTCTCCAGAGGTGCTTGTTCACACACATGGGCAAGCTCACTCACACCAAACCTGCAACGTAGACCCGGGTACGTCAGGAGCCAGCTGAGGACCAGAGCAGGCTGCAAATTGCTCCTGGCTTCTCCCCTTCCCCTTCAAAGTGCCCACCCTTGTGTCCAGCAACATCTCCAGGCCACTGGGTTATAGACTCCAGAGCCACCATTCAGGCAGGGTCCATGAACACCATCGCAGTGAGTGAAACTGGGTGAATATGGCTAAGGTTAGAATTATGGTGCTTAGGGACTGAACTGCATCTTCCCAAAGTTGCTGTGGTAAATCCTAACCCCTGTACCTGGGTTTATAATCCCATCTGGGAATGGGCTTTGTCAGTCTAGGGTATCTACTAAACCAATCTCTCGGGATAGAAAAGAGCGGATGAAGCCAGGAAGCAGAGGTGGGGAGGAAATGCTTAATGATGATTACTGTGGGGCCAGGGGAGAGAGACCTTCCCTCAGAGCCAACAAAGAATGCCTCCCCCTGGAGCTGGCCCCCTGAGTGTAGACTACTAGCCTCCTAAACCACGAGAAACACCTTTCTGCTTATTAACCGCCTCCTGGGGTATGTCTGTTATACTAGAAAGCTAAGCTGTGGAACTCAATGGGGTCTGTAAAACTGGAGAGGGCCTGCCTTCCAAGGCGCTTCTGGGAGGTGGGAGGTTTCAAACCTTTTGGTGAGTAGTTGAGTACTTAACTATCTGCACCACCAGGAACTTGTAAACCCACTAGTCCTGGCCAATAATCCCAAGGGCTGTGAAATCAGGAGGAGGACGAGCTGACCTGAGGGCCAGGGAATGCAGGTCAGGAGCCAGGGAGAAGGACAAGCCAGTGTCTGCAGTGTAGAGGTAGTGCAGGAAGGCCCGGGCTGCCTCTGTGCTAACATCACTCAGCAGGACGCGCTGGGTCCTCAGGTCCCCATCTTCTATAGCGACGAAGCCTTCCCTGTTTACCTGAGGGGGACGCAAAACAGAACTGGCTTGTTGGGTGCACCAGCACAGCTGGAAGCGAGACCGCCTGACTCTCGTCTTCCCAGAGCAGCACTCGCCGATGTTGAGTTCCTGTGCTGGCTGGGTCTGTATGCTGGCCACAGCATTTCTGTTTTCAACATCAAATCAGAGATGAGCATTCAAGAGCCCACTTAGCTCCCTCTTGACAGATCTACCAAAGGCTCGCTGCTGACAGGGGGAGAAGCAGCACATTCCCAGATTCCTGGTGTGACACTAGGGACAAACCATGTCAGAACAGTGTCAGAGCAGAGGCTGGTGAGCACAGCCTGCAGCTACTGCCAATAGGGAAAGAGGGAGCAATTCTGGGAAGAAGGGATTATCACTCGACCAAACGCAAAATCTGAAGTTTCACAATCCGGAGGTCTTCCCCTTCCACCACTTCCTAACCTCAAATGTCTTTCTTGCTTCCCCGCTGAAGCCGTAACCACAATGGCAGTGGAGAGGACAGACGCTGCCAGGCGAGGAACGGAGGGAGAAAGACGAGAGAACGTGGGAGGGAAGGGATGTGAGGAAGGCTCAAGACAGAGCTGCTGCCCTTAGTCCTCCGGCAGGTCTGCAACTCAACTCAAACCCATAGCTCCATTTTCAGCCAAACAATAGAGAGGCCTATAAGAGTAACAGTAACAGTAATCCAGGGAGCTACCCACTCCTAGAATAATCAACCACGTGAGATTCAAGGGGCAGCATTTGCCCCCAGACAAAATAGAGAAGGTGAGGAAACAAGCAAGAATGGAGACAGGAATCAGAGGCCTGAAGTGGGACAAGAGGACTGCAGTCAATGAGATGAAACACAACAGGTAGAAGGACTGGACGGAAACCGGATCTGCTCTGTAAACCTCCACCTAATTCCCAGTCAAAAGTTCCAAACCAGAGGACAGAGCTGAGGAGCCAGGAAGGCGGGATCGCAGGGAGAGACTGCTCAGAGGAGAAGGCAGCACATGGGGGGAGAGGAAAGGGCAAGGCAGTGTGAGGAGGAAGGGGCTGGACTTACGTGCTGGATGAGAAGTGGGCACCGCGCGTAAAGCACAAACTTGTGGGCGTAAAGCACCTCCCCACTGTCCACCTGGAACTGGACGTCACTCAGGTGTGGGTTATTGACCATGGCTCCGAAGTCAGAGAGCAGCAGGCCAAGGTAGAGCTGCAGCAGGGACAGTGGACAGCGGTCAATGGCTACATGTGGTCACACGTACGCTAGGGGGCGCTAGTGAGAGGGAGGGCCTGGGTTCTTACCGAGGTGCGGCTGCCCCTCTCCAGATGCTCCTCTTGGGGTGGCAGGACGAACCCCGACAGCGGGAGGCTGCTGGGCACCAAATCTACGGCTGAGAGAAGGGCCAGCAGGTTAGGCCAGCAGCCGAACCCCAAGCAGGGCATTTGGTAAGTGACTGTGTCTCTGGTTAGAGCCACAGAGAACATCAGCCAGAAGGCTGTGTCCTTGGTTAACATTGGAGGGACACTGAGTGAGTCACTACCAAGTGCATTGTCCTGTGAGCAGAGAGACAAGCAGCTACCTAGAGGGATTGAGAAGGAACCCTGGTAGCCTGTGGCTTAGGCGTTGGTCTGTAGTTGCAAGATCCAAGGCTGAACTCAGCAGCCATTCTGCAGGAGAGAGTGGGGCAGCCAGCTGCAGTCATGAGTCCCAGTCTGCCCTTGTCCCCCACAGTTGCTGACTTGGATCTGACTCAATGGCAGAGGGTCTAGGCAGAGATCAAAGTGCTCTTCCCCTGGTCCCAGAGTGAGCCACGAACCTCAGAGCCAAGCTGCCATCATGGCGGCTGGCCGCCATCCCTCCTGGTCTCACCTGCTTCTCCGCCCCAGTCAGCCAGGCCCCCGCTGCTGGGCCCCAGCCCCTCTCCCGCCAGGTCCATGAGGTCCTGCAGGGCCTGGCGCTCCTTCTGGCTGGAGGAGGGCGATGCCTTCTGGCCAACAGGCTCCACAGAGTCCACTCTGGGGCCACAGGGGATGAGCGGTGGGCTTGCATCCAGCTTCAGCTGGTCAGGCTGCATTACTGGACTTGTTGGTTCCTTCTTGAGACCCTAGGATGAGTCAGAAGGTCAATCTGGCCATGTTGTTAGCCTCACACAGGGGTCAGGGGAGGCCTGGCTGGAGCACATGGCGGTGCGACTCTTCTCATCAGACATCACCAGGGTCGGACAAGGGTTCTGTCAGAGCCAAGGCCCAGCTGGTGGCACCCACATTAGGAAGAAGGTTTGTCATGGAGCCTTGGACCCGCCCTCCCAACCAGTCCCCAGCTATTGTTCAGTTGACCCGGCTTCTAACGCCCCTGTGCGTGTCAGTGTACAAGTGCAACCACAGAGGGTTTTCAATGGCGGAGTTTTCTGAGCTAAATTGCCAGGTCTTTCTTTGGCGGTGCCTCTGGGTGGACTCTGCCCACCTTCCAGTCACCAGCCAAGTGCAGGAACTGTTTGCACAGCCTGGGAATTCCTCCTAGGTGTGTAGCTGGGCTCAGGTGGACGAGTCCAGGACCACCTATGTCAGAGATGCTTGAATCGCTTGTTTAGAATGCAGAATCCTGGAGCCCACTGCAGACAGATGATGGCAACAGCTCTGGGACCAGGGCCCGGCTTTCTGCATCTTAAACCACCTCCCTAGGAGGACACTGAATTTAGAGAACCAAGGGTCCTCTGCTCTGACCAAGGAGCAACACGCTGTGATGACACCCTCCCCACCTCTACCAACCTCCCAGATTTCCCGCTGCCAGTGCAGCTCCGGCAGCCTCTCCTCAGAGCCTGTTGGCAGGTGTGTGGAGGGGAGGGCCTCACCTGGACGGGTTGCCGGGGCACGATGGGCGGGACCAAGTTAGTCGTGTAGAAGGCCTCTAAGGTCCAGCTTCCAGCCAGGGCGCTGCCCTCCCACAGAAACTTCTGCCTCCCCTCAGCAAGCTGCAGACGCCAGCCAGCTTTCTCCGACTCTTTCTTCAAGAGTCCACTCTTGGGCAGTGGCGGCGTGCTGGAGATCACTACCTCCTCTGCAAAGAGCATGGCCACTCGCTTCTCTGTGTGTTGCTGCGCAGCCTCGGAATCCTGGAGCAGCAGTGGGGGCAGGGAGCTGGTGAGCTGCTTCCTACGGCTTTTCTTGTCTAGAGATAAACAAGCAGCATCGGGTCAGTGATGGAGTCTACCCACCCATCTGGTGGTCAGCTCCAGGTGGACAGCAGTACGGGAAGGCTCTCCCTGGGGTCACCACAGGCTGAGGCCACTATACTGCTCCCAACCCCTATATCTGCTCCAGATGCCCTGAATCTGCTTCCCGGCCCCCCGTATCTGCTCTCAGTCCCCCATATCTGCTCCCATGTCCCAATACCTGCTCCTGGCTTAAACCACTTGGAAAAAGCACTCTCTAGTTTGAGCGTTGGCTCAGGCCCGGACTGCTCCACCTCCGATCGGGACAGAGCCATGGCCATCAGCAGGTCCTCAGAGGGTGCCTCCGGTTGGTTGATCTTCCGTCTTTTGGGGGGCTCCTTCTTGTTGGGGGCTCCTTTCCGTTTCAGACTTCCAACTTGATGGCTGAAGCTTAGAAAGCAGTCAGAGAGGTGAGTTAGTGATGGCTGAGACCTGGCCCCACCTGACAAAAGAGCGAGACCAGTTCTCCTTGGTGGGGGCGTCAGGAGGGGGCTGGGTGTTCTCAGTGGAGGCTCTAAGAGGGGGCTAGACATTATTAGTGGGGGCTCCAGGGGGCTGCTTCAGGGTCTGTGCTTATTCTACTGCCTCAGATGAGGTTACAAGATCTTGTTCAAAAGTCCACATGATCTAGACGTGGACCGGTGGTGCTGACTGGGAGCAGGAGGACCTAGTCCACCCATGAGCTGCCACCCAGCAGGCTCTTGGTGGACAAACAGAGTCGTGTGTAGGACCTGTATCCTGACACGGCCAAAGCCTCCTGCAGGAGTCCAGAGAAACAATGGGACACTTGATGGCTCCCTGGCAGCTCCTTGGGTCCCTACCAGCTTCACCTACCTACTGCTGATGCCCGCAGGCAGTCCTGTTGGCACCTGCCAGGAAGGGCCCCTTTCCTCCTCTAGGACCCCAACCCTGCCTTAAGGACAAGCCACCCTGCTCAGCTTGCAGCCTGGTCAGCTGACTTGGTAGTCGAGGGGACGCTTCTCAGGCTTCCTGGCTCATTGGGTTTGGAGGGCGTCTGCCTGGGTGAGCCTCGCCAGGCTGGACACAAAGCAGGTGAGAAAAGAAGTTTCAACAGAGCAAACCTAGGAATCACCCTGGGAGTTCCAAATGAGCCTTAATTCACTTCCAACTTCCCAGGAAGTCAGTATAACAGCTGTAGTCTTTAAAAGGTCAAAGAGGTGCCCCAAAGTCTGGGGTCTCTCATGTAGCAGCTGCCATGGGTGCCCCTCGCATCCCAGTAGGCAAGGCCCAGTCAGCTATGGGGCTGAAGCTAAAGGGGAAGCATATGAGGGGCGCAGGGGGTGCACACAAGGGGCGGCCTCTGACCAGCACTTTCCTCAACAGGAATTCAGACTACATCAGAGCTCCAGAGCTCCCCAGCTTGGCCATGGGGGGTCCCAGATGGAGAGGGGGGGGTCCACTGCAGTAGCTTCCTACTCTCCCCACCTTCTAGACATACCCACCCATGTTGTGTTTCTTTTAAACCCAGACATAATGCATCTGAGCAGGCCACTGAGGTCTGGTCTGGCCAGAGAGATGAGTCCCTGCCATGACCTCAGAGAGGTCCTGCCAAACTCTCCAACACTAGTGTTCATGAAGGAAGCTCTGGTGGGACAATGTTCTCGGCTAAGCTCTCAGCTGCTAACTGAAACGTCAGCGGTTTGAACCAACCTGTGGCTCCAAGGGAGAAGGACGTGGCAATGTGCCCCCATAAAGATGACAACACAGGAAGTCCTGTGGAGCGGTTCTACTCTGTCCACGGGCCGTTAGGAAGATCTCTACCAGCTGCTGTGGCATTGACTCTGGCTCCTAGTGGCCCTCTGGGACCCAGGAGAACTGCCCACAAATCTACAGCAACTGAGCACCGTATCTTTCTCCCTTGGGAGTGGCTGGCAGGCTCCACCCACTGACCTTCTGACTAGCAGCTGAGATAGCACTGTATTATCAGCACGCCTTACAAAGGTCTAAGCCAGAATTTTTTAAAAAGCTGACCAAAAACCCCAGGCTACTGAGTCAAGTATGAGTAGCCGTATAGGCTAGGGAAGAGCTGGCCCATAGGGTTGCAAACTGCAGTATCTAGTGGCTTCAAACCATCAACTTTGTGTCTAGCAGCTGAGTGTTTCACCTGGCTTCACCAGGATTCCATGAAGACCTAAGGGAGTAATTCAGGCTCAACTCACCAGGACCTGACCATAAGTGTTCCCACTAAAATCCAGGCAGGCCCGTGGACTGAGACAAGACCTCTGCCCCCGCCCCCGTTGGCACCAGTCCAGCTCAAGGGCCCAGAACCTGGTGCAGGCCACGACAGGGCCCACAGGCCATGGGGCTGGCCTTCCATTTCTCTGGCAGCTAGAGTCTGCACCCACTTCAATAAGGCCTGTTTTAACACATTTACACTTCCTTCATGCAAATTGTCTTAAAAATAAGGTTCCTTGGTTCTGTCTCACTGACTCTCTTGAATTTTGTCAAATAATCGCAAATTGTTGTTGGGTGCCTGTGTGTGGATCCCTACTCACCGGGACCCTGCAGGCAGAGCAGAGCAGCCCCATCTTTATTGGGGTAGACCCCCAGGTCCTCCTCCCACAGAGCCGCTGGCTCTCCAGGGCACCTGAGTCTTATATGAAAACGAAGACAACTGGAGTCCACTGGGATAGAAACCATGCTGGGTAACGTTATGTGAGGAGAGGAGGGGAGTGGCTAAGTGCTTCGCTGCCCTGAGGGCACTAGGATCAGAAAACTCTTAGGAAGGAAGGACTTGCAGGAAACCATTCCAGCTCTTTCCACACACCTGGCTGTCTTGCCACTTCAAAGCCTTCAAAGACAGACAACCTCAGAGACTGTGCCTCATTCTTAACTCTGTCATTTACAGAAAACAAAGAGGGCTCTACATCCCTCCAGCATTCTAAGATTTATTTGACAAACAAAACAAAGAGACTGGTTGAATAGAGACTAGTAGAACCCTGACGCTATGGTCTCAGTTAGACACCCTGCAAGCCTGGAACTGAACCCACTTTTCAGCCAAATGACAAGCCTACGAAGTGAACAAGAGCACCCGGGAGGAACATGCTCCGCACAACAATCAAACTGCTGACTAGGAAGAGAATTTGTTCTGTAAATAGTCACACAGCCCACAATTAAAAATAAACGCCCATTTTTCAGCGTCTTCACTTTGCTTGTCCGTGGGCCTCACCTGGGGGTGGTGGGGCTGCAGTCCCCCTCGAGTTGTGCTGTCTGCTGTCGCACAGCTTGCAGGAGGAGCTGGGGGCAGACCTCCATCTTCACTGCGCACTGCTTCAGGTGACTGCTTCGGCTCTTGAAGGTGAGGAACAATCTGCCACAGATGGGGCACTCGGGGACCTGAGGGGCAGAGGGTCTCAGTGCCTTTTCCGCCTCATCCAAACATCTGTGGGGAGATGGCAGAGAGGAAACGCAGCCTCCTTGGTGGTGTGGATCACAGCTGACAGGGAGCCATGTCAATGCATAGCCACAACGAGTCACAGGCTGTTTCCCCAGCCTGTTCCCTCCCCACCCAGCGTGAATGTCTCCTGGCAGTCCTGCTGGGTGTAATAAGCCAGGCTCCAGACACACAGCTGAGGCATCTGTTAGCAAAGGTGACTAATGATTTCACTCTGTTAGAAAGGGCCCTGCAATTCTGCTCCGCGGAACATGCCCCAGAGGAATGAGGACGTGTGGCCACACAGAAAGCTACACACAGGTTCAAAGCAGCACTATTGGAGTGTCCATCGATAGATGAATGGATGAATGAACACATGGGGATGGGGGAGAAGAAACAGACGCTATGTGGGGAGGGGTCGTCTACAAGGAACGTCCAGGGCTCCTGACAAGGAAGGGACCAACACGGCTGACACTGGCTTGGACTTTTAGCCTCTGGCATGGTAAGAAAACAAATTTCTGTATTTTAAAGCCCAAATAACAACAGAAAAGATGAACAGATCAATGCGGGTTCTCCATAGGAATGGAAGCGCCTTAAGGAGGACTGAAATTCTGATATGTGATATGACGTGGACGAACCCGGAAACCACTCTGCAGAGTGAAAAGTCAGATGTCAAAGACTGCATACTGTACAAGTCCATTAGTATAAAATGTCCACAAGAGGCCAACCTTTCCCACAAGATTCAGAAAGCAGAGGATGGCTGGCAGAACGGGGCAGATACAGGGAGTACAGGATTCGGGTTCCTTTTTGGGTGATGAGAATGTTCTAAAGCGGACTGATGGTATGGTGGCACATCAGAGACTGAAAACCCTTGGTGTGTACACTTTGTTTTTTTTTTTTTGGTGTGTACACTTTTGAGCAGTGAATTGTGTGGTTTGATTTATATTTAAATGAATTACATCTCATTCAAACTGTTTAAGGAAGTGCAGTGGCTCTATACAATAAGTACTGGATTGCAAACCACAAGGTCCCCGGTTCGAGCCCACCAGCCGCTCCACAGGAGCAAGATGAGACCTTTTAGTCCCTTGATGATTTACAGCCTCGGAAACCCTAGATAGGGTCACTATGAATTGAAACTGATTCAATGGCACTTTACAACAACAACAAAACTGTTTTAAAAAAAAAAGAGAAGGGAAAAAAGCAAGCAAAGGAAGGCTGAGGTCCATCGCTATGTGGACGTGTCCTAGGACTCGTACCTTAGACTCTTCCTACCTGTTCATGTGCTGTTCCCTCCGCGTCACGTTCATGGTGGACAGGTCCTTCTGGCAGATTTGGCAGAAAAACCATCCTTTCTCCTCCAAGTCATCTGCATGGGCGGGTGCTGCTTCCTGCCCCAACTCCTGCTGCAGGGCGAGGGCCACCGCCATGTCGCTCTCTGTGGCAGGGGGCGTGGGTTCATAGCCTGGCGAGAAGCAATGGAGACTCATGAGGACAGGCTCCAAGGGCAAACTCACCTGTGGGTGTTACAGAGTGTGGATGTTGTGGATCCTCAAGGTGAGACTGCCAGCGTGGTGCCAGAGGTCACATTGTCAACAGGAGCCCGTGTGGCGCAACACTCAAGCACGCAGCCGCTAACAGAAAGGTGGGTGGCTGCAACCCATCTGGTGGCTCCTCGGGAGAAAAGACCCCAGGCAACGTGATGAGGAGGTTCTACTCTATCACGTGGGGTCGCTCTGAGTCACAATTGCCTCATCTGCACGCCACCCCAGCCTGCGGAGGTCTGGTGGGCTGGTCTCTTCCGGGTTTCTTTCCCTCTCCCTCACTCTCATTGGAGCTGAGTGTCCATATTGTGTTGGGGACAAAGGGGAACAGCTGACATGATGCACCTCGGGGGGGGTGTGTGTGTGTGTGTGCACCAGGAAGTGCAGAGCACTTGTGACTCATTCCTGATAGACCTCTGACCAATTACAGAGGTGAGAGACAGCGGCGGCGCAGGCAAGCCCAGGCTGCCTGGTGCTTTTTTACCAATCTCTAGTGAAATCCTGTGTGTTGTTCACTAGAGATCAGTGCGCAACCACAAGTGCTGCCTTTGCTGGTAGGGTCCTCCATCCCTGGTTAGAGGAAGGGTTGAAATGACATCATGAGGAAACAATGAAATCAACCCAGAAGTGGGAAACTTTACGAGACAAACTTACATGGACTACAAAAAGTCAATGCTGTGCGGAAGAGAAAGAGACGGGGGCACCGTGGTCGGTTCCAGACAGCAGGAGACTGTCGGGCTATGAGCACATGCAGGCTGTGAAGTCACACTGACTCCCAGCTCCAAAACTAGAACAGAGCCTGGCTAGCAAGGCAAATCAGACTGTGGGTACCAGGTATGCTCATGGAGATGCGGTTCGTGGGCCATGCACCCGGGAGGAACTGGGATGATGTATCATGCTGCCTAGAACTTACTTGGACATGGTGCATACCAAATGTATATTTATAGACATTGTTACTAGGTGCCAATTAGTTGGTGCCGACTCATAGCGACCCTGCATACGGCTTCTGAGGAGCAGCTGGTGGGTTTGAACCGCCAACCTTGTGGTTAGCAGTCTAGTGATAGTCCTACACACCACACCAGGACTCCTATTTATAGACATAGATAAGAGGATATATGGCAAACTGTTAACAATGATTAAATCTGAGTTAAAGGCATAGAAAGGTCATTATATCTTTTTTTAATCCTTTCCATTTTTCTCCATATTTGAATGACTTTATAATAAAAAAATCAGGACGACAAAGGAGAAATTGGTACAGGCATCCCTTGTTGTATTGTGTGCCACTTTCTGTCGCCTCACAGACACTGGTCTGTCTACAGACTGAAAGGCTGCGACAGCCCTGCTAGGGAGCATGTCTGGAGGCACTGTTCTCCCCACCTCATGTCTCTGGGTCATTCTCACAACATCTCAAACGCTTTGCGATGTTGTTGTACACTGAAGAGGCTATACTCTGGGGCCCACAGCACTTTTCTCTGTATTGGGAAACCAAACAACGTGCCTGAGCCACTTTACTGTGATACTTGCTTTACTGCTGCTGGTCTGGAACCTGCAAGACCTGCCTTGTCAGAGAAGCGAAGTGAGAAGAGATTCAGTTCTCTAGCTAGACACAGTGAGCTGACAAAGCTACCGGCCACTTGGCGTCCCAGAGCACACACGCCGTGATGGTGAGCCCCCCTCTCCCTTTCCCTGGAGTCATCACTGACCTTGGGGTGGAAGATGAAGCGTCCCTATCATACCATTCCCCACCACTGTCTCTTCTTGAGGGTCCTCTGGGGTGTTTTCTGCAGTTGCTGCCTCGAATGAGCATGTGCCGGAAGTATGTCTCAGACGAGTAGGGTCTGCTCTCTTGAACCGCTGCATTCGCTGAAGGACCAGCTCTGTTGTCCGCGGCTTGGAAGGACTAGGCACCACTGGGATCGGCCCGGAAGCAGGAGATTGGACATCACCGATGGGAGCACCTTTAGGGGAAGAAAACAGTCACTCGCACCTGGTCTAGCTGGAGAAACAAGCCTGCTCCCCAGGTACAGGTTAGATTCAGGCTTCAAAGAGGTGCTTCACCAATGAAAGCAGGTGTGATCAACTGGGAACAGATCTGACTGGTTATTGGCAAACTTTACTGTTATGTTAATACGACAGGACTTCAAAAACTTTGTAGAAAAATTCCATATCTTCCAATTTAATTTTTCCAAAATCTTTTTGAAGCCCCCTTGTATAGAGCTGGGCTTTGAGCCAATTCAGTTATGGCTGATGTAGTGACACTGGAACTCACTCAAAATGTACTGCCATTGAGTCAATTCGGACTCACAGTGACCCTCTACATGGCTTCGACGATTGTAAATCTTTATGAGAGCAGACAGCCTCATTTTCCTCCTGGTAGTTTTGAACCGCCAACTTGACAGTTAGCAGCCCAACACTTACCCATCTGCACTACCAGTCACAAGGGCTCCTTGTAATGGGACAGTAAATACAAAATCATTGGGAATGTGAAATAACTGGGAGAATAAACTGTGGGTGTACTGGAATGGGGAAATGACACACTGAAGTCCTGGATTGGGAAGTAAATCTACGAGCAGCCTGAGGCAGGAGACCGGATTCCTGACAGGACTGTGGACAGCGACTGACATTCAAGGCGGTGAGTCAGCCACCAGCTCCAAGCAGGGCGCTGTTGGTTCTGACTCTGCTGCTCAAGAGATTTGGCTGCCGCCCTTGTTTTCTAAGGAGACTGAAGTTTCTGGCAGGACATCAATCCACAATTTTTCCAGTTCACTCCCATTTTACAAATTTGGGTCTGTTCCAATGTCACTTCATTAGCCATGACTGAACCAGAAAGAATGTGTCCAAAGCCCCAGTATAAACGTAACGACAAGATCTGTGACAGGAGGGGAGGGTGGGAAGTCACTGCTAATGATTACGCCACTTCTTTCTGGAGCGAGGAAAGGTGCTAAAATTCTGTGAATATACTAAAAGTCACTGGATGGACTTTAGAATTGGATGGAATGTGAGTTCTAGTTCAGTGACGCTTCACTGAAGAAACACTCAGGACAAGCCTTTACCTCTATCTACAGCAGGTGCTCCCCCTTTCACATGAGGCCTGTAGCTGGCCTGCCATGGACCCCCCTGGGCTTGAGAGCCAATGTTGCAGGTTTGCATGTGGGGGCAGTCTTCTGCAGAATCGGGTACAGCTTGCAGTAGTCTCGGCTTCAGCGACATCATGGAAGCCTTACAGCCATCCCCCGGGCTGTCGGTACCCAACTCCTGCGAGGAACGGCTGACCTCACTAGTAATAAAAATCCAACTTTCAGATCCAGTGGTGAAGGGAAGAAAGTCTGAGAACTCACGACCCCAAAGGTCTTGTGGTATGTTCTAAATGCAAGGGTGGTTTCAGTTCAGCATGCAGAAAGTATCGCTCAGTGTACCAAGGTGGCAGAGTGGGGAAACTTTAAACAGATAAACACATGGATTAGAAAACAGAATTCTCTATTTTCAACTCCTCTTGGGAGAAGAAAGGAAAGGCCTGAAGTTTCTCCTAGGATATAAACCCACATGTCACCCTCAGACAAAGAGTTTCAGATAGCTGGTGGGAAAAAAAATGGAATTGAAAGATAATAGAATTTTCCCATGAACTCTTTCAAATCCCCTCATGCTTCTTTCTCAGTAACCTAACCAAAAACTGGCTAGCCTGTTCCTTACTCACCTTGGAATGAAGCCTCGAAAATGACAGTAACAGTATTTTAATGTTCACATTACATTTGTCAACCACTTACTGGAAACATTACCAGAAAATTCTAAAAGAGCAGAAGACTCCAAACATAAGCATGTAAAGTAATAATAATAATAATAAATTCACAGAGGGCCTGTACCAGTATCATGACACTTGTTTAAAACAAGAGTCCACCCGGCTGGGTGTTCAGGCTGACTGCCTATTTTTATCAATCAAGTTTGTACCTGTCTGGGGGTTCTGAACACCATCTCCGAGTGCAGGCAGATCCACCGCAGGCACCTGTGCGGGCGGGAGCACGTGGTCCGCCCCATTCTCCGTGGGCGTTATCGGCTCCTGCTCTTGCGACTTGGCAGCTCCTCGATTGGCAGCCCGTGAGGCCTGTCTGCCAACTCGTGACTTCTTCTCCGTTGAGCCTGGGAGGGTTTTGCTCTTGCTGGCAGTCTGTCTGGGCTTTTTCAGTTTGTTTCTTATCTGAGTGCTGCTTGAGGCCTTTGGCTTCTTCCTATCTCGTGACAATTCCTTGGGTCCACTCTTTTTCACCCTTTGGAAATAGCTGCTGCACAGTTCTTTAAAATCATCATCTGACTCCTCCATTGTCTGACCGGTGTCAAGATGTTCCTGTTGGTTTTCAGAGGAGACGGCTGACCTGGACCCAGGTGCCCGGAGGAGAAAGGGAACTGCAGGTAAGACTGAGCTGGTCCCCCTCACACTCCCTGCTTCGCGGGGGCTCTTCTGTTCTTCTCACTGGGATGCTTGGAGAGTTCGTACAACCGAGTCACAAGTACTGTTTGCTCCTCTGTACCGATTTAAAACATCTTTCTTCCAATCGGGCTTGAGGTTAAGCAACATGGTGTGACCTTCCCTCTGTGAAAGCTCCCATTTGAGTGAATGTCTTGTTGTCTGATAAGACGCTTCTGAGACAGAAAATATATGAACCTGGTGCTTAGCTCACCATGGTGTGACAGAAGGGTTGGTTTGTTGAAGTTTGCACCTGTGGAAAACCAAAAGTATCTAAGTGTAATGAGCAGACATTGTTATTCCATGTCATTTCTCCCAGAAAAGTCCAGAAGCACATGGGACACGGGGAATGTCTACAGAGTAACAATGTGATTTGTTGCTACGAAGTGCCATTGAGTCAGTTCCAATCCATAGCGACCCTGTATAGGGTTTCCGAGGAGCGGCTGGTGAATTTGAACCCCTGACCTGTGGTTCAAACTGACCTTGCAGCCCAACGCATTAACCCACAGCAACACACGAGGACTCCACGGAGTAACAACACTCCTGTCAAGTCCTCAGGTGCAGCCTGGGTGAACACAGACTGACTGTCGGACAGAACATCACAGCCCAGCAGAGGAAAGAGACCTAGGAAGCTGAAAGTATATCCTTCCATAGACAGAAGAATATGTGCATTTTGGAAGAGTACTGTGTTTACTAAATTTGGCAAGTAAGGCCCATGAGGGACAGTTACCACAGTAACAAGGTGACCACTAGATCCAGAAGAACTAGCTCTAGTCTTAAGGAGCCATGGTAGTGCAATGGTTACGTGCTTGGCTAATAACTGTAAGTTTGGTGGTTTGAACCCATGAGCCACTCTGCAGTCTGCTTCCCTAAAGATAGCAGCCTAGAAAATTCTCAGGGACAGTTCTGCTCTATCACATGGGATCACTGAGTAAAAACTGACTTCTTGGCACCCAACAACAATAACAACGCTGGGCTAAGGTAGGTCTTCAAACGGGTTCATCCCGGTTTTACCTCCATGCTGAAACTTTGCTTTTCCATCCCAGATAGAAGAAATCTAAATCTACATTTTCACAAGATACCCAGGCGGTGATTCTTAAATGCATATGTACCTGAATTACATGAAGGAGCCCTGGTATGGATGGCATTGTCAGATAAGCATTGCATTGGTAACCTCAAGGTTGGCAGGTCAAATGCACCAGCTGCTCTTGGAAACCCTAATCAGGGTCGCTCTGAGTTGGAACTGACTTGAGAGCCCACCACCACCACCACAACTGTATGGAATGGGTAACATTAATTGCTTAATGTTTGTCTGGCACACTTCCAGCTGCTTAACAAGACTTTAAAAGGCATTCAGTCCTTAAAACAAGGGACACTGGTGGAGCAACATTAAGTATTCTGATGCTAACCAAAACACTGGCAGATGACAACCATCCAGCAGCCCTACAGGAGAAAAACCCTGGGCATCTACTTCCGTCAAGATTAGAGCCTAGAAAACCCCATGTGGCAGATCTAGTCTGTCACATGGGGTTGCTATCAGTTGATGACTTAGTAACACCTAACAACAACTGTCCTTACCAACAGTCTTCTAAGGTAGAATTTACCCCTTACCTCCTATATAGCAAGGAAACAGGATGAGAAACTGACTCAAGTTCACACAGCTTTCTCAAGTGGCAGGGCTGGGATCAACCTGGGCAATCTGGATCCAGATGGCCAGTTCTTACATTTTTATTCATTTACTTATTATCTGACCCTCATACGTGAAAATGTTGCAAGGGCACAGGTCCATCTGTTTTATTTTGTCTTCCTCTTGCCTGATCCAGTGGACAATGATGTGTTGCACTGGTGTTATAACCAGAGGGGAGAGAAAGCTGCAGGGAGAAAAGATCAGCTCACAAGGGCCTGGAATTAAAGGCTAAGTAAACTGAATCTGTACCCTGATGGTCGTGGGGTGTGAAGAGAGCAAATCCCACCTCCTCCACAACTGTATTGAGTCAGTTCACACCTGTTGTGGGGAGCTGCTTTTTAGGGGGTCCTGATGCATGGCAAGCCATGTGCTAGAAAAATGTGGCATTGAGTTGATTCCAACTCATAACAACCCTGGTGAGTTTTGGTTAGGAACCAGTGCTTATCCTACAGTGCCACACTAGGACTCCATGTGGTAGAGTTGTTAAGTGCATCCAAGTCGGTTCCGACCCATAGCGACCCTGTATAGGGCTTCCAAGGAGCGGCTGGTGAGCTTGAACCACCAACCTTGCGGTTCAAACCGATTTTGCAGCCCCAGCACATTACACGCAGTAGTAGTGCCACACCAGGACTGCTCTATAGGTTTTTCTCTGCTGTGGTCTTTACAGAGGAGCCCCTGGGTGGTGCAAATGGCTGAGCACTAGCCGAAAGTTGGTAGTTTGAACACACCCAGCGACACCTTGTTAGATCTGCTTGGAAACCTTCTGTAGCCCTTCTATGCTGCACACTTGGAGTCACCATGAATCAGAATCGAATTGATGACAATAATCATTACGGAAGCAGTACGCCGCCAGGCCTTTCTTCCGCGGGGCGCACGGTGGGTTGACCTGCCAACCTTTAGGTGAGGGAGCACACAGCTTGGTAATCTGGGTTTCTGTCCGCCTCCTGTACACGCTCAGTTAACGTTCGCTGAGTGAGGTGAGGGAACCCTCCGCTTCCTCAGCTTCCTGCGGGCTCCTCAACTTCCACTCAGCTTCGCACCGCGACCGCGCCAGATCCACCGATGTGCGGGATGAATGGGGAAACGCGGGCCCATTCTCCTTCCCTCGATCCCGCAACACACAGAGGGAGGGATGGGGAACGGCTTGGAACAGGGCAGTTAAGGGCTCTGACGGCTGGAAGCATTCCGATCGCGGTGACAACTCCGGCTGCCAACGGACCCCGGGACCGTGACCACCGCAGCATCCGGACCCACCCCCTACCCCCTCGGGCGGGCCCTCTCCACCCAGCGCGGCTCCGGTCCTTACACCGTGGCTTCCGAGACCAAAGGACCTGTGAGGGCGGTGGGCGAGAAAGGCCCGAGGTGACAGCACATCCGCCTCCCGGGTTCACACTCCGGGCCCCAAAGCCCGGCTCCTCCTACCTCAGGCGCCGCCGCGGCACCGTCTCAACGGAGAACGACGCGCCTGCGCGTGCGCCGCCAGGCGCTCCTGCGGAGAGCTGAGTGTGCGCAGGCGCTGAGAAGCCAAAAAAGGCCCGCTTCCCAGGGTGCTTTGCGGTTCCAGCTTGCGGAAGAGAGCTTTTCCGGTCTGCGTGAGACTGAGCGGAAGTACGATGCTCGTCGGGCTCGGCGGAGCAGTGTCGTTGGTATTGTTAGCGTCATCGAGTCTGTACCATAGTGACCCCAAGAACACGGTCTAGCTCTGCTCCATCCTCAGAACCGTTGCCATGTTTGAGCACATTGTTGGAGCCACTGGTCGAGCCATCTCGTTGAAGGTTTTTCTCCTTTCCGCTAACTCTCTACAATACCCGGCGTAATGTCCTTCACCGGGGTCTGTGGGGTCCCTCCCGAGAACACTTCCGAAGTCTGAGAGATGAAGTCTGGCCAAACTGTTCGAAGGAGCATTCTGTGTGTACTGCCAAGATACGTTCGTTCTTGTGGCAGTCCATGGTTTATTCCGTTTTCTTCGCCATAATTAAAAGGCATCCATTCTTTTTCAGTCTTTCTAGTTCATTACCCGGTTAGCACATGTACTTGAGGTGCTAGAAGATACCATGACTTGAGTCAGACACACTTTAGTCCTCAAGGTGACATCTTTACTTTTCAACATTTGGTTGTTGTTAAGTGCCCTTGAGTTAATAAGGACTTTACGATGCTGTATAGGGCTTCCAAGGAGCTGATGGTGGGTTTGAACCGCTGACCTTGCAGTTAGCAGCCCAGTGTTTCTCCTACAGTGCCACACCAGGTCTTTTGCAGCACATTTGCCCAATAGAATAAGGCCTGCGATTTCTTGACAGCCTCTTCCATGGGTGTAGATTGTGGATTCATGTAAAACAAAATCCTTGACAACTTCAATGTTTTCTCAGTTTATTGTGATGTTGTGTATTGGTCCAGTTGTGAGACTTTTTCTTTTGTTTGTGTTGAGTTGTAATCCATACTGAAGGCTGTGGTTTTTAATTTTCATCAATAAATGTTTTAAGTCCTATTTGTTTTCAGCAAGCAAGCATGTATCACCTGCGTATCACAGGCTGTTAATGAGTCCTCCTCCAATATTGAAAACTCTTTCTTCCTCCTATAGTCCAGTTCTAGGATGCCTTTCCTGGTGTGGCGTCGTAGGTTAATGCACTGGACCGCAAAGTGAGTTTGAACCACAAGGTCCCCAGAGACTTCAGTGCAGCTTAAACTTCTTTGACCAGATGTTTTTGGTAACACTGACTCGTACATGGTTCCTAAGTGGTTCAAGTTTGGCAACTAAGAGGAATGATCAGAATTTGGAAAATATGGCCTTGGTGCCGATAAAAATGATGTTGGAGACTGCATGATAGAATTTTGTAAGACCAATGACTTACTCAATTAAAAAACATGTTTAAGCAACATACAAGGCAACTATACACATGTACTTCATCAGATGAAATAAACAGGAATCAAGTTGACTACATTATGGAAAAGCTCAGTATCATCAGCCAAAACAAGACCAGGAGCAGCCTATGGAATGGACCATCAGTTGCTCATATGCACATTCAGGCTGAAGCTGAAGAAAATTAAAACAAGTTCACGAGAGCCAAGATATGACTTTGAATATATCCCACCTGAATTTAGAGACCATCTCAAGAACAGATAAGATGCATTAGACACTACTGACCAAAGACCATAGAAGTTGTGGAATGATATCAAGAACACAGGGAAAAAGCAACAGTCAAAAGACAGGAAAGAAAGAAAAGCCTACATTGGATGTTAGAAGAAACTCTGAAACTTGTTCTCCAGTGTAGAGATACTAAAGTGAATGGAAGAAACTTAGGTAGTCAAAGAGTTCAACTGAAGATTTCAAAGGTCAGTTCATGAAAATACAGTGTTGACAGTGCAGGCTAAAATATACAAGAGGGAGGTTAGCAGAAGAAAGATGTAGGTACTTAGAGACACAGGAAAGAATGCAATATTTAAAATGAACAGAAGTAAGTACTGTTAACTCGTGGTACCGGAAGAGGATTGCAGTCATTGGAATGAAAGTATGATTTGCTTAATGTAAAACTGATGATCTGCTCTGTAAACCTGGATTCAATTCACACACAAAAAATTTTAATTACAATAAAAAAATTAAAGTACAAGAAAGAAAGGTGATAATGGATGTCACAAGAGACTCAAACTTGCTCTTAAGCATAGAGAAGCTAAAGTTAATGGAACAAATGAGGAGGTAAAAAGCTGAACAGAAAATTTCAAAGGACAGCTCAAGAAAACAAAGTCAAGTATTCTAATGTGCAAAAGTACCTGGAGCTAGAAAATCAAAAAGGAAGAACACACTTAGCACTTCTAAAGCTGAAAGAACTGAAGAAAAAATTCAAGCCTCAACTTGAAATATTGAAGGATTCTATTGGGAAAATATTGAATCATGTAGAAAATATCAAAAGAAGATGGAATATGCAGTCACTGTACCAAAAAGAAAATAAATGGTTGATGTTCAACCTTCCAAGAGTTAGCTTATGATCAAGAACGGATAGTACTGAAGGAAGACATCCACGCTGCATTGAAGGCACTGGCCCAAAACGGGGCTCCAGGAATTGATGTACTACAAATTAACGTCTTTGAATAAAACGAATGCAGCACTGGAGGTGCTATCTCCAGGTCTCTGCACATCTCATTCTATTTACTTTATCTTCCTGAGTCATTCTTTACAATTTGTTCAGCTCTTTTACCTCATCATTCCATCCATTTGTTTTAGCTATTCTATGTTCAAAAGCAAGTTTCAGAGTCTTATATCCATTTGCGTTGTTTCTTTCCTGTGTTTTAAATGACCTTTTGCTTTCTAAATTTATGATGTCATTACACATCTCTTCTGGTCTTCAGTCATTAGTGTCTGATGCATCACATCTGTTGTTGAGATGGTCTCCAGTGGGGTGTACTCAAGGTTGTACTTTGACTCTCTGTAGCTTTTGACTTTCTGTAGCTTCAAGTTGTGTTTTGACTTTCTGTAGCTTCAAGTTGTGTTTTGACTTTCTGTAGCTTCAAGTTGAACTTGCTAACGAGCAACTGATGGTCTGTTTCTGCAGTGGACTCTTGGTCTTAGTTGGACCTGGCTAATAGGAATGCACTATTATTTATTTTTATGTATTAGACATTCCCCATATTGAAAAGTTCAATTTTATACATTTTCTATTCCAGTTCAGGCTCTATTTCAGCCTAAGTTTTATGAAGAGAATAAAAAGAGTGAACTAACCGTAAACCTTTCCTTACAAGTGCTCATCATATAGAGAGGGAGATGAGTCTGTGGGGTGTGTCATTCTGCAATACTGTCTGCTACCTGGTGCAGCATCCAGGAGGCAGTGTGGAGGCCCCACCTAGATTGCAGATTGGAGTTTGCCCTTATATTGCATCAGAAGTAGGTACATGGCCCACATAGGTCAGACCCAGAAGTCTCTGGATAGTGCAAATGGTTAACTCACTTGGCTTCTAACTGGAAGTATGGAAGTTCAAGTCCACTGAGAGGTACATCAATCTGCTTCCTAAAAATCAGTCATTGAAAACCCAATGTAGGCAGCCATGAGTCAGAGTTCAGTTGATGGCACCTGGGAGCCACCCTGTTGTTGTGCCATCAAGTCGGTTATGACTCACAGTGACCCCACGTTACAGAGTAGCCCTGCCCTGGAGGTTTTCCAAGGCAATACTATTTATGGAAAGGAGCTCTGGTAGTGTAGTGGTTATGAATCAGGCTGTGAACCTTAAGGTCAGCAGTTCAAAACTATCAGCTGCTCCGTGGGAGAAAGATGAGGCTTTCTGCTCCGTGGGAGAAAGATGAGGCTTTCTGCTCCCATAAAGATTTACAGCCTCGGAAACCCTGTACAGGGTCGCTATGAGTCAGAACCGACTCGATGGCACTTAACAACAACAACAATATTTATGGAAGGAACCCTGGTAGTGCAGCGGGGTAAGGATCGAACTGCTAACTGAAAGGAGCTAAGAGTCTCATGCTGCCTGCTCTAGCAAAACCAACAAGGCAATCAAGAAAAATGGTGGTGGTGGTGGTGTGCCAGGGAGTCGCTTCTGACTCATAGCAGCCGTACATAGGGTTTCCGAGGCTGTAAATCTTTACGGGAGGAGGAAGCCTCATCTTTCTCCCATGGAATGGCTGATAGTTTTGAACTGCTGACCTTGAGGTTAGCAGTCTAACTCATCTCAAATAAGGGTCAAGTGAATTCTTGACAGTTTAAACCACTCCAACGCCCTGGGTAACTCCTCTTACCTCCTTGGGACTCAATTTCTCATCTGTAAAATGAAACCATCTGTGAGGTTCCTATAGTTCCAGTGCTAAGGATTTTGTGTGTGTTTCCTGGACGTGTTCGTATTAATTAAAAGAGTTATAGCATCAGTCCATTCTATTTCCCGATATTTAAACCACAAAAGGCATGCTATGTGCTTCACCCAGATCTGTTGTCTTACTGATCCTTTTATTTAAGGAATAAATTCCAGTGATTTACCCAATACTTTGGCTTTATACCATTTTGAGATGGTTGGATCATGAACTTTAGGGATGCTGTGAGTTGCCATGAGTCTCCATTCATACAGTGATACCTTATGGAGCAGTGATTTGAAGTGAATGTCCATACAGAAGGAAGACCTCACTTGCCCTTTTAGGTATTCCTCCTGTGGTGCTGTAGGATAAGCACTGGACTAGACTGGCATTTCAAACCTACCAGCTGCTCCTTGGAAACACTATACAGGGTAGCTATGACTTGAAATCTACTCAACCGCGCTTAACAACATTGTTGGGATAGGGGTGCATTGGCTCTGGAGGATAAACGCTGGATGTGAACCATAAAGTTGGTGGCTTGATCCCACCAGCTATTCCGGGGGAGAAAGATGAGGCTTTCTGCTCTGCTAAGATTTACTGCTTCAGAAATCCTATATAGGGTTTCTATGAGTCGGAATCGACTCAACAGTGCTTAAGAACACAACAACACAGTTGGCATAGTAGCACGAGAGAAGGACCATGCTCATCCTGAAAAAAAAACAACTGGGATTACTCTGAATGGGGATG
>NW_006408823.1:253997-255783 GCF_000296735.1 Chrysochloris asiatica
TGCCATTAAATGTCCAAAGGGCACACTACTCCACCATAAACTTCAGCTCAGAGGTGCTCAACTATAGCTCTGTGGGTCAGCAAACTTAGCTCTCCCAATATGTTGCCTGGAGGCACCCCAGTCTCTCAAAAGTGGTGTATTAAAATCTCCCACAGTTATTGTAGATTTCTCTAATTCTTTCTTCAGTTCTATTAGGGTTTCATTGATATATTTTGAGCCCCTTATTGGGAGCGTAGATATTTATTATGGTTATGGCCTCTTGTTTAGTTGATCTTTTCATTGTGAGATAATATTCTTCTTTGTCTCTTGCTGGGTTTTGCCTTAAAGTTTATTTTGTCAGAGATGAATATTGCCAGTCCTGCTTGTTTTTTGTTGTAAATATCTTTATAATTTTTTTCCCATCCAACACCATAATTCAAATGCATCGATTCTTCTACGGTTTTCTTTATTATATCTCTACAATGGACCCCTGAGACAGATAGGATTGAGAAAGCAATTTTAATAGCTGGTTACAAGAAAAGCCTGTAATAAACAGACCCTTCTGTAATAAGCTGGAGAACATGTATGCTGGCAATTATGGTCTCTTAACCAGTCATCCGATTTCCAAACATGTTATCTACCTATCCCAGTTAAGTTCCCCCTCTTTGCTAGCTCACCTTTAACTCCTCTCTGATTGTCTTTCAGCCAATCACGACTTTGTATCTGTAGTACCTGCATCAATGGTACAAAAATGCTTGCTTCTTCGCTGACCACTGCAGGTGGCCATCTTCACTCTGAATTTGAATGTCTTCCCAAGTCCGACTATCTCTGAATTTTCAGTCAATCTCTAAATCTTACTTTGACAGAGTGCACGTTTCCACTCTATGGCATTTGGATGGTATAGTTGTAGTATCATTCAAAAACACCCCATCATTGACTGCATCCAAATCGTTCAACTCCGCTCATAACTGTACTGAACCCAGAGCCCCTGTGCTTCAGCCACCTTCCTGACTCTCAGAGGTGGTCCCAGGTGAGCGCCTGAAAATTCCTGAACCTCTGCAATGTTGTGTTTGATGACTTTTTAAAAGTTAGGATTTATTATAAAGTCATTTACTTTTTTTTTTTTTTTGAACTTTCCCTATTTAACCTGGCTATTGGACCTCTCTGTGAAATAAAAAAGATGAGGTTTTTTTGCTCCAGTGACATTTTACAGCCTTAGAAACCTTATACAATGTTGCTGTGAGTCAGAAAGCACTTTACAATAGTCATCGTCCCAGGATAGCCAAATTAGGCTTGACTGTAGTGACATCTAGTGGTAAAAATTTGTCTGCACACCTGAACTTTTTGCTTTTACTCTTTCCTGTCCTGTTGGTGGTGTGGGTTATGAGTTGGTCAGCAGTTATGACCCACTAGCCGGATGAGGTTGTCTGCTCCTGTAAAGACTGATAGTCTTGAAACCCAAAGGGGCAGTTCTGGTCTAGTCTGTCTATAGGGTCATTATGAGTCAGAATCAACTTGATGGCAGTGGTTTTGTGGGGGTTTTTTATTCTTAATTTTTTTAATGTATAGTAATAAATTGGTACTAATTAAGTCATTAAGAGGTTCGATCCAGATTCAAAAGAGAACATAGAATGAGGGATATCATTGCTGACATCAGATGGATCTTGGCTGAAAGCAGAGAATACCAGAAAGATGTTTACCTGTGCTTTATTGACTACACAAAGGTTTTCTCGACTGTGTAGATCATGACAAGTGATGGAGAATGAGAATTCTGGAACACTTAATTGTGCTCAGGAGGAACGTGTAC
>NW_006408823.1:256418-257596 GCF_000296735.1 Chrysochloris asiatica
GAAGAATTGATGCATTTGAGCTATGGTATTGGAGGAGAATATTGAAAGTACCATAGATTACCAAATAAACAAACAGATCTGTGTGCTCCTTGAAAACCAGGATGGCCAGATTTCCTCTCTCATACTTCAGACATGTTGTCAGGAGGGACCAGTAGCTAGAGAAGGAGATCAGTCCATCTCCTGTGATAAAGTGACGGGTCGAAGAAAAAGAGGGAAAGCCTAATGAGGTGGACTGGCACAGTGGTGGCTGCGATGGCCTTCGGTGAAGCAATGATGGTGAGGCTGGCCCAGAATGGGGTGGTATTTTGTTCTGTTGGTCATTGGGTTGCTATGAGGTCATGCTACCGACTGGATGATGTCTAATAACAACATCTAATCAAGTGAATGCACATATGGTGTTGCCACATTTGAAAATCCTGCTGATCCTATCTCAAGTACTCCAGTGACTTATTTATATATGGAAACATCATAGCCCCATTGCTGTTTTGTACAGTGACTGTTGGCATTCTAAAGAACTAAGGATTCATTAGAGAGTCAGTGGGGCCAACTTTGGGTTGATTTTTTTATTTTAACTTTATTTTCTGTGCAGTAAGTTAAAATCTGATAGCCTCTGAACTAAAACTACCTCTCCTTGTAAGGAGCTCTGGTAGTATAGTGGTTATGAATCGGGCTGCTAACCTCAAAGTCAGCAGTTCGAAACTACCAGCTGTTCTGCGGGAGGAAGATGAGGCTTTCTGCTCCTGTAAAGATTTACAACCTCAGAAACCCTGTACAGGGTCACTATGAGTCAGAACTGATTCTGTGGCACATAACCAACCAAACAACTGTTCTTATAATTTGATTTTGGATTAACACTGCCATCTATTAGCCTAAGAATTGACTAAGAAAAACCTAAATGTATTTTTCATTTTTGTTCTGAGCTGTTAATCCTTTTTATCTTGTTTGTTTCCTCAAATGTTTTAAGCATTTCAAAGTACTTTCCAATTAAAGGGACTAATAAATTTTTAAAAAGAGACTAGGTCTATAGCTGGCCAAATAAATTAGGATAAAAAGGTATGCTTCCTATAAAGAAGTTTGATAAAGGAAACAAATGTAAATTGCTACCATTTTATGAATTTGACCTATACTTATGCATGCTGTTGTCGTTGTTGTCAGGTGCCATCGAGTCGGAACCGACT
>NW_006408823.1:260335-291997 GCF_000296735.1 Chrysochloris asiatica
GATAAGATTCTTAAGATTCAATAGTGAGTAATTGTTATCATGACTAATTGCAGCTGTCACAAATGTAAAGGTAGAAGTTTTGTAACAGCTGTCACAAATGTAAAGGTAGAAGTTTTGTAACAAAAAGGGGGAGTAGTTACTCTTACAGTCCAGGAACAGAGGGCCCTAGGACCATCAAGGGAGAAGAGCACGAACGGATTGTGGGACCCTATCCAGAGAAGCAATGACAACCGAGATGGAGGCAGAGATGAGACCATGGAGAGACAGAGAAGCAGAGGATTCTAGACTCATGGAAAGAGAAAGGCTGTGTGCTGGTGGCCAGGAGGTAGGCTTGCAGGATGTGACCTTGGGTTGTTTTAATGATTGACATTCCTGAGTGTGTGTACATTGAAAACAAACAAACACACAAACCCAGAGGAAATAGAAGCAAATACTTTTGAATGATGATGCATAGAGGGGATTGTAATCAGTGCAATGAAACGAAATACTATAGGATGAATGCAAAACCTATGTTCTCCCCTGTAAACTGTCACTCAATTCACAATGAAAGCTTTAAAAATAAATAAATAAATGAATAAGAAGGTATGCTTCGTATGTTGTCTTGTATTTATTTGAGGTTCGTTTAGGGGTGGAGAGACTAAGTCCCAGCTGGCGGGTGTGGGCTCGCGTCACTAAGCCCTCCTCCCCTAACAACGGGTGCAGGGTTCGTCGCCCTTGACAACGCCGCGCGCTCACAAAAGCCCTGGGGGGGATGAGTCACTGCTCCCTTAAGCAGCAGGTGAGGCAGCCCGACGTGTCGTGACGTCACAGGGCAGCGCCCAAGAAAGGCCGGCCGCGCCCCCTCGCGTGCCGCCTGAGCACCGCCCTCTGAGGGCAGTCTCGGCGCTAGAGCTACGGGCGTTTCCGCTGTGGGGCTGCCGTCTCCGGGCTCTGCTGTGGACGTCGGTGGCCGAGGTGAGAAGGCGGCAGGGACTCGCGAGGCAGTTTGTGCAAAGTTCGGACGCTGAGGCGAGCGGTGAGCGCCCGGCGCGACTGGTCTTCGGCTTGCCGGTTGAGCTCCGGCGCTGCCCGCTTCGTTCCTCGCCCCGCGGCCCCGGTTCGGGAGGGTGGGCGCTAAACGAGCGAGTGTAGTGATTGCGGAGAGCGGATCTGAGACGGTGCGCGTGTGTGCTGACAACGAACGGCCCCAAGTGATTTCTGGTGGTTGTCAGTTGCCCTGCGTGCAGCTCCACAGGTGGCGACCCCACGTGCTTCATGGCCGATTCAAGCCTGGGACGTTTCGGAAGCAGATCGCCAGGCCTTTCTTCCGAAGTGCCTGTGGGTACGCATTTAAGTCCCTTTATTATATGAACCTCAAGGTCGGTGCTTCAAGCTCATCAGCTGCTCCTCGGAAACTCTTATTACAGGGTCGCTATGGGTCGGAACCGATTCGACAGCACTTAACAACCACAACAACAATTGTATCTTTGGAGTCCTGGTGTGGTGCTAAGGATAATGAAACTGGATCTTAAGGTCAGTTTGAACCGCAAGGTCGGCGGCTCAAACCCACCAGCCACTCCTTGGAAGCCCTATACAGGGTCGTTATGTGTCGGAACCTACTCAAATGCACTTAACAACAAAATTAAAAGCTTTTATTTCCCCCGCCCCCCAGGTGGTTTCGAATACACGTCCTGTATAAACTCTTGGTGCCCTTGATGAATATTGGTGAGACAGACAGTAGACAAAATCAAGACAAAACCCACAAGGGTCACTGCACACCAGGTGTATGTAGCTTGTGTCTTCAGGGTCTGAGATTAGGAGATGTGCAAATCTGTGTGTGTAATATATATATATATACATTGTTGTTAAGTGCCTTTAAGTCGATTCCGACCTATAGCGACCCTGTATAGGGTTTCCAAGGAGCGACTGGTGAGCTTGAACCACCAACCTTGTGAGTCAAACAACTTTGCAGTTTGGCGCATTAACCACAGCACTGCATATGTGTATATATATATAGAAGACCACATCCCCTCATCGCTGCTTTCCTGGCACCACCAGAGGGAACCGCAGCTGAGGCTTTCAGCTTCCTGTCAGCCATTGCGTGGTTGGTGGTGGCCCTAGCTTAGATTCCGCCATTCTCACTGTGGCACACTCACAGATGTAAATATTTACGTGGTCATTTGTTTTAAAGAAGTCCAGGTGATGCAATAGTTAAGCAATGGGCCGAAAACCCAAAGGTTGGTGATTCGAACCCAGCCAGCTTCTAGTCTCTTTCTGTAAATATTACGTCATAGGAAACCCTGTGGAGCAGTTCTGTGTCCCATGGGATTGCTGTGAGTCAAAAATCCACTCGGAGGTGCCCAACAACATAACCAGTGTAAAAAAGGCCCAAACTGTATGCATTGTGCTGCAGAATTTCTAAAATTTAAGTTTCCTGGCATGCCTTAATTACCTATCAAGTTAGTATATAGCTGGCTTATCAATTGTTGGTGATGATGAGTGGGTTCTGACTCATAGTGACCTTGTATAAGGTTTCCAAGAAGCACCTGGTGAGTTAGAAATGCCGACCTTGTGGTTCAAATTAACCTGTGCTTATCTACAGCGCCACACCAGGTTACATTTGAAATAATCAATAGATTTGCATAAATTTGCATAGTAGTGGTATTCCCTGGTCTTCCTCTTAGGTGTACAGATATTATCCTATCACAGACAGCCTTGATGTGTTCTTTTTGATGATCAGTGTGATGGCATTCCTCTTCAATTGGTCATTCCTGGCATAGTAAGCCATGTGATTGTCAGATTCAAAATGGTTAATACCAGTCCATTTCAGTTTACTAATGCCTAGGATAGCCATGTTTTTGCCTTCCATTTTGTTTTTTACAATTTCTGTTTTTCCTGGGTTCATCCTTTGTACATTCCATGTTCCAATTATTAATGGATGTTTACAGTTGTTTCTCTTTATTTTGAGTTTGTGCCTCATCAGCAAATGAAGGTCCCATTCACGTCTTCACTGTCAACTCTACTTTGAGGAGACAAATCTTCCCCAGTCGTATTTTGACTGAGGGGCTCATTTTCTGGCATTATCTCTGACAATATTCTGGTGCTCTTCATGTTTCAATATTCATTATTCTGGTGCTGACATTGTTTCACTGCTTTCATAAAATTTTCAGTGACCAAGTACTCAGAAGTAATCAGTCTCTCCTTCTTCCTAATCTGTCTTCATCTGGAAACTTAGCTGAAACCTGTCCACCATGGGTGACCCTGCTCGTATTTAAAATACCGGTGACATAGCTTCTAGAATCTCAGTAACACACAAGCCGCCACAGCATGCACAGCTGCCAGATGAAGGGAGGGGGGGATATGTGTGTGGGTTGTACATTTCTACCTCCTACCATATCTACCAAGGAGCTCTCGTAGCATAGTGGTTACGAGTCCGGCTGCCAGCCTCAAGGTCAGCAGTTCAAAACTACCAGCGGTTCCGCGGGAGAAAGATGAGGCTTTCTGCTCCCATAAAGATTTACAGCCTCGGAAACCCTGTCCAGGTCCCATAAAGATTTACAGCCTCGGAAACCCTGTGCAGGGTCACTATGAGTCAAAACCGACTCCACGGTACTTAACAACAACAACTGCGTGTACTGACTCGATGGCACCTAACAACAAACCGTGTCTACGAGTCTTGGTATGGCATTGTAGAATAAACAGTGGACTACAAGGTCAACAGTTTAAGCTCACCAGCTACTTTTCTGAAACCCTACACTGGGTTGCTGTGAGTTGGAATCAACTTGACGGCACTTAATAACAACAACCATGTGTATAGGAGACGTCGTAGCCTCGTGGGTTATGAGTCGGGCTGCTAACCACAAGGTCAGCAGTAGTTAAATCTACCAGCTGCTCCGAGTTAAGAAGATAAGGCTTTCTGTTCCCATAAAGATTTACAGCCTCGGAAACACCATCTAGAGTTGCTGCGAGTGGGGGATGAACTCCACGGCATGTAACCACCACCACCACTCTGTCCAGATTCTGGCTCAGAAACATTTTCCTTCAGAAAGTGATGCCTTTGCTGCAGTGCCCTGGAGCCCGCTGTTAAAGCTGAGCCATGAGTCCTGCTGACTCTTCTCCCTTTTGGAGCTAACGGACTCCTTTTCCCTCTTCTGCCTTTGTGTTTTAAGATGTTCCCATCATGTGGGAGCTGTGGGGTTTTGGTGAGTTTTTCTCTATATTATGTAGTGTTGTGTCATTTTGAAGCTATGTCTGCATCTCTAGTTCTTCCTCTTGTCCCCACAGTCGCCTCTGTTCTTCCTTCTGTGACTTCTGTGGGTGGTTTTTGTCCCCCAAGGACACTGTCCCATCCCCAAGTCTGTCAGTTGCCTTCTCTTGCATCCTTCTTGGGTTGTGGTTCCTCTGTGTGGCTGCCCTGTTGTTTCTTGTTAAGTGCTGTTGAGATGGTCCCGATTCATAGCCACTGTGTGTAGGGTTTCCCCTTAAGGAGTCAGGCTTGTGGGTTTGAACCACTGACCTTGTGGCTCACCATCAGTGCTTACCCTACAATAAGTAGCACACCAGGACTCCGGGTGTTCTGTAGATCTGATCCTATCTTCTTCAGGCCTTTCGAGAACTTCTCAACATTTCACATCCACAATGTTGTTGTTTGTTGTCTGGCATTTTGTGTCTGTGTGTGGTAAATACCTAAGTTACAGAACTTTGCCATTCCAGCAGGCTTGCACGTGTACAGTCGGTGACCCTACGTGTGGTCACCTGAGGGCAGGTCCCGGATTTCCCACCTCCCTTCACAGGCGCTCAGCGCCCTTTGTGCTGGGTCTTCCTTCCCCCTCATGGCATTCTGTTTCTTACATGCTCCTTTTCCTGCTACATACAACCTTTGTGCGCATGTGCTATTTCTCCAGGATTTCACAGAGTTGTAGGTTGAAATCGTGAGGGAGCCCAGTAAGACTGGTTGGTGCTCCAGGGAACAAATCTTAGGCCTTTTCTGGTCTCTGGATACTGACCCCTCTGGCACGAATTTTCTGCCTTTAATCCAAAGGAATAAGGTGGAGTCTGCTACAGGTGGTGGGGGTGGGGTGGGGAAGGCTTTGTGAGTGGGGTTTCTCTTCAGTGGAGTCAGGCACTCATAACAGTGTGTCTTCCTCAAGAGTTCCTGCCATCCCCAGTCCTGCCTGGCTCTCTTCCTCCCAGTGATGACTGGATCCTGCTACTGGATTTTGCTCTCTCCCCACCTCCAAGCTGCAGCTCCTCCAGAGAGTCGGAGGTGCACTTAGGACTAGTCCAGGGGAGCTGAGCTGTCTGAACAGTCTGAAAAAGAACAGGCCAAGCCTCAGAGTGGTTAACCAGAACTGAGACACACACACACACACACACACACACACACACACACACATCCTCCAGGTGTTCCTTGTTTTCCCCTCTCTTGGCAAGAAGAAAGAGTGCAGCTTGCAGGAAGGAAGAGGAGGGGGAAATCAAGTTGATCAGAAAATAAACATTCCTTACCCTAAAACCGAAGTAAAGGCTAGGCCATAACTTGGCAAATTCAGTGATTTAAGTAAAGACACAGGGTTACTGGGTATCTGTTTCTTTGTCTCAAAATATGACAATGAGATGCATACAGGATACATACGTGGTGAATGGGAGGTAGAGAGTTTAGGTTCCAGGCAAAGAATGTTCTTGGATTGGCCCGTTGGTGACGGAAATGTCACCAGCTGGAGTGCTTCCTGAACACCATTCTCTTTGGCCTTGCTGTGGAAGCTGCTGTTTGCGCTGTCCACAAAGTGTAGCTCTGTAGTATTGGGTAAAGTTTAGGAGGTTCCTCTCTGCTGTGGCTGGTTATTTCTGGTAAAGCCATTAAATATTACAGATGTGAATACTGTGGCTTGGAGAACCCGTGTCTGCTTGTGAGGTGGTGTCATCACCTGCTTTTAAACAAGTAAATTCCTGTCCCATACCCAGTGCCATCTAGTTGACTCTTAACTCATAGCAACCCTGTAGGACAGAATGGAGTGTCCCCAGAGGATTTCATAATCTTTATTGGAGCAGAATGTCGCCATATCTTTCTCCAAAAGAGTGCCTGGTGGGTTTGGTGGGGTGTGCTGCAGGTGACCTTTTGGTTTCCAGCTGAGCATTTAACCTGTGTGCCACCAGACCTCTTGTGAATGCCTGTAGCCCCCTGTCATTGAGTTGATTATGACTCTCATATAGAGTAGAGTTGCCAGCATAGAGTTTCCAAGACCGTAGATATTTATGGAAGTTTCAGAGTCTCTTCTGAAATCCGTTTTGGTCTTTTCCTTCTTTCTTGTCGTCTTAATGACCTTTTGCTTTCTTCCTGTATGATGTTCTTAATGTCATCCCATAACTCTTCTGGTCTTTGATCTTTAATGTCTAATGCATTAAATCTGTTCTTGAGATGATCACTGAATTCAGGTGGAGCATGTATTTTGGCTGTCATAGACTTGGCATAAATTTTATTCAGTTTCAACCTTAACTTGCCTATGAGCAGTTGATGGTCTGTTCCATAGTTTGCCTCTGGCCTTGTTTTGACTGATGATATGGAGCTTTTCCACTGTCTTCTTCTACAGATGTAGTCAATTTGATTTCTGTGTATTCCAACTTGTGAGGTCCATGTGTATAATTGTCTTTCATGTTGTTTTAAAAACGGTATTTGCAATGAAGAAGTCATTGGTCTTTGCAAAATTCTATCATGCGATCTCTAGCATCATTTCTATCATGAAGACCATATTTTCCAATTACTGGTCTTTTCTCTTTGTTTCTAACCTTTGCATTCCAGTCGCCAGTAATAATGAACAAATCTTGATTGAATATTTGATCAATTTCAGAATGAAGAAATCGGTAGAATTCTTCTGTTTCATTATCACTGACTTTAGTGGTTGGTGTGTATATTTGAATAATAGTTGTATTAGCTGGTCTTCATTGTAGGCATATGGATATTATCCTCTCACAGACAGCATTGTACTTCTCTTTGATGATGAATGTAACACCATTCCTCTTCAATTTGTCATTCCCGGCATAGTAAATGATGTGATTGTCAGATTCAGAATGACCAATATCAGTTCATTTCAGTTCACTGATGCGTAGGAGCTCTTGTAGCATATTGCTTATGAATCAGGCTGCTAACCTCAGGGTCAGCAGTTCGAAACTACCAGCTGTTCTGCAGGAGAAAGCTGAGGCTTTCTGCTCCCATAAAGATTTATAGCCTTAGAAACCCTGTCCATGAGTTGGAACCGACTTCACGGCACATAACCACCACCGTCAATGTCTAGGATATTGATGTTTATGTGTTCCATTTCATTTTTGAGAATATCCAATTTTCCTAGATTCATACTTCGTACATCCCATGTTCTGATTATTAAAGGATCTTTACAGCTGTTTCTCTTAATTTTCAGTTGTGCCCCACAGCAAATGAGGTCCTGAAAGGCTTTACTCCATTTAAAGCTTCATGGCCAACTCTTCATTAGGGTGCTCTTCATCCTGTTGTATTCAGTATTCTGGTGCTGACTGTGTTCCACTGCTAGTCATATGTTTTCAGTGGCTGAATATTCAGAAGTGTTTCGTCTCTCCTTCCTAGTCTGTCTTAGTTGGAAGCTGAGCTGAAACCTGTCCACTGTGGGTGACTCTGCTGGGATTTAGAATACTGATGCCATAACTTCCGGAATCCCAGCAGCCTGGAGGCCGCCACAGTCCGACACACCGATGGATGAGTGGTAGTTATTGTGAATTGAGTGGAGCTGTACAGAGTAGATCATCAAGTTGACATTCTACAAATCATTTGTTGTGAAGTGCCAGCGCGTCAATTCCGACCCATAGTGACCCTATCTAGGGTTTCCAAAGAGTAACTGGTGAGCTTGAACCGCCGACCTTGTGATTGAGAGGACTTTGCAGCCCGGTGCATTAGCCCACAGCGCCCCAGCAGGTTTCCTCTACAAATCGATTACAGTTCAGTCACCTCCTGATTGCTTGCTTCCATTCCTCCTTCTGATTTTGTTCTTAGGTAAATACTACCCTTTTGATTTTGAACGGGTGACCCTTCTATGGTTTGTAGACCTTACCTGACTAGTAATGTTGTCCCCTGTGTATTTACTGTGTGGCTGAAAATTGAGCCTCTGTGTGAGTTTAGTTCCAGACCTGAGGGGTGACCAAGGGCCATCGTCACGGGTTCCATTGAGTTAATTTGTGTATGTGATGTGGGGCCTGCTTCCTTTTTCTGCAAATGGATATCCAGTTTTGTCAGCGCCCTTGTTAAAGAGATTATCTCAAATGGAAACAGGAAGCATAAAGAGGGAGTTGGGGAAGTGATGTTACATTGGAGGGATCGCAATTAATGAAACAAAATGCATGTTTAGTGTTGGATGGAAGACTGATCTGTTCTGTCAAACTTCAGTTTAAAAAAAAAAAAATCTTTTCGGAGGTCCCTGGGTCCATCAAGGGAGAAGAGTGGAGAGTGGGACCCTACCCAGAGAAGCAGTAATGCCTGAGATGGAGGCAGAGACGATGACATGGAGAGATGGAGCAGCTGGGGACTTTAGACCCAGAGAGGGAGAGGGGCTGTGTGCTAAAGACCGGGGGTTAGGCTTGTAGTGTATTTGTATACCCTTTCGTTGGTTGATGATGCATGGAGGAGATTGTAACCATGACAATGAAACGATATACGATAGGATGAAAGTAAAACTAATGTTCTCCCATGTAAAGTATCCCATAATTCACAATAAAACATTAAAAAAAAAACAAAAAACTTGAGAGTCTATCTCTTCCCCATTTAATGAGCATTAGCCATTTGTCAAAAGTCAGCTGTCCACAGGTGGATGGATTTCCTTCCGAGTTCTCAGTTTCATTCCCTTCATGTATATTTCTGACATTGTACCTGGACCAGGCTATTTTGACTATTCATGGCTTTGTAATAGGTTTTGAGATTGAGAAGTGTGAGGCCTCCTACTCTGTTCTTCTTTAGTTGTTGGTGTTATATGCCATCAAGTCCATTCCAACTCATCGTGACCCTGTATGGGGTTTCCAAGGAGTGGTTGCTGAGCTTGAACCTCCAACCTTGCAGTTCAAACCAACTTTGCAGTTCAGTACATTAATTAACCCACAGCACCACACCAGGTCTTGTCTTTAGAAGGGACTTGCTTATCCTGGGGTCTCTTTCCTATCCATATGAAGTCGACTGATAGCTTGTAAAGGGGCTTCAGCCTCTAACTGATTGGATTAGCTAAAACGGGAATTAGAATTTGCCCAGGGAAACAACAGGTTTCTTGTTAAATGGTTGTGGTTGTGGAGTAGGAGGCCTTAGGTGGAATCCAGAGCCCCACCCAAACCCTTTTGAGGTGGGAGATTCCCACTTGAAAAGATTTGCAGACCAACTGGAAGGGCTGCAAGAACAGGAGATTCGTATTGAAAGGAAGACCAATTGAAAAAAAGCACACCGTTTGGCTGTTATAGAGTATCATGCAAGCTGTTTGCTTTGGAAGCATCAAGCAAGAACTCAGCCCATTAGTAAAAAATCCTTATAACACTGAACTCAAAGGGAACTTGCTCGCTGGTGACCACTTAAAGCTGCTGGTGACCGGAAGTTGGTGAAAGGCAGCAGTGAAGACTTGCCCTGAGTTTGGCCATGTTCTATTGACACCTGTTGAACTTGAGATGAGAGCACAGAGAGGAAGAGCTGTACTGTCTGAAGTTTAGGGAGATGTGTGAATTCCTGAGCCCATGGGCACTGCCCTAGCCACTGGGAACAAGAGCTGAAAGTGAAGCGGCCAACTGGTCTGAAGTGTGGGGACGTGTACGTGAACTCCCAAGTTTGCAGCTAGTACCCATCAGACGTAGACTAGCTGACCAGAACTCGACCAGCTGAAGATAAAGATGCCTGATACTGTGAAAAGTGTAAATTGCTACAATTTGATGAGCTGGATCTTTGCTTATGGATGCAGTTGCTCAAAATTTCAATTGAAATGGAAGATTCTTCATAACAAGGATCAAACTTGTTTTCTCAGTGCACTGGGTTGGTGGTGGTGCTGTTAACTGCTGTCGAGTTGGTTCTGACCCATAGTGACCCTGTATAGGGTTTCTGGGAGTCCTGGTGTGGCGCTGTGGGTTAATGTGCCAGACCGCAAAGCTTTTTGAACTGCAGGGTTGGCAGTTCAGGCTCACCAGCTGCTCCTCGGAAGTCCATCCAGGGTTGCTATGAGTTGGAACCTGGCACTTAACAACAACATAGGGTTTCCAAGGAGCCGTTGGTAAGCTGGAACCGCCGACTTTGCAGTTCAAACGACTTTGCAGTCTGACGTATTAGCCCAGAGCAACACAGCACTGGGTTGATGTTGTTGCTAAGTATCGTGGGGTCGGTTTCGACTCATAGTGAGCCTGCACAGGGTTTCTAAGGCTGCAAATCTTTACAGGAGCAGAAGTGCTGTTGAGTTGATTCCGACCCATAGCGACCCTGTATAGGGTTTCCAAAGAGCAGCTGGTGAGCTTGAACCACTGACCTTGCAGTTCAGACAACTTTGCAGTCTGATGATTAACCCATAACGCCACACCAGGACTGGGTTGATAGGGACAGGCAATGTAGGCACTGGCCCATGAGTGACTCCCTAACTCTCTCCCTGTCTTCATTGTTCATCTGCCACCCTCCCTCTTCTTGTGTATTGCCCTCCCTGTCACCAGAGCTAACAGGTATCTATCCTCTAACCTGTGAATTACTTTCCCCTCCCTCCCACCCCTGATAACCATCAAAAAATGTTTCTTTTATTATGGAAATCTTTTCTTAAGCTTTTACAATAATGGTTTCATGCAATACTTGTTCTTTTGTGATTGATTAATTTCACTCAGTATAATGTCCTCAAGGTTCATCCTTTTTATGACGTGTTTTGCAGATTCATCATTATATTTCAAGGTAGTATAGTGTTTCATTGTATGTATGTGCCAAAGTTGGTTCATCTATTCCTCCATTGATGGGCACTTAGGCTGTCTCCATCTTTTTGCTTTTGTGAATAGTGCTGCTATGAACATTGAAGTGCATATATCTACTCGGGTCCTGACTCATATTTCTTGTGCATATGTGCTAGGTGGAGTGATTGCTGGGTCATGTTGTTGTTGTTGTTGTTGTTGTCGTCAGATGTCATCAAGTCGGAACCAACCCCATGCACAGCAGAACGAAACAATGTCCAATCCTGGGCCAACCTCACTACTGCTGCCACACTTGATGCCATCAATGATGCCACCTGGCCAATCCATCTCGTTGGGGGTCTTCCTCTCTTTCTCTGACCCTCCATCTTACCCAGCATGACATCCTTCTCCAGCGACTGTTCTCTCCGGACAATATGTCCAAAGTATGAGAGACAAAGTTCAGCCATCTTGGCCTCCAAGAAACACTCCGGCTGCACTTCTTCCAAAACAGATCTGTTGGCTCTTTTGGCAGTCCATGGCACTTTCAGTATTCTCCTCCAACACCACAACTCAAAGGCATCAATTCTTCTGAGGTCTTCCTTATTCACTGTCCAGCTTTCACATCCATATGAGGTTATTGTAAATACATGGCTTGGGTCAGGCGCACCCTAGTCCTCAAGCTGACATCTCTGCTCTTTGATGGGAGGCATAGATACTGATTATGATGATGTTCTCTCATGCTGGTTTTGCATTGTTGTTGTTAAGTACCATGGAGTCGGTTCTGACTTAACAGCTATTTTATAAGAAATTGAATATTGCCACTTCTGCTCTTTCTGATTGTCGTTAACTTTGGTATATTTTTCCATCCTTTGATTTTTCGTCTCTTTGTCTTTGTGTGTAAGGGGGGTCTTTTATAGACAGCAGATTGATGGGTGGGTGTTGTTTTCTTCTCCATTCTGCGGCTATCTCTTGACTGGTGCATTTAATCCATTTATGTTTGGTGTCATTATCGATCAGTATGTATTTATTGCTGTCATCTTGGTGTGTGTGTTGTTGTTGTTGTTTTCTAGGTTCCATATAAATTTTTTTGTGCTAAGTTAACTTCATTTGTTGAGTTTCTTATTTCTTTTGTTGTTGTTTCAGGGTTTCCTGTCTTTGATTTTCCTCATTTTTATTTTGATTAAGGGTTGTTATTTGTCGCTAAGGTTGCCCTTGAATTTTTTCTTTTCTTCCCAAGTTTAAAACATTATGTTCCATCTTGAAATTAACAGGACTTCCTCTCCATTTGGAAAGTTCTGTAGCTGCACTATTGATTCCTTCTTAGGACTTTACAGTGGTCTTTGCTTACAAATTGATGTTTCTGGCTCCCTATTTTCAGTCCTGTAGGTTTGTTTTACTTTGGATACTGTTAGAGCTCTCTCTGTATTCCATGTGGCCTGTCATATCTGTAGTGGAGATGATCTGGGTCATGTGTCTGCCTGGTGCCCAGCTCACCAGTGCATCATTCGCAGAGTCTGTGTTGTATTGCTGTATCTTCAAATCTATTGATAATTTTCCCATTGTCTCTCTTATGTTCATCAAATCCAGTGTGTTCATTGATTTTAGTTATTGTAATGGACACTTCTAGAAGTTGAGGAGTTGTAGTGGTGCTGTGGGTTAAGCATTAAGTTGTAGTGGTGCTGCTAAACCACCAGGACAGTAGTTCAAATGCAGTCACTCCCTGGGATTAAGATGAGGCTATCTGCGTCATCTTAATCATCTAAGAAGATTTGCAGCCTTGGAAACCCTATAGGATCGCCCTGAGTCAGAATCAGTTTGATGGTAGTGGGTTTAGAAGTTCCTATTGTATTTTTTCATCACTTCCAGTTGTCCTCATTTACGCAGATATTCCTCTTGTGTGCTCCATTCAAGTGGCTTTCAGTGTACTGACTCTATAGGGCGGGTGACTACCCCATAGGGCTTTCAAGGTTGTGAATGTTTACATCGTTCTTCCATAGAGCAGCTGATGGGTTAGAACAGCTGACCTTTCAGTTAGCAGCTGACCATCTAAGCAATGTGCTCCCAGAGCTCACTTGCTTTCTCCTGCCTTTTAGAATATATGAAGCATGTTTCTAATCGTCATTTGATAGTGGTTATCTGCCAGGTCATTTCTAGGTCACCTTCTAATGATTGTTTTTTCTCAAGGTCATAGGTCATAGCTTTCTCTTCTTTGCACATCTGGTATGTTGTTTGTTGTTCCAACCCTGAGGAGCAGCTGGCGCATTTGAATTGCCTACCTTGTGATTCAGACCGACCTTCTGGTCCATTGCATTATCCCACAGTGCCACACCAGGATTTATTTCCTGTCAGTCCCAAATCCACTTCTGATACTAGAACACTTCTTCCTGCAGCTCATCAGGTGCTAACGTTTGTCAGTAGAGGGCCCTGGAGAGACTAAGGGAGAAAGGAGTCCTGTCCACGTGTTGTTGGTGTGTTGGGTGCATTCTTGTTCCTGCTCCTCTGGCTGGTGGGACACAAACAGGCACCTAGTGACTTTCAGAGGCACCTTCTTAGGTGGCTTCCCAGCTGCAAATTCATTCTCACAGGTGCCACAGGTATAGCTCTTGGCTCTCCCACAGGCCACTTTGGGGAAGGTTCCTGCCAGGTTTGTGGTGACTTCAACCAGCCGGTGTCCCAGTGGGCACATCTTGATCCTCAACCTTGGTACTTCTTTACCGTGGGTGAGTTGGTGCTACATCTGTAGCCTCTCCAGAGAGGACTGGGCCTTCCCTGAGGTGCTCCCTAACCCCCGGTCCTGCAGTGCTCCCCCCACCCCTGGTCCTGCAGTGCTCCCCCTCCAGCCCTGTGGTGCTCCGTTTGCTGCATGGAGTTCATAGTTCTATATGGTAAGCCTTCCTTGTTCAAAATGCCATGTGCTTTGTCTCCTAATCAGACCTGACTGATACACTTGGCAGTTTTTGTTTTTGTATTTTTTATGTTGGATACTGGACGGTGAATTCTACCTTGTTGGTTGTTGGGTTGGTTGTATTCCTTTGAGTCACGTTGGGGTTTGGTTTGGCACAGTTAAGTCACTTAACACTGTGTGGCCCATTAGAGGCATCTAAGCTCTGTTGGGTGAGTCAGAGCTACTTTAGTGCCCAGCTGAGGGATCTGCCCACTCTCCTGAATGCAGTGTGCGGTGGGAGTGCCCTTTCCACGGTGGCTGTGAGAACACACAATAGTCCTGCTGAGTCCTGAGGGTGCCCTGTGACCTCTGGGGTGTCCCTGTGTGAGCTCCAGGATGTCTGTGTTCTGACTGCTCCTGTCCATTGGCTATGTCCCCACATCCTCAGGTGTCTGCTCACCATGCTCAGCCCAGTCCTTCAGTGGAGACTCAAGGGCACTCTGTGCCTCCCTCTCTAAATTCTAGCCACCTAGGCCCGTTGCCTCCTGAGCTCACAGCTCTCCTGAATACAGGAGGAGACTGGGTTCTGTTTGAGTCCCTTCCCACATGGTCTCCAGTCATGAGCCCCAGCGCCCTCCTCTTGGCTGGCTGTCTTCCACTGACTCTTGTCCAGGAACTAAAACCACTTCTTGGTAGGTGCCATCGATTTTTTTCACTGACCCTCAACTTGACCAAGCATGATGTCCTTCTTCAGGGACTGGTCTGAGAGCAAAAGTCTGGCCATCTGGTTTCTCAGGAGCTTTCTGACAGTCCTTACTCCAGTACAGATGAGTGTGTTCTTCTAGAAGAGTCCATGGTGCTTACAGTATTCTCCTTCAACACCAGAACTTGAATGCATTGATTCTTCTATGGTCTTCCTTATTCACTGTTCAACTTTCACATGCATATGAGGCTATTGAAAATAGTCCTCAAACTGACATCTTTGTTCTTGAACACCTTAAAAGAGGTCTTGTGCAGCAGATTTTTAAAAAATTTTTGTTTTTATTGTGAATCGAGTGATAGTTTACATGGGAGAACATCATTTTTACACTCATCTATAGTATTTTGCCTCATTACAATGATTACAGTCCCCTCCGTGCATCATCATTCAATAGTATTTGCTTCTATTCCCTCTGGGTTTTTTTTTTTTTTTTATGTACACCAAAACACTCAGGAATATACAATTATTCAAACAACCAAAGGGCATACCCTGCAAGCTTGCCCCCTGGCCACCAGCACACAGCCCCTCTCCCTCGATGAGTGTAGAGTCCGCTCTCAGCCGCTCCATCTCTCCGTGTCATCATCTCTGCCTCCATCTCTGGCGTCACCACTTCTCTGAATAGGGTCCCACACTCCGCTCCCACTCTTTTCCCTTGATGGTCCCAGGGTCCTCTGCTCCTGGACTGCAAGATCAACCACTCCTCTCTTTTTGCTACAGAACCTCTACCTTTACAGTTGTGACAATCACAGTCAGTCCTGATAACAATTACTCACTAGTGAACCACGAGAGTCTTATCCCCATCTCCTTTCACCAGCTCCATCTAGACAGGTTGAAAACCTCTCAGTGGAGATTCCGCCTTTCCCCACACCCTCTGAAACTAGGCTCCCTCTTGAAACTTGTAAGCCAGTAAATTTGAGAGCCTTTGTAGCACCCCCCCCACACACATTTTGGGTAGCCAGTGTCTAAGTTGCCCATCCCTGTTAACCCTGTGTACCAAGGAGGTGGGAATGATCCTTGCTGTAAAGATTCCTTCCCTCTCGGTTGGTATTTTAAGCAACTACATACATAAGTATAGGTCAAGTTCATCAAATTGTAGTGATTTACACTTGTTTTCTTTAGAAAAAAAAATTTTTTTTTTTTAAATTTTGTACCTTCCTTTAGTGAGTTCTGATCATCCAGCCATTGAATTTAGGTCACATGGGTAGTATCTGCAAGTATGGGCGTTCTTGTGCATCTTTCCTCACTTCATATCAGCTGGACACTTGACTCCTAGCTCTAGCCCTATGTGGCTATGTCCTTGTCCATGGGCTCAGGAGTCCCCAGGTCTCACCATATTGCTGGCCCACTAGGTCTCACCCTACTCCAGGTCAATGGGAGTCTGTATGACGTGGTCAGACTCAGCCCACGTCTTCATTGCTGCTTTTCCCCACTTCTATTCATCAGTAGAACAAAGTGGTTGCCAGCAAGCTTACATGCCTGCTTATGTATTCCCTTTGAGTTTCAGTCTTGGGAGCAGGCTTGTCATGAAGGGTCTTGATTGCTTGCCTGGATGGCTGGCCTTGATGGCTGGCCTTGATGGCTGGCCTTGATGGCTCCCTGGACAACTTGCTTGTTCTTGTGGTAGCTAGTCAGGCTGCTGCAGAGGGGGTTTTTTTGGTGTGTTTTTTTCTCCTGCTGGTCTTTCTTTCAAGAAGTGTTTTCTGTTCCTCTACCTGCTCCAGGCTGGTCTGCTTGTGTTTTCAAGTGGGAATGTCCCACCTCAGAAGATTCTGGATGGGGATCAGGATTCCACCTAAGGTCTTATACCCTACAAAGACTCCACAAGAAGCCTCTTCACTGAGCAAGTTCTAGCACCCCTTTTAGGTATTCTGATCAGTTATAGGCTGAAGATGGACTTGCAAGCTTGTTAATGAGCCTTCCTCCAATCCTGATGTCACATTCTTCTTCATAGAACCCAGCTTCTCAGATTATTTGCTCAGGATACAGATTTAATTTGGTTAAAGGATGCAACCCTGGGACAACCTTCCCTGATTTTAAACCATTCAGTGTCTCCTTGTTCTGTTTGAATGGCTGCCTCTTGGTCTATGTATAGGTTTCTCATGAGCACTCTTAATGTCTTAATGTTTTCTGGAATACCCATTGTTTGCAATGTTGTCCATAGCTTGTCATGATCCACACAGTAAAAAGCCTTTGCATAGGTAATAAAGTACAAGTAAACATCTTTCTGGTATTCTCCGCTTTCATCTGAGATCCAGTTGATGTCAGCAGTGAAATCCCTTGACCCACATCCTCTTCTGATTCCAGCTTGAATTTCTGACAGCTCCTTGCTGTAACTGTTTTTAAATTTTTTTCAGCACTGACTACTTGCATGTGATATTAATAATATTGTCCAATGATTCTGCATTCGGTTGGGTCACCTCTCTTTGGAATGGACCCAAATCTGGATCTCTTCTACTTAGTTGGCCAGGTGTCTGTCTTCCAGATTTCTTTGTGTAGATAAGTGAGCACTTCGAACGCTATATCATTTTGTTGAAACATTTCCGTTTGTATTCCATCAATTCCTGGAGCCTTGGTTTTTGCCAATTCCTTCAGTGAAGTTTAGACTTCTTCTTTCAATACCATTGATTCTTGATCATGTGCTACCTTTTGAAATGGTTGAACATCAACCAATTCTTTCTGGTACAGTAACTCTGTATGTTCCTGCCATCTTTTTTTTTCCTCTCCTGTTTTTTTTTTTTGTGTGTGTGTGTTTTTTGAACCTATGTATGATTTCTAATTCACTCTTTTTTTTCTCTCTACTTTTTATTATGAATTGAATAAGGTTTATAAATGAGATCATCGGTTTTACATTCAGTGTATCATACACTTGGCTTCATTACGTTGCAGTCTCCTCCATGTGCCGTCAGTTCCTAGTACTGGCGTCTGTTCACTTTCACTCTAGCTTTTCTTCCTGTATCTTTCACCACCTTCACCTTTCCTCTGCCAACCTTTCGCTTGTTGCATGTTGTCTTCTCCATCTATTCTGGGAACCTTGTACCTTCACTTCCGATTGGACTTCTTCCTTCAGTACCATTCTTTTTGGTACAGTGACTCTTTAATCAATCAGTATTTAGCACATGTGGTTGTTGTGAAGTCATAGCGACTCCGTTAATCAAGTACAAATAAACATCTTGCTGTTATTCTCCACCTTCATTCAAGGTGCCTTTGACTTCAGCAATGATATCCCTCCTCCCACGTCCACTTCTGAATTTGGCTTGAATTTCTGGCAGTAAATCTTCGCAGGACCAGAAAACCTCATCTTTGTCCCATGGAATGGCTGGTGGGCTCCAACTGCAGCCTTCTAGTTCTTATCATATGGGGCCACTGGACATCCCATTGTGCCTGTTGTTGTTAAGTGCTATGGAGTCTATTCTGACTCATAGTGACCCTGTACAAGGTTCCCGAGGAGCGACTGGTGAGTTCGAACCGCCAATCTTGTTATTCAAGTGACCTTGTGGCCCATTGCTTATGTGACAGCACCACACCAGGACTCGATTTTTGTTGTTGTTAAGTGCCATTGAGTCAGTTCTGACCCACAGCGACCGTGAGCAGTTGGTGAGCTTGAACCATCGACCTTGCGGTTCAAGCCGACCTTGCAGTCCAGCGCATTAACCCACAGCACCACACGAGAACTCCACATAGTAACAACACTCCTGTCAAGTCCTCAGGTGCAGCCTGGGTTAACACAGACTGACTGTCGGACAGGACATCACAGCCCAGCAGAGGAAAGAGACCTAGGAAGCTGAAAGTATATCCTTCCACAGACAGAAGAATATGTGCATTTTGGAAGAGTACTGTGTTTACTAAATTTGGCAAGTAAGGCCCATGAGGGACAGTTACCACAGTAACAAGGTGACCACTAGATCCAGAAGAACTAGTTCTCGTCTAAGCCACAGGAGTGTTGCCAACTTTTCCTTTTTCTTCTTTTGAACAGTTATGGCGAGATTAGGAACAAGCGAGATGGCCCAGACTATGAGGAGGACATCGGGGGACAGCCCTCAGTGTGTCCCGGGGACCAGCACTCCATGTGGCATTAGTGGTCAGCCGAGGGGCCTCCAGAGATCACTGTTCCATGTGTCCAAGTCACAGGCCCCAGATGTTCACTGTCCTACATTCCTTGCTAGATTCCAGGCCAACTGGACAAGCCTGACGAAGCCATCCGCTCTGGCTTTGGTCAGCAAAGGACAAGGAGGGAGAGAGCCGGCTGCACTCACTTCCTACATTGGGCCGTTTGTGGCTTCATGTCTGGGGCCGACAGCACACAAGGTGAGTGGCCTGTGATCCTTTTGGGGTGTGGGGGTGAGGCCTGGTCCATGAGCTCTGAGAACTCACATTGTGGCCCAGAGCCCTTTGAGTCTGTGGAGATGGCTGCCTCTGCAGCTACCCTTCCAGATCTTACACTGACCCCCTGACTCTGCTGAACCCCCCACAGCTGAGCCCACACACCACCGCGCTCCCCGCTGCCCCACCGAGACTTGGCATTGTGTCTGTGGAATTGCACAGTGCTGACTTCACATGCCCCCTCCTGCCTGGGACCCCCGCAGTGGAGGAGCTGGAAAGGAGCCAGCCGTGCCATGGGAACCAGGCCTGAGGGTCTGGGGTTAGAGTCTGGGCAGTGGCCATGTCCTGAAGGCGCCTGTGTGGGCAGTTGGGCCGGCGGCTCTTCAGCGTCTGCCACTGGGGTCTGAATGGGGCCTGCGCCCAGCTCCATGGTCAGTGTGGGGTGTGTCCCTGAGTAAGCTCCCTGAGGCCTCTGCTCCCACAGGGCCCTGTCAGAGGAGCAGGGTCAGGGCCATGGGACCCTGGCAGTGGTTGGGGGGACTGTGGGCAGGGACACACAGTCTGATTTCACAGATTGTTTTGGTGCTGCTTGGGGACTTAGATGGTGAGGGGTGACACAACAGGGCTCGGGTGGGCACTGATGGGGACTGGAGAGAGGACCAGACACGGGGGTGTCAGTGGGGTGGGGCTGAGGAATGCAGGACCAGTGGGGCTTTGGGTATTTGCAGGGTTGACCAGGATGTACGTGATCCGGAGTTTGGGGTCTCAGTGGGGACCCTCAGCGGTTACTGGCAAGCAGGGGATCCCAGACTTGACTCTCCCATCAGCTGTAATGCAGGGCCTTCCGGCCTTCCCCTTCACTCCTGTGTCCACAGCCATGTCCATTTCTGTCCCAGGGCCTCAGACCAGGAGGGGAAGGGGAGGCGGGGCCGAGTGTGGCTTCCACATGGGCGCTCAGCACCCTGGGTGAAGCTCAGTGATTGTGTCAGGTGCCTGAGGCCAAACAGCAAAATATTTGTGTCATAGCAACTTCAGAGACATTTGAGAAAATAGCACAGGATGGAAAGACAGACATTGATTTCGTCGCTAAGTAGCCACAGTTACTAACAGATGCTGCATCTGTCAGACCCTATGTGGCTCTCACACCTTGGGGTCCAGTCAGACGCCTGTCCTCGTGGCTCTTAACTCATTGATTTCCACAGTGAGGGCTTTTCCAGCAGAGCTGGCCAACAGTGACTTTGCGAGGATATATCTCCTTTGCGAGGTGCACATGGATGCTTTGGGCTGCGTGAGCTGGTGGGTTGCTCACTGTCTGAAGACGCCATGTGTTTCTCTTCAAAGCCATCCTGTGGTGTCCTGGGTGTCCTGTGGTGTCCCGGGTGTCCTATGATGTCCCGGGTGCCCTGTGGTGTCCCAGGTGCTGTGTGTACGGTTTGGGAAGACAGCTCTGTGTCCCCGTTAGACCTGTGAGAGACTGGCGACGTGGCCTTGGTGACCTTTGCGAAGTGGGCCGTGTGAGGCTGAGTGCAGCCTGTGTATTCGGGGGCGGCTTCTGAGGCCACCTGGTCCCCTGGGGCTCAGGGAGCATGTCTTTACTCTTTAACAAAAGCCTTCAGGGTTGGTTTTAAATGCCCTCTCTGGTCGAAGCCCATGAATGGCTCTTCACGTAGTAGTCACTAGCTGCCAGCACCCATTTGCCTATTGATTTGACTTTGAAAATTGCCCATGGGGTTTCCTGGTACCCTTCGCCAGGGTCTGCTCTGCTGGCCCCACTCCTGCATCTCAGTGGGGCCCTGGGCTCCCCAGATGCCAGGCTTCCTGGTTACTTTGTATCTGATGCTAGCTTTACACTAGGGGCTTTTGAGAAGTTCATGGAAGAATGGAATTAAAAGAGAATGTAATTTTCCCATAAACTTTTTGAAGCCCTTTCATATATTCATGGTCAGGTTTTATATATATATATATTTGTTTCTCAGTGTCTCCACCACCTAGGTTTATGTGCTTCGGAAAACAGTTTCCCTTTTTCTGACCCGTTCCCCAAATTCTGCACTGTTCGATTTGCACCATGTCAGACCAAGTGTTGGCACCTGGGTACTGAACAGCCTCGAAGATGCCCTGAGCTGCTGCTCAGCCCCAAGGAGACGCTGCCGTGAGGTGTCTGGGTGTCTGCACAGCTGGCCCAGCTGACCCGGCAGGTGGACACGGAGCTGTGACGGGATGAACTGTAGGGACACTGAGGTGGGAAGGAGCCCGGGACCGTGTCTTCGGTAGGTGATGCCCTGTCAGATGCTCCTGGCCCATTCCAGCTGCTCCTGGGATCCAAGGACGACCCTCAGGAGATCCACTATGGATCCCAGTGAGAAGGGAGGGAAGAGGGCAGGCATGGGCCTGGGAGCCCTGGGAGCAGACAGCAGCGGTTAGTCGAGAGCAGGGAGGGTGCCAAGGGCCAGAGGACCCTACTGGCTAAGGGTCGAGGGGCTGTGTTGCATTGGGTTGTCTAACAGCTGAGGGTTCGGGGGGTGTTCTGTGGAGGATGGCACTCATTCTGGATTTCCCCTCTTGTATAAAGGCTCAAGAACTGCAGACTGCTGAGGAAGGGGCCCAGGCCCCACGTGAGGATGATGTGCTTGGGACCGATCTAACCTCTGAGATTGGGAATAGGAGGCCATCAATGGAACCTTTGTGATAGGCTGCTAATCGTAAGTTCAGTGGTTCAAACCCACCCAGTGCTCCTCAGGAGAAAGATGAGGCTGTCTGCCCCCATAAAGCTACACAGTCCTGAAGCCCTATATAGGGTTGCTGTGAGTTGGAATCGACTCACTGGCTGTGGGTTTTGGGGTTTGGTGATGGGCTGCTGGCAGCTGCTGTGAGCCCACCAGTGGATGTTGACGGCGATGAGTGGACCACTCGGGCAGGTGGGGGAGGGGGCCCACAGGAAGTCGCCCATCAGTAAGTCCTCATTCTCGGGGTCTGAGCCACAGGTCCTCCCACTCTGAGACTCTTGTACCCAAGTCCTGATGCCCCTCTTGGGAGGCCCATGGCCCTGGGGTTGGGGGATGGGCTGAGCCCTGTCCCCCAAATTCCTGGTCTTCCTGGAGACCGTAGATGGGAGGGGAGGGGGGCAAGTGGGCAAGTCCAGTGACACGTGTCCTTAGACAAGACACAGGGGGAGGGGAGACTGGGGCAGAGCCACCAGAAATCTGCTGTTTAAGGCACCAGGTCCATGGTCCTCGGTCAGGGCCGCCCCAGGACATGTAGGAACATGAAGGTCAGGAAAGACATGCCGAGACTGCTCACTCCGTTGCCTGAGCTGCCTTCCAAAGGTTCCAGGTCTTCTGGCAGCTCAGGGGCCATGCCATCCTCGCCCCCGAATGCCGCCTTACACCTGCTCCCAGTCAGGTCCCCTCATTGCCCCCAAGTCTGCATTGCTCACACAGCTAACTGGGGGGAGCTTAGCCCCCCACACACACCTGGTGTGGGGAGCATAGCCCTCCCCCCCCCACACACACACCTGGTGTGGGAGAGCATGCATGTGTGAAGGACGTCCAACAGAGCTGATTGTCAGCTGCTGTGTTCTCAGCAGCCAGAAGCCACCCCATTGAGGGAGGGGCGCCCACTGAGGGGCGCTGCCAGCACCTCCCATGCCCTGGGGCCTTGGCACAGGTAGCAGCACCCTTGTTCTGTGGGCCAAGGTGAGGTCATGGCCACCTGGGCCTTTAAAGCTCGGTAGAGCGTCAGTATCAGCCAGTTCTAATTCCGGCCTGGGAGCTGTGGCTCAGGTGAGGGGATAGTGTGTTCCTGCAGGGGGAGGGAGCAGTTCTGGAAGCCAGGGTGCACCTGGGCAGCTGTGGTGAAGGCTTTCGGGGTCGTGAGTCTGTGTTCCAGCAGTGCACCACTGACATAACTTTGGGGACTCCCTTCCTGCAGGATGTGGCCCCCAAGGATGACGTGGCTGCTGCTGACCCTGGCCAGTGCATTGCAGGCAGCCCTGTCTCTGCGAATAGCCGCCTTCAACATCCAGACTTTTGGGGAGACCAAGATGTCCAATGCCACCCTCTCGAGCTACATTGTGCAGGTGATCGGGGCTGCCAGCAGGTTATGTAGCACTCTAGACTTGGGTGGGGGACGCTGGGACGCTCTGGACATCAGTCAGAGCCGAGCAGTGATCTCCCGTGTGACGCCCCCCACGCCCCCAGATCCTGAGTCGCTATGACATCGCTGTGGTGCAGGAGGTCAGGGACAGCCATCTGACAGCTGTGGGGAAGCTGTTGGACAACCTCAATGAGTGAGTGCCGGGGCCGGGGTGGGGGAGACCTCAGGGACCCAACTGGACCACATGTCTCCCACCTCTAGGCACACGGTGCACACCTTCCACTTCGTGGTGAGCGAGCCGCTGGGACGCAGCAGCTACAAGGAGCGCTACCTCTTCCTGTTCAGGCGAGGCAAAGGGCGGCCTGAAGGCAGGGTGCTCTGGGGGTTGGGGGTCAGGAGCTGCAGAGGCGGGGAAGGCGAGGCCAGGTAGGTCAGGGAGCGGCCCAGCAGTGCCCCGCTCGGCTCCTGGTGAGGCATTGGGTGACCGTCCCTTTGGCCCGCAGGGCTGACCAGGTGTCTGTGCTGGACAGCTACCAGTACGATGATGGCTGTGAACCCTGTGGGAACGACACCTTTGCCCGGGAGCCGGCTGTCGTCTGGTTCTCCTCGCCCTTCACTGGTGAGTGTGGCCCCGCCTTCTGGCCATGTGCATGTCTGCACCTCAGGTTACGTCTGTCCAGCCTTTGTCCCGGGCCCTGCAGTGTCCCCGACTGTGGGTGGGTGGCAGGCTCAGCATGACCGTAGTCTCCCCTCAGAGGCCAGAGAGTTTGCCATTGTTCCCTTGCATGCGGCCCCACTGGACGCGGTGGCCGAGATGGACGCACTCTATGACGTCTACCTGGATGTGCAGAAGAGGTGGGGCCTGGAGGTGAGCCCTACCCGGTCCCTCAGACCCTCTGGGCCTTTGGGGGTTTGACAGGCCCCAGGCTGACAGGCTGCTGCTTCCCTAGGACGTCATACTAATGGGTGACTTCAATGCTGGCTGCAGCTACGTCAGCCCTTCCCACTGGGCATCTATCCGCCTGCGCACCAGCCCCACCTTCCAGTGGCTGATTCCTGACACAGCGGACACCACAGTCAAGTCCACACACTGTGCCTACGACAGGTGAGCCAGCCTCGGAAACACTTCCCAGACTGGGCCCGCTGACTCCCCTCCCCCAGGAACCGTCTTTGGAGCCACAGGATTTGTCCTTTTGTGACTGAGCTCACTCAGCATGAGGTCCTCAAGGTTCATCCATGTTGTGACATGTGACCAGACTTCATTTCCCTATGTGATTGAGTAGTGTTCCATGATGTGTGCTGCCTGACACACCCCACAAACCCATGGCATTAACAGAAATTGATGCTCACATTAAGGGAGACCAGAAGTCCAAATTCAGGGCACCAGCTCTAGGGGGAGGGTTGTTGTGGGTCCAGCGTTCCATGGAAATCACCATGTGTCTAGGCATCAACCTTCCCCTGGGTCTAGGAGGGTCTCAGTGCAGGAACCCCAGGTCCAAAGGATGCTGTCCACTCCCAGTGGTAGCAGATCCGCCAATCTCTACTCACTTCTCATTGTCTGTCTTATAACGGCTGTTGCAGGCCACACAGACAAACTCCTTTACAAGGATTGAGGGGAAACCCTTTTCTGAGGCTGTAAATCTTTACGGGAGAAAGCCTCATCTTTGTCCTGCGGAACAGCTGGTAGTTTTGAACTGCTGACCTTGCGGTTAGCAGTCTGACTCATAACCACTACGCTCTGGTAGTATGCCAGCCGCTCCTCGGAAACCCTACCCTATACAGGGGCCGCCATGGGTTGGAACCGACTTGTCGGCATTTGTAACAAATGTTTAATGGAGTCCTGGTGTGGCGCTGACTGCTCCTCGAAAACCCTATACAGGGTCACTATGGGTTAGTACCGATGGTGTATGATTATCTTTTCATGTGTTTGTTTGGATAATGCTCTATATTTTGGGTTTTAGATCTTAATGGTTCTGGAAAATTTTCTCCTAATTTATAGGTTGTGTTGTTTATTCATCAAAGGACTTTGTCTTGTGCATCTATTGTCATCTCACTCTTGTTAAAAGCTGCACTTGAAGACCCAACAGGCATTCTCGTGTGTTAGGAATGCTGTGTTTCTATTTTCACTGTTAGGTGCTTCTTGCTTTTTCGTATATAATGTGAGACGAAACTCAATCCCTCAGCCCTGTTTATTAACGAGCCCTCCAGTGAACGGCTTTGGTAGTACTTTTTGTCCAACATTAGTGGACCGTTACTGGTAGACCCTCAGTTCTATTGCAGTGGTTTGTGGATCTGATGCTGTAGTTACTGTGGCTTTTCTATTTCTGTAAAGACTGAAACAGGCATTTTGATGGAGATTGTGCTGAACAGATTTCTTTGGGTGATTATCAGTCAAGATGTCATTATCCCTACGCCTTCAATCCATACACATGCACCGTCTTTCCAGCTCCCAGGTTAAATGTATTTCTAGGTATCTAAGTGCCACTGACTCATACTGACTGTTGTACGTAAGGTTTTGTAAGAGTGGCTGGTGTGCTTAAACCACCAACCTTGTGGTGTCCATTCCCAGCTGACACACTGGGTAAGTAAGATGGCTGCTTGGTGACCAATCCCTTTCTCCTCCCCTGTACACTGCAGGATTGTGGTCGCGGGAGCAGCCCTCCAGGGCACTGTCGTCCCCAACTCAGCTACGCCTTTTGACTTCCAGGCTGCTTATGGACTGAGTGACGGGCTGGTACGTTCCCAATCTTGCTCCTCTCATGCCCTGGGGAGTGAGAGCACAAGCAGCCCTGCTGACCTCTGCTTTCCTCCCAGGCCCAGGCCATCAGTGACCACTACCCCGTGGAGGTGAGCCTGAAGTGAGGCGGGGGGCAGCCCTCTCCCTGCTCCAAACCAAAGCCTTAATGAGAAATAACTTTAATTGAGGTAAATAAAACTCCAGCGGGTCAGGTCAGTCCCTCTATGTGTCTTAGTGCTTCTCCAGGGCCCTGGTGAGGAGCTCATTCAGGCGTCCCACCATGGGTCTGGGGTCGTCCACGAGTCCTGCGGCGATCATGGCGTTCTCGTAGATCTGGAAACAGAGGGCGGCTCAGTCCCCACTCAGGAAGGCACCCCGAGCCGTGAACCTGCAGAGCCCCAAGGTCCCCTCTCACCTGATCGACCAGCAGCTGAGCCAGGGCCGGCTCACTGTCCCGCAGCTGACTCAGCTTCTTGATCAGCGCGTGCCTACAACAGAGGTGCACACAGATACTGTAGGCCTGCTAGTGTACTTAAAAACCCAGCCATTTCTACAGTAGAAAGTACTATCAGCCAGTACAGTTACATACCCAGAAGGGGAAACTTCCGATGATGTCCCAGGAGTAAAAGGTCAAGTAATTAAACCATAACCTGGTTTTCATTCTAGCTCCCCAGCCACTCTGAAAAGACCTTTATCCCACATTTGCTAACCTCAGAAAACCCTATAAAGGGTCCCCAGGAGTCAGAACTGACTCCGTGCAGGGTAAGGTGACTGTCGTGGCTAGGTTACCTCAAGAGTCCCCTGCTAGAAGGAAAGCAGGAAGAAAGCTAATTAATAACACAAGTGCAGTATGTCAGCTGCATCACTCACTGTTACTTCTTCTCAACTAGTGAAGGTGGGGTTAATTTTCTTCCAGAAAGCGGCCCCAGAGGGAATCAAGAACTACTTCCGAGAAAGTAATAAAACTCAAATGGAGAGAAAAGTTCAGCAATACACAAAAACCATATTAAGACACAAGAATCAGATAGTGTGGAACAAAGTTCAGAACGTCTGTGTTACTGACAGTTCAACAGTATGCAGCAAAGAGGGCAAGTACGAGTTTGATCAGTTAACAGATGAATGTGTAACGCACTGTGGAGTCCATTCCACGTTAAAGGGGCCTTTATGCTCAATCAGAACCACAGTCCCTAAGACTTCCTCCCCCTCCATCAGTCCCTGTTCAACACCTAACCTACACAGTCTTTAAGACTTCCTCCCCCTCCATCAAAAGAGCTTAAAGCATAGTACCTGTGAAGGGGGCGGCCGGTCCAGTTCTTAAACTCAGTTAAATGCAGCCTAATGTTAGTCCTAGCAGCTCTAGTAGTGTAGTGGTTATGAATCGGGCTGCGAACTGCAAGGCCAGTAGTTCCAAACTACCAGCTGTTCTGCGGGAGGAAGATGAGGCTTTCTGCTGCTGTGGAAACCCTATGCGTGGTCGTTATGAGCGGGGACCGATTCCACAGGACATAACATTAGTCCTGGTGGCGCTGTGGGCTAAGGCGTCAGTCTGCGAAGTCAGTGGTTCAAGCTCACCAGGTGCTCCTTGGAAACCCTACACAGGGTCGCTATGGATCGGAATCGACTCAACAGCACTTAACAACATCAGTCTACTATTCTTGGTATGATCACTCATCTGCCTGCAAGGCTATTTACGCAGTTATCCGGAGGTTGACAGACTGCACGTACCTGGGGTTGATCTCTAGGGTGGGCTGCAGGATCTGGGCTCGCTCCTCGTGTGTCTTAGCCAGCTGCTGCATTCGTAGGAAATGTCGGGCGGCACCCATCTCCAACACGGTGATCATGGCTGGATGGGTGTCCAGTCGGAGGGTCACCTGCAGCAGGGGTGAGGGGTGGAGATTAACCAGGCAACATGAGAGGGGCTCTGCCACACAGTCTCCATGCCGACACTGCTGCTCCCTGAGGATTGCCCAGGACCTTCCTCTAAAGGCGCAGCAGGGACTTGTCCTCCGTGAGCTGAGCTAGAGCAGTAATAAAGTCCTATATCTGCTACAGCCTCACCTGAGACATGCAGATGAGCTGTGTTTACCTCCCATAGGGTGTGAAGTACTGAAACCCCATCTGTACATGACGTTCTAGACATTCCTGCCCTTCCAGGGGCCGCACCTAAGTCTCCTGTGACCCAACTCAATTTGCCACCACTCCACCTGGATGCTCAGTCGGCAGGCTGTCACCCTGCTGGGCGTCTAGAGTGGGGTTCTCCTTCCCGAGTCCTCCATGCCAGTCTCCCACAGGTGACCTCACCTTAACATTGGTGACCCGCGACCCCAGCGCATTTCTCATCCAGGCCATCAGGTCCTCAGCCTCCTGCTCTGAGAGGCGGTCATCAGCTACAGAGAAGAGCGGGAGTCAGCCTGGACCCACGGCTGCCAGAGCCAATGTGAAGTCCCTTCCTGGCTCTGATCAGAACCACCTGCCCAGGAACAGGCAGCCGCCAAGATGATGCACCTGAACTGAAGCTGCCTGGGGCCCTTGCTGAGGGCTTTCAGACCACAACCTGTGGTCTCAGGAAGCTTGGCCAATTTTGAAAGCCACGTTGGAAGGATCTGGGGTTTAGAATTTTCTATGAAGGTGGTGTCTCGTCTCTTGCTAACTGGGATGGCCCCCATACAATAAGATGTCATAGGACCAACGCTCTCTACCCATTCCCAGGGGTGGGAGGACACTGACCAGGGGCTTTGTCCTCAAACTTCTCCTCCTTGTAGTGATCGACCACAATGTCTGTTTCCACAGAGATGAGCTTCTTCTTCTGGAACTCTCGCAGGTGGAGTAGGGTGAGCTCGTCAAACTGCTCGTAGCAAAAGAGAACCTGGGGGGAGGGGAGTTAAGGCTCAGCCCCACACTCTAGTTGACCAGTTGACCCAAGCGAGGCTCTGGTGTGTCCTAACACAGATGCCCTGACTCTCCTGTTGACATGTTGAAATCCACATCCTATCTCCAAGTGAGACCCCACCAGGTACCTGTGGACTCCTGTTCTCAAAGGTCCCAGAACCTCCCCTCAGAAGGGCGGCTCCCCACCTCCATGTCTTTCTGCTTCATGGCCTCGTAGTAGGGGGAGTGTTCTGCCAGGTGTCGGCTGGGTGCGCACAGGTAATAGATGTTGCGGGTGCCCGGCTGCATGCGGCTGCCGTAGTCCATGAGGCTGGTCAGCTGTCCCGCAGGCAGAGCTGAGGACTCGTAGCGCAGGAGCTTTGCAATATCCTCCTGCAAACAGACGACACATGACGGCCTAGTCGTGCTGGGAAGGCCAGCACCCCATCTGCATGGGCCCAGGTGGCTGATGGGAGCCACGGGGGGACGCTGGAGTGCGTTCAGGCCCCACGCAGTCCATTGGGCTCCAGATCAACAAGAAAAGGGAAAAGGGGCGCTTCACTGGCTGCAAGGGTCTGACCCTTCCAAAGCCATCCGCTCCAGGACCCAGTGCCCTCCTGGGCCCAGAGCTGTGTATATAATATTCTCAACAAAGTAAACTTCTGGGGAAAAAATCTAAACCTGCTCGTGGTCACTTCTAGCGGTGAAAGAAGGAAAGTGGAGGTGTGGGGAAGGACCTGGCTGTCTCCAGAAGCCAGTGGGAATAGAGGGAAGGGAAGACTGAAATACCAGAGACTCTCCTGGGTTTTCTGGACCGCCTGCTCCTTGAGGCCCAAGCCTTCAAGTGTAGCCACCGTGAACTGGGACTGACGGAGCAGCGGCCCACTGGGCATTAAAGGGTTCTGGCTGCAGATTGCTTTCCAAGTTCCTCAACATTTTGGTTCCTACTTAAATGACGGCTGGAGCCTCCAAGGAGGTAGTGTGGGTGTCCAGAACAGGAAGTGACAGCAGCAACAAGTCACCAGAGGCCAGATCTATGATTCCATCCATTTAAAGTATCAAAACCAAACCCATTGCCAGTGAGTCAACTCTGATTTTCAGTGACCTCCAGGAGAGAGGGAAACTGGCCCTAGAGTTGGGGTTTTTTGGTCTAAATACAGTATAGTTGTGTTTGATTTTTACAAAACAAACATAAATAACCTAAAACTATAATAATACACAAAAATTGGCTTCTTACAACAGCTACACCAGGCAGTGCAAACTGAAAACTTGAGTAAATTAAACATTTGTTTTACAACAATATACACAGTGCCAGTTAACATTTAAAAACAAGCTTCAATGCGTCGATAGCAGTTGATACTTCTTTGTATGTTTCAGCCAGAGTATGAAAATGGTGAGATCTAGGCTAAAAATTATTTTTCTAACCAAAAATAAAGGCACAATATTTATAACCAGGTACCAACTTTACTAAACCCTAATATTTTATAACTATTAAATGATACACCTACGGGTTATTTACAGTAAAAGGCAACATGCATTGTGTTTTATCTCATGACTGTTGTGTTTCTAATTGTTCTAGCAAAGTGAATGCTTTCAAAGGGAGCAGAATCATTTTTGAGTCGATGGTGTGATTTTTTTTCCTCCCTTTGGAACAAAGGACCCAACAGTCTGATTCTGCCCAGATGACGTAATATGGTTAGAAGGTTCTGTCTGGAGGCATATTTCTGTTCAATCTAATGCTGTAACTTCTTCAAGTTCGTCTGTTGGTTCTGTACATGACTCCTCTGCATCGACATTCTCTTTCTCATCCAACTTCCTCTAGCGACCTCTCTTCTTCGCTGACACAAACAGCATTATTCAAAGTGCTTTCTTGATCTGAATCAACTACGAGTACACAGTGCCTTGCTCTTGCGCTGTGGGTGTTGAAGGCTGAGCTCTGTCATCACTGCCCCTGGTTATAGTCTGGCAGCATCTTCAGCTTGTTTAGGTCCCACTTTTTCTGGGGCGTCACCAACAACTTCAAATTCAACATCTTTTCCTAGGTCTTTACTATGAAGAATGTTTATCAATAAAGTGTAGTCCTGAGGGAAGTCATCTGCTTGAAGCCGACTGCCATTTCTAATTCTAAATTCTGACATCGTCTTGTGATGGTTAGTGTCTGTCTCTCCCTCTTCTGAACATGCTAGAACTGTTCCTTTCCCATCTTCAATTTGCACATCCAGTGCTACCATGGCAAAGTTTTCTTTTACTATCTTACCTGGCAACATGAGAACAGTTACTCTGTGGACATTCAGACGTACAGTCACTTCTGGCTTGCTGGCATGTAACAACTGGGCTTGGGCAGATCTAGCGCACAAGGGACAAGGAGCTGCTTTCTTGGGTTTGGTAGGTGATTCAAAACATTATTGTACATTGGTCTGTCTTTCCTGATATAGTATTGGAAAGATTCTATCACCCCAGCAATCAATGCATTAGTAGTAGCGATAGCAAGAATGATGTTCCCTGCCATTGACTTTAATATCAAATATGTTCTTATTCATACTGAAAATGTGCATGCTGAGGTTTGCAGAAGTGACAAAATCCATAGCAGATGGGTCATCCTTGTCCCTTTTTCAGCTGTCCCCTTTTTTTGCTAAGTGATCTCTCCAAGTCTCAACTGCTTTCTGAAAAACGACTTGTGTAGCTCTTGACATCTAGAACCTGCTGGTCTTTCAGACCTAACTGGGGTTCATTTTGGTCTGCTGCATTGATTTCTTCACCTTGACTTTGTGTTTCAGCCCAGTCCAATGGATACCTGACAACATGTGGAAAAAGCTTGGTAAAAAGTGTAACTGGCTCATATCCAGCGGATTGAGCCCATTCTGTGGTGGAAATGCCTTGAATGTCACCATCTTCAGTAGCTGCTGCTCTGACTCCCTGGAAGCCTTGGGAACAGCTGTCGGGGGACACTTCTTTTTTTTTATTAAATGTTTTTATTTTGGATTGAGTGAAAGTTTACAGGGCACATCATCAGCTTCACAGTCAACCATTCATATAGCTTGTTTCATTACATTGATTATTATCCCCTCCATATACCATCAGTTAACAGTGTTTCTCTCTATCCTCTTTAGCTTTTTT
>NW_006408823.1:292212-322177 GCF_000296735.1 Chrysochloris asiatica
CTTGGGCCCACAGGGGCTTGACCTCCTGACCGGGTCTGCACGGCGGGAGACACTTCTTGATCAGCATCTTCTTCCCTAAACACCTGGCTGAACAAATACTCTGCCCAAATGATGCAATCCATAGGTTCTGAAGGTGTGTTACGAACTCTACAGCCAGGAAAAGTTCTCTGTGTTGGTTTAGGATGACATTCAAAACACTCGGTTACAGCGTTTTTGATAACAGTCACTTGTCCTAGATAACAAGCAATTGCTGGTAGATCAGCTGCTAGACACATTCTGTTCATGTGGTTGTGGGCAGCTATTAGCTAAAGCATTCATAACCAATATAAGGAGTCCTGGTGTGGCGCTGTGGGTTAATGCGAGGTCGGCAGTTCAAGCTCACCAGTCACTACTCGGAAACCCTATACAGGGTCGCTATGGGTCGGAACCGACTCAACGGCACTTCACCACCACCACCACCACCACCAATATAAACTGTCAGAAAACTTCCACATCATAGTCGGGGCTCATGATGCTATCATGATAAGCTATGATAGATAATTAGCTTTTAGGTAAAAAACGCCAGAACATTTTCTTTGGCAACCTGGGTCTTTGATCTTCCAACAGGTTTCTTTCAAAACAAAAACTGTCTGTTAAGGTTGCTGACGTCAGTAGCATTTGGATCAATCTTTAAACCAAATCTATGCAGGCGAACCAGTGAGCACAAGGTTCTCTAGGAGTTCACAGCCGATGCCGCCCGTGCCCACCACCAACACCCAGCCCCCGGCCACAGCCTTGGCCGGCCAGCTCCTGGGGCAACCCCTGCTAAGGAGCCATGGCAAAATGACTACTAGCGGTGGTGGAGGTGAAGAACCCCATAGAGTTTTCAAAGCTGTAAATCCTTATGGGAGCAAACTGTGAAAGCTTTCTCCCAGGAAGCAGCTGTTGGGTTCGAACCACCAACCTTTCAGTTAGCAGCCTCGTGTTCAATCACTGTGCCACCAAGATTCCTTATGAAATGTCCTGAAGAGACAAATTCATACAGACAGGAAGTAGATTCACAGTTAGCAGGGGGGTGGAGATGCAAATGTTCTGGGATGCAAATGTTCTGCACCACACTAATTGTCCTAAAAACCACTGAAGTGCACCTGTCCAAGGCTGAGTTTTGTGTTCTGAATGTGAAACTCAAAATTTAAACGCAAATTTGAATAGCTGAATTAACTACTGGTCCCAATGGCAGAGTTGAAAGGATTTCTACCATTCACACCAGACACATCCTTTTCCTTGCTAACACACACTTATAGCGCCACCTCCCCACCCAACACCCCCAGGCTTTTCTGTCATCTCCCTGAGGAGACTTTGGGGGGAGACAGTGTTCGTTCACGTTCTTCTAGCTCTGGGGCCCGGGACTGGGAGGTGACAAGATCCTCCCATGCTGTCAGGGTTCAGAGCCTGCAGAGACCAGGGAGTTGTGCTGGCTGAACCTGTGGAACAGCATCACCCACTGGCCACAACGTCCTCACATCCAGGGCGGGACAAGCTTGTGGCCTCACCTAGCCTCCTTCACACCTTCAGGCTGTGCAGTAAGAAAGTTCAGCTCAGTCCTACCTTGACCTCCTGGTCAGCAGTGGTCACAATGCCCTCCCTCATGAACAAGCCATAGTCTTCAAAAAACTTGGCGTATTTCTCAGGGTCCTTTTTACTTTGGTCCACGAAGAACTTTATCAGCCTCTGTTGCAGAACATCACGGAGCTTCCTACAGAACAAGATGGCATTGAATGGTAGTAAACACCATATAAAAACACGCTCAGCATTACTAATCAGACTCGTGTAAACAGCAATGTATCATTTATGCTAAACTGGAGGTTTAAAAGAAACCCAGAGTTAGGAGAGACTGGGGTCACCCCGCATAGACAGGACTGAATGCTACCCACTCCTAGAGACCATCAGTCATTGTATCATGAACCTCAGGAGGTGACCACGGATCCACAGAGACTCAGGTGGCCTCTCAGCCTGAACACCTCAGCTCTGTGCTCCTCAGGACAGACGAGATAAAGAGAAACAGACGCTGGGAAATGGCACAGGACTCCACCCATGTCCTCTGATGGCCTTTGGAGAGAAAGTGAGAAAGTCCCAGCTGGAGAAGTGACCATGCATGGTCATGTAGCAAATGTGTGCAAACTCGACCCACGGTCTGCTCTGGAGTTCCTGAGGGCCGGCTCGCTGGACACAGGACTCACATTGGTCAGATGCCGCACACGAGGACGATCAGAAGCGTAGCTGACATTATGGTGATTCTTCATTATTGTCTCTAAAGACGTTAAACCGCCATGTACTTCCTTAACAGTTCAGGGTAGGGGATGATGGTGTTTACAATTCATCAAGCTTTTCCTTTTCAACTTTTCTATCCAGAACAAAATCAGTTCATTGGGCCTGGGTAGACACCTCAGCGAGGGGGATGAGGGGTCTGACAACCCCACAGCCGGCATCACACTCAAATGAGAGACTGAAGATAGGGACAAAACCAGGTGCCCACATATCATTCCAGCCAGAGCAGTCAGGCAACCAAAGGATAAAAAAGGCATCTGAATCTGGGAGGAGGAAGTAAAAATATCACCATTTGCAGACAACATGATTGACCGTGGAGAAATCCCAAAGATTTCACAAGAGCTTAGAAGTGACTTGGCAACGTGGCAGGGAGCAAGATTAACACAAAACTCAGTTACGTTTCTATACATCAGCCATGAACCCACATGAAAAACAATCAAGACTGTAAAGAGTGTGTTTACAACCACACTGAACAGAATAAAATGCTGAGGAATAAAAATACATTTAAGCAGGGAAATGACCACTCGTATACTGCAAACTACAACACTGTTGGAAGGAACAAAATGCCTAGAGAAGCAGCAGTGTCTGAATGTCGTGGCTGGATATGCTACGTCACTAGTATTCCCAACACTAGCAGGGGAGCTTCCAGGTGATCTACTAGGAACACGGAGGCAGGATGACGCTCTGCCCCAGAAGGCTGTCCAGGGCACTGCGCCAGGATGTGGGCCCAGATGCTGGGACCCTGCAGAATGGACCTGAGACACCAGTTTTCCCTCTTGTACTTGGCATCTTCGCTATGATCCAAGAAAAACATCCCTTCATGGACTGGAAGACGCAGTTTTGCGATTAAAGCCTTGAGTGACTCTGGACTGGTCCTTGCACTACAAAGGGCATTATGAGGACAAGCAGGGGCATTTGCATGGTGGTGGGAGTCGTGTCTCAGTACCAAGTTGGTGACTTCAGTGGCTGGACCACAGTTCTGAGGAGAAATGTCCTTCCTGGTTTGAAGGACAAGTTTACCTGATTACCCTAACGTTTGTTATGGATAGCTGCCCTCACTTTGAAACAAATGAACCAACCCTTAACCAAACAGACCACAGCCCACCAACCCTCAGTGGATTCTGACTTCTAGCACCTTCCTAGGTCAGAGGACTGCCTCGTGGGGTCCCAAGGCGGTCACCTTCACAGAAGCAGATGGCCACAATTTCCTCCCTTGGAGCTGGTGGGGGGTTTCAACCACCAACCTTTAGGTTTACAGCAAGTGCTTTAACCACTGCTCTACCAGCATTCTCAAACAACTCACAAGAACTTCACCTTTGGCCTCACTTGCTACATGCACTATTCAAACCCCTGGACAGGTCTGGACCCTTTTCCTGCACTAAAATCCACTGCCAGGGAGTCAACAGCAGCTCACACTGCTCCGTAGAGTTCCCGACATTAACTCTTTATGGAAACAGACAGCCTGATCTTCTCTTGTGGAGTGGCCAGTGGATTTGAACCGCTGATCTTGAAGTTAGCAGCCTGATGCCTTCTCTGGCACTAAAGCTGAGGTAAGTAAGAATCCTGCTCCCACTCAGCCGCCATTCGACTTGAAGACTTAGGAATGGATCTCATTTGTAACTGGGCTGCCTGTCCCCTCAGTCACATGGGGAAGATGAGTAGAAAAGAGGGTACAGAGAGCCTCCAAGAGACAGGCTGTCTGGACGCTCTCTGCACCCACTTTTCTACCCATCCTCACCACTGCTGGTAGCCAAGCCGCTGGCCTGCATGACAGGAAGACTTAGCTCCCATCCTAGCATGAGCACCTCAGTACCTGTGCGCAGCGAGTCTAAGAAGAAACACTGACCCCACACCAACCACCTCATCTGGGGCTTGCTTCCAGCGGAGCCTCGGGCGGCGTGCTGTACTCCATTGGCTGGCTGTCTCACACGCTGACTCTAGGACCTGCCCCAGTGGGCTGCTAACCCCGCTAACTGCTAAGAGGAAGCCCAGGGTTACCACAAGGACAGATAGAGTCTTTCAGTTCTGATTTTATTACGGAAAAAAGCTGGCAAGCCAATTTGTAATGTGAGTACTGGGTGAGCCTTGGGATCAGACGGGCTGATCCAGTCTGGTCCTACAGTCCCAACAGATGAGGCAGGCCACTCTGTGGTCGTTCTGGCCACAGACTCAGTAGTTTGGGCATGTCCATGCCTCCAACCGGCCTGCCTCCTCTGGGTCCTCACTTTCCCCTCTGCTTACCGGATGAGGATGCTCTCCTGAAGAAGCTCCCGGCTGAGGTTCAGGGGGATGTCCTCACTGTCCACCACACCTAGAGATACGGAGCATCAGACACCGTGGGTCGGCCTGCCACCACCCATGCCCGTGTACCACCCAGGTCAGAGTGTGAGGGAAGCAGGGGGACACCTCGAGAGGACCTGCTTGTACCCCAGAGTGCCAGAACGATGCAGCAAAAGCAGAGTGACTTTGTGGGGCAGCCATCGGATATCGAAAACGACATCCCGGGCTCTTGTGTGGAAAGTCACAATACCTCAAGGGTATCTCATACTTTTGCTAACATGAGATGAAGGTTTAAGTGCGGCACCAGTGCCACTGTGCCCACTCTTCAGAAGTCACCAGGCCCTCCTTCCAAGGCACTTTCTTGAACCTCCAACCCGCTGGCTGGAATATTAACCATTTCCACCACCCAGGGCTCCTTAATAAACTATACTGTTGTGAAGTGCCATGTGATGTATGTACGTTGTTGCTAAGTCCTGTGTATGTACACGTGTTCAGTATCAGGTGTGTACATACATGATGGAAAGAGTTGTCGAGTAGGTTCCGATTCACAGCAACACAGTAAAGGGCTCTGAGGCTGTGTTTGTGGGAGAACAATGCCTCATGTTTCTCCCTTGGAGTGGCAAACCACCAACCTTGTGGCTTATAGTCCAGTGCTTATCCTACAGAGCTACTGTGCTCCCTAATGAACTATTTGTTGTTGTTCTGTGCCGTGGAGTCGGTTCCGACACATAGCAACCCTGTAGAGGGTTTCCGAGGCTGTAAATCTTTACAGGAGCAGAAAGCTGAAGCTTTCTCCCGTGAACAGCTGGTAGTTTCGAACTGCTGGTTCGTAGCCCGATTTGTAACCACTACACTACCAGAGCTCCTTTAATGAACTATAATCTCACCCAAATTCAAGGCACTGTGCACACAAATCAGAAACTGAGGCTGTAGTGAAACCACTGGAAGAGCGCTCCATCCAAGTGGCCCTCCTCCTCCCGCCAGGGCAGGCGTCTGAGCCTCCCTCACAGGTGGGCCACTTGGGAGACGTCCAGACTGCTGAGCCTGGGCCCCATGCTGCCGTACCTCGGATGAAGCGCAGCCACTTGGGCAGGATGTCAGAGGCCTTGGTCTGGATGAGGACTTTGCGGCTGTAGAGGGCAACGCTGGAGCCCAGCTCCCGGCTCACGTCAAACATGGATGGCTTCTGTGAACAGAGGTTGGTCCGACCGTTAAGAGAGAGGTGAGCTGCTGCCCTCACCAACCCAGCCTTCCCTGACCCTCCCCCTCCGGCTAGGATGCACTGTGAAGCCAAGCTTGCTCTCCTGCCCTGAGGCCCAGCTCTTTCCAAAACCATCAACAGTGAGAGCAGGCTGCTGGAAGGGCTCCAGGCAGGCGGGGACAGGCGGGCTCAGCCTGCGCAGGTTTCTCGAGCGTGGGACCCCTCAGAAGTCTTAAAGGGGCATGTTTTGGGGAGCACTCCTCACCATCTCGGGCACGTAGAAGATGCTGCGGATGTTGAGGGGTGCGTCGGTCCTATAGTGCAGTGTGTAGCGGGGCCTGTCGTGGGCCTGGGCGACATAGCGGTAGAACTCCTCGTGCTGTGACTCGTCCACATCCTTGGCGTCCATCGTCCAGATGGCCTGAGGTGGAAACCCGGGGAGAACGCCCATTCATCGCCTCCTCCAACAGCCACATGTTTCTGGTGCTGACAGCGGTGTGGATTGGCCCCCACAGTGACTCAGCCCCCCGCAGAACAGTGGGCCAAGTCCCCTCACCCCTGCAGCCGTCCACACAGGCCCCCCCATGGCCCTCCTCCTCCTCATGGGCTCCTGGAGGGATGAAGACATGGAGTGGGGACTGTGAACAGCACAGCTGTCGGGAGAGCCCAGCAGGACTGGCCCTGACCCCATGGGCTGAGCACCCTTGGATCTTGTCCCTCCACGGGAGCCTCTCCCTGCCACAACCAAGGCCCAGGGCCCTTGGGAATCTGAGCCTGCTCCCGCTCCCGCTCCCCTGGGCCAGGCAGCCCGTGTCTCACCTGCAGAGTGTTCATGCGTTTCCCATTGAGGAACAAAGGGAAACTGACGAAGTTACTGTACTTCGTTATCACATCTGGTAGAGACAAATGGAAACAGGAGTTGACACTTGCACTTTGGATAAAAATTTCCCTTTTGGTTGGTTCGAGGGGAGGCCAACGCCTCATGCAGGAATGACCTTCCCAGCAGACACACAAGCCTGCCCTGCTGTCCAGCGGGGATAGAACTGAAGGAGAACCCACGCCAGTTACCCCCCGTAGCTGCCTCTTTGCCCCCATGGCAGGCAGGAGCAGGGCCAGGTCTGCAAACACAGGCCTAAAACCACCTGGTTACAAACAACAGTCCACTAAAACGAGGAGTGGGAGGAGCACCTCCATGCTCGGCTCACCTGCCCGTCCACACTCACAACCCAGGCCCGTCGGTCCTGCTGTGCCTCAATGGTCCCTGGAAGCTGCCATCTGGAATCCAATACTAGACGCTGCTCACCCACCCAGAGCTGACCTGGTGGGGCCCCCTTACCTCGAACTCGGGCCTCGCTGGCAAACTCCCTGCAGTCTGATTTGAGGTGGATGATGATCTTGGTCCCAGGTCTGACTCCGGAAGCCTCGGCGATTTCAAACACACCAGAGCTGAGACCCGTGAGGAGGAGGAGAGGCTGGTGGAGCCGTCATCACGCCCCTCCCACCTGACCCTCACACCACTGAAGCCAGCAGAGTCCCCAGGGCCCCCAGACCCTTCCAATGGGCAGAGGCTGTAGGGCTCTTGAACTCCCTGCTACCTCGAGGTGGTTCTGGATTTACGGCAGAGGCCAAGTGCCTCTAGAGAAGACGGGAAAAGTCATCTCAGACGTTCAGGGGTGCATGAATGAGTAGGGACCTGCAGAAAACAAGTCTATGTGGGCGTGGCACTGTGGGGTAACAAGGAAGCTCGGAGGGGACAAGCCGTGCTCCAACCAGCCCCCATCTCAGACTGTGTAGCTGGGACCTCAAGGCAGGCAGGAGGCCATGTCAGGGAGGGTTGATCCAGACGGGGATTTTGGGGGCCTGTGAAAATGCTTGAACGTGGTTAAGGCACTGTGTCCCTCAACATGTTCTGGTTTGGGGGAAGATCACCTATCAACAGGCACATTAGAGAACAAAACCTTCTCTGAGACAATGTGACGAGTGAGGTCTGCGCCTGCCGTGTAGTGGCAATTGGGAAGGTGGGCCTGGGGGGACGGGTGGAGGAAAGCAGAGTGCACCCACAAAGAGCAGAGTTGGGGAGGGGCTAACGGCAGAGCCAAACTGTCACACCCAGAAGCTCACACTGAAGTGGTGGGTGTTCTGGGGCATCATTACTGGGAGCAGCCGGGAAGTCCCACACAGAAACCCAAGACTGTTCAGGGGAAAGCAGTGGGTTCCCGTAGGGTCCACGCTGCCTCCACGCCAAGAGTCCACATCACGTGGCCTTGTTCCAGCTGCGAGTGCCCACAGGGACGTGGCGTGAACCACTGGCATGCCCACTCACCCATCTGAAAGCCACTGGTAGCCGGGGCTCCCTGGGGCCGCTGACTGCGAGTACACCTCGACCCTGTCGGCCACCATGAAGGCGGAGTAGAAGCCCACGCCAAACTGGCCAATGATCTTGCTGCTGGCCTCGGCCTGGTTCTGTAGTGCGTCCAGGAAGGCCTGTGGTGACAAAGGCTGGTCAGGGGTGGCTTCCCGGAGAGCCCCAGCTCCATACCTCCAGCATGCCTCCTCCACATGACCCCATGGAGTCCTCAAGTGTCCCCCAGAAAGCCCAGCCCATCACACTCGGGCACAGTGCTGAGCTGGCGGCTGCCGTTCTGATGGAAGTTAGGGCAGGACTCCCGAGAGCTCTAACCAAGCGGGCTGTTCCCAGTGAAAGGTGAGGAGATGGGGGCAGCCCCCAGGCTGAGCCCTGAGCTGGAGCTCCCACTCGGCTTCCTGCTTCTCTGGCTCCTCCTCCTTTGCATCCTCCCACCCACCCTTCGGGATCACCCCACTGAGCCACAGAAAGGGTGCAGATGGGCCAAGGCTGACCCAGGTCGCAAACAGGGTCAGCACAGAAGTAAGGGAGCGCCTAGTTCCACTCTTGGAGTTCCCAATCAGGACAACAGCTGGCAGGCTTGGGGACGATGCCTGCTAGACAGCACACTCATCTGGATAGAAGGATGCCTGAGAATAAGGCCAGGGAAAACAGTACAAGCAGAGAACAAGGGGGAAGAAAGACCCCAAAGGAACCCGGGCTGACAATTCCTAAGGTCCAACTGCTCATCCTCCCAGGAACACCTCCAGGACTTGTGTTCCAGGAATCTACAAACGACCGTGGAGAAAAGAGCAAAACCGAGAAACTCAGTGGCACTCTCAGTAATGGGAGGGACTAAGAGGAGCAAGGAAACCTGAGCAGCCAGAGCCAACAGAGCAACAGCTCCCACTGAGCCCTTATGGTCTAACCTGTATCCCCAGCTATGTGGGCTGAGATGCTAACCTTGGGCCCATCAACAAGGAGCCCAGGCCGCACACAGAGGTTAGGCACTCAGCTGTAACTGTCAGGTCAGCAGTTCAAACTGAACAGCTATTCCATGGGAGACAAGGGAGGCTGCTCTCTGCCCCGGTGGGTTACAGCCTCGGAAACCCTATGGGGCAGCTCTACTCCATCCTGTACAGGTATTAGTACAGGTAATAGGAGGACTCATGATTTCCAACAACAGTGGGTTGTCCGTTGATGTTTGTTGGTAGGAGCCTGCTTAGAAACCAGGAGGTTTCTGATATACTATACTAATGAGGACAGACTGAGTGAGCCAAACCTCATCACTTCTGAGTTATACAAAAACCAGAACCAAGACACAACTGGAGGACAGCAGACAAAGATGCCACATGATGGTCCATATATAAGCAAAGGAATGCCCAAGAACTCCTGGGACCACTGACAAGGAATGCCGTTCCCTGAGGGACAATGCCCTGGTGTGATCACCTCACCTACCAAACTGTGAGCCGGCAAATTCCTGCTCTTCAAAGCCACCTAGTCCTGGCAGCAGTAGGTGACGGAAACAGTGCCTTACTCCTATCTTTTCCTCACGCTTCATGATAATCCTCCACATGCCAGAGGGGAGTGCCTGGCTTTTACAAACAGGTGCCTCTCTGTAGTGTAAACCACACATGCATCCGGATATAGGTATCAAGCACAGAGAAATTCAGACACAGTTCTGTCCAAGAAACAGTCATACCATGTTCATGGATTGGAAGACTCATAGTAAACCCGTCAATTCTAAATGCATATTCAGAATTAATGCAAAATCAAAAACACAAAGTGTTTGTTGCTGTTTTTAAAAACAGATATAGGCAAAATTATTCCAACGTTTATGTGGAAAACCAAACAAATCAGAATTGCTTAAACATCTGTGAAATGAGAAAAAATACAGAGGATTCACTCTCCCTAAGTTTTTAAGAATTACTAATGCGATAAGGACTCAAGGTGGTGTAGAGTTGGTAGAAAGAAAACATCAAGGGAACAGAACAGAAAACCCACAAATGGACAAATGTGCAAAAGCAATTCCAGGGGAGAAGTCAGATAGTACAGATAGTACGGATGGACACAACACCCACAGGCAAGACCGTGAACCTGGACCTAAGCCTCTGGGAAAACTAGCTCAAAATGGGTTGAAGATTTAATTGCAAAATATGAAACTATAAAAATTTTCAAAGAAAATAAGAAAAGAGAAGTCCAGAAATGAGGCCTTCCTGATATAAAAAGACAGTCATTAATACGGGGGGGCTTCCGACAATTCAGGGAAACATTCCAGTGTCTTTTCAGTCCCCTCATGCAGATCACTGTAAACTTCCAAAGAATTAACTAGTGTCGGTCTCCCTCATCGTCTTCACCCAGATGTCTTGGAGAACTAGCATCTGGAAATGTGCCTGCTGGCCGTGCTCCTGGTGTGACTCCACTCCCACGGTTGGGGCAGCCCACACGTCACACCAACAGGAGGCAGAGGGAATAGCCAGCGCTTACCTTGGACCCTGATCTGGCGATGGTTCCCAGGTTAGACACCAACTCTTCTTGTGTCATCCCGATGCCGGTGTCCTGAGAAAAGAGAATCTCTAAGAGGCAGAGCGCTGAGTTCGCCCACACGCTCCTTAGACACATGGCTTCCAGTCCCCTCAGCCAGGTTCACTGGAGAAGAGTTCCTGACTCCCCTCCAAACCTCCTCCAGTGGCTCTGCTGGTCCCACAGAACAGTGCGGTCTAAGAGAATGTCAACTGTGGGCCACAAGTAGGGAGGGACAGGGGATGGGTGACATTCAGCTGACGGACCACCATCCAGGGGCAGTGGTGGACACTTGAATCCTCACCACCCAGCTGCAACTTTGCTCCAAGCGTCCACCTGGGAGCTGCAGTATCCCTGTGGACCTTCTTAATGAGAAACGTACTTGTGAATAAACTGCTTAAAACTAACTTCTCCTTGGTATTTGTCAACAGATCCGATTGATAACACAACACAGCTACGTGAGCACCTTCGAGATGTCACCAGAACAGTCCGCGAGTAAGTGCCAGGCAGACGCAGTGGAGAAAGCACGCCCCCTCCCCATCTTCACTGTCCATTCCCTCTGCGTTCTTCCTCAACTGACCTCCATCTAACTCCCAACAGGTAGCTTTTACGGAAACAAGCGGATTCTAAAAGGCACATGGCAACGCAGAGACATCCTTTAAAGTCACACCAGCCAAGATTGTGTGAGGCTGGCATTTAAGGGGTCACAGGACAGACGTGTGTCAGGGAGCAGAGGCACACAGTGTCCGCGGACTCTAGGTAAAGTACATCCAGACCCCCTACACTGAGCAGCCCTCCTTCCCTCAGCCACCTGGTGACTGTAGTCTTGGAGCCAGTGTGCTAGGGAGTACCCTCACCTGCAGAGGCCCCACTGCGCTGTACCCCAGACACACCACAGCCCTGGGCGGCAGGGTCTGAAAGGCATCTTGGGACATGAATATCGCCCAGGGCCCCGGCAAAACTTTCTAACTTTCTGACCACACACTTTCCTGAATGCCAGAACCGCAATCCAAAACCAGGACTGTTAGTCCACACAGGGGCTGGGATGTAAACCATGACACGATGTACTTAACAGGGGAATCTGGCATTGTCAGAAAGAAAAGCAAATTATAAAAACTACACTTTAAAATGAAGCAGTTCAAACCCAGCAGCTGCTCCTTGGAAGCCCTATACAGGGTTGCTATGGGTCAATAGCATTTAACAACAACACACACTAAAAAATATGAATCCATTTCCACTGCAGTACATTTAAAAACAGAGTAACCTTAAAATCTGTTTAGATAACGTTAAATATCTCCACAGTCGTCTGTCAGTGTGTCTGTCGTACTGTGATGGCTGGAAGCGACACCACAGATATTTCAAACACCAGTGGGGTCATCCATGGTGGGCAGGTTTCAAGCTGAAATTCCAGACTAAGACAAAAGAGGTAGGAGGAAAGGCAGACCATTTCTGCTAGCCACAGTGGTTATGAATTGGGCTGCTAACCTCAGGGTCAGTAGTTCAAATCTACCAGCTGTTCCACAGGAGAAAGATGAGGCTTTCTGCACCCGTAAAGACGTACAGCCTCGGAAACCCCATACGGGGTCGCTATGAACCGACTCTACGGCACTTAACAATAACAAGGAGCAGCAGCGGAGCACTGTCTGTTACAGAGCCAGAACACCAGCGGAGAAAGGCTGCCTCCTCAAAGGAGAGCTGATGTGGATGGAGTAAAGCTTTCAGGACCTTCATGTGCTGACGTGGCACAACTAAAAATGAAAAGAAACAGCTGCAAACACCTATTAATAACCAGAACGGGGAATGGATAAAGTATGACTATAGGAAATTGCAAGTCATCAAAACGGAAGCAGAATGCACACAGATCTATACCCTCGATCAGCAGCAGGGAGCTGAAATGGCCTGGTACTGACCGTTCTGGACCGGACAACCATATGGTTTATTATCCTGGGAATGGCAAATTCACGACGAATGGAGTTACATTGTCAAGAACATTTCAAGATCTTGAAGTACAATGCTGTCTGTGATAAGGTACTATCCATATGCTTATAAGGAAGAGCATGGGCTCCTGGTGTACTGTAGGATCAGCACTGGACTGCTAACAGCAAGGTCAGCAGTTCAAATCCACCAGCTGCTCCTTGGAAACCCTATACAGGGTCACTATGAGTCAGAACTAACTCGATGGCACATGACAAAAACAAATAAGGGAGACCAACTAATACAACAATTATACAAATTTACACACAAACCACTAAAGCCAACGATGAAGAAATAGAAGAGCTAGCTTACCAACTTCTGCAGTCTAAAACTGATCAAGTATGCAACCAGGATTCATTGATAATTACTGGTGATTGGAATTCAAAAGACGGAAACAAAGAGCTGGTAGTTGGAAAATATGGCCTTGGTGACAGAAATGACATGGGGGTGCCTGGCAGAACTTTGTAACATCCGTGACTCATAAATTGGAAACAACATAAATGGCAATTCTGCACGTGGCGCTCAGCAGATGGAACGAACGCACAGGGATATGCAGGAGCTCAGGATCATCAGTGAGAACACAATCAGGGACCAGAACATCAACTGCTCAGAAACAAGTTCAAGTTAAAATGGAAGAAAATGAAAGCAAGTCCATGAGATAACCAAAGGTTGACCTTGGATATTCCACCTGAATTTAGAGACCATCTGAAGAACAGATTTGACACACTGAAGATCAGATGAGTTGGGGGAGGGGGGGAGTGACATCAAGGGTATCCTATATGAAGAAAGTAAAAAGTCATTAAATACTGAGTGCCACAGGAAGTATCTAGAGATAGAAGGAATACAGACTCCCTGTACCAAAAAGAATTGGTTGATGTTCAACTGTTTCAAAAGGTTAACATGTGCTCAAGAAGTGATGTTATTGAAGGAAGAAGCCCGAGCTGCGCAGAAGGCACTGGTTAAAAACAAGTCTCCAGGAATTGACTGAATACAAATTGAGATATTTCAACACCTCAGTGAGTAACTGGAAGTGCTCACTGGTCTATGGCAAGAAATCTGGAAGACAGCTACCTGGCCAACTGACTGGAAAAAACCCTTATCTGCACTCATTCCTAACTAAGACAATCCAACAGAGTGGCGATTATCAAGTAATATTAGTAATGGCACAAGCAAGTATAGTTTTTCTGAAGATGTACAGTAGTACATTGAAAGGGAACTGTCAGAGACTTAATTGAGATTCAGAATAGGATATGGAACAAGGAATACCATTGCTGATTCAGATGGATCTTGGCTGAAAGCAGGGAATACCAGAAAGATGACTACCTGTTTTATTGACTGTGCAAAGGCATTCAATGATGTGGATCATATCACATGGTGGATAACATTGAAAAGAGCGGGGATTCCAGAACACGTAACTGTGCTCACGTGGAATCTGTATACAGACCAAGAGGCAGTCTTTTAAACAGAACAAAAGGACACTGAGTGGTTGAAAATCGGAAAAGGTGTGCAGCAGTGTGTTGTTCCCTTACTCCAAGAAGCCGGACTTCATGAAGAACAAGGCATCAGAATTAGAGGAAGACTCATGAACAACTTGTGAAGAGGATTTGAGGCTCTTACTTTAACAAGATCAAAGATTAACGTCTTCAATGTGTATTATACCTCAACAGACAGAAAACAAAAGTCCTCCCAACTAGGCCAATAAACAAGACCATGAAAAAGAGAAAAAGGTTGAAAATGGTCAAGGATTTCATTTTACTTGGATCCACAATCAACACCAATGGAAACACAGTCAAGAAATAGTGTTAACAAGCAAAGATGTCACTTGAGGACAAGGTGCACCTGACCCAATCCATGATATTTTTAATCACCTCATAAGCACATGAAAGCTGGACAACGAATACAGATGACTGGAGAAGAATCGATGTATCTGAATTAGAGTGTTGGAGAAGAATATTGAATATACTATGGGCTCCAAAGGAACAAACAAGTCTGCTTTGGAAGACGTGCAGCCAGAATGCTTCTCAGGTACTTTGGACACGTGATCAAAAGGGACCAGTCACTGGAGAAGGACATCATGCTTGGTAAAGTCATAGCTCAGCACAAATGAGATGGACTGACACAGTGGCAGCAACTGTGAGGACGGAGCAGAACCGGGCAGTGTTGGCTCTGTCCATGGGTTGGCTGTGTCAGAACTGACCTGGGGCACCTGACCACAACATGGAAATCCACGCTCCAGACGAAACCTACACACCCTAGAACGTGAACAGCAGTTGCAGTGTCTTGTGGGTGATGAGGTGATTTTGAATTTTTGTCCTGTTTGATATTTTGGAAACTTGGTTTCCAAGTTTTCTATAATGAATGAGTGTTACACTTTTACAGTAAACTAAAAGTCCTTATAAAAATAAAGATGGGCCTAGGTTATGTGGCACCCAGAGACAAAGCTGGAAGCCAGGTCTGTTGTCTCTTCTGTGCTTCCAGATGTAGCCGGGCTGCTGCCCGCCCAACTCCTAATCCAGCCACTCACGCATGGAGCCGGCATCCTCAGGAGGCAGAAGCTACCTGGATCGTGATGGTGCCCTTATCGGCGTCAGTCTGCAGGTGGATCTCCAGCTCCGGCAGTGTCTGGCCCTCACCCAGCAGTCTGTGGCGCAGTTTCTCTAGAGCGTCACTGCTATTGGAGACCAGCTCCCGGATAAACACCTGTGGGGATGCACATGAAGGGCTCAGCACTCCACACAAATCCCTGAAGCTACCCGTGCTAGCTTCCCCCGATCCAGGAAGAAATCAAGCCCGAGGTTGCATGTTTTACTCTGTTAAATTAACTAAAACTTTAAGAAGAACCTTGTGAGAGACCATTTGTCCCCAAATAATGCCCTGCCCTCAGGTGGATGCCGACTTTAAAGACCAGGAAGTACAGAGTAGCACGGTCCTCTGTGAACTCCAAAGTTGGAACTTGGTAGAGAAACAGAGGGGGCCTCTTTCTCCCGTGAATCAGCTGGTGGGTTTTCATCAATTCTGCATCTAAGTACTTTAACTACTGCACCACTACGGCTCTTCAACTCTGGCTTAGGGACAATAAAATATCCATTTCTCCTACTCCACAAAGAAGATCCAGCGACTTCATTTAGTCCAGGGGGAATCATCAAAACGCAGACTCACACACAGGAAAAGAAGGGCCCCAGGCTCAGTCTCCCTCAAAAACATGCCTTCTATCTTAAAGTGACCTACAGTTCAAGAGGGCTTCGAAAGTTTGTGGAAAAATGGAATTAAAGATAATGGAATTTTCCCATAAACTTTCTGAAGCCCCTTGTACACAGGTGAGTGGGAGGGTGAGGAAATCTGATTCCAACAGAAAGGAAATTAATGGTCAGAGTTAATGGTCAGAACACAGGGCCAGCAGGATGGAGCTGGGCGTTGTCATACTGTGCTTGACCCTTCAGAGGTCTCCCTGCCAGTCTAACAAGTCAGCATGAAACACCAATGTCTGCCTGTTCTTCTCCCCTCTCGGTGAGGAGGACACAGGACTGGGTACTGTTTCGTTTTGTTGTATGAGCTTACTATGAGTCAGAACCGACTCGATGGCACCTAACCACAACTCTTTGCACCTTCTGTCACCCCTGAATGATTCTGAATCTCCTCAGAAAGTCCCTTTGTCACTCCTCACTGTTCCACACCACACAGGGTGGGGGCTCTTTTTCCTCCCACCCCCAAGAACCCATAAAATGCTTTTGGCTGGTGAAGTTAGGTCAAGAAGGGAGTGACCTCAGGGTCTTAGAATACACCCGCAATGGGACTTTTTCACCCAGAGAAATGGATCTTCACAGAGCCCCACATCAGTATTTGGGAGACTTTTAACATTACCCACAAAAATCAAGGAATTCCCTGAGCCAGCCCAGCCCAGAGACCCCACTGGATCTACTTAAACACCCGACGAGAAACAGACTTTGATTTAAAACAAAACAACAAAGAAACCAATCTCTTGCTGGTAGCTAGATTGGGACCTGTCCAATGTTTACAGCATTCTTACAGCTAACGGCATTTTCCGGCATTTCCTCAAAAAAGCGTAAGATCCATCGCACCCAGAGAAACCGTGCTGGCACTAGACGTGACTGGCAGGCACCATACCTCTTTTTCAGAGTACAAAGAGCGGGCCACGATGTCTAGAAGCTTCTTTGTCTCGGCCTGGAACTCGTGCTTGGAAGTGGACCCTAGTAATTAATTGCAGACAAAGCCAATAGTGTTTTAGCCTTCACAGAACTGGAGATAAGAACTTTGAAGGGCACAAGCTTGAAGCCCTTAAAAGAAGGAAATAAAAACAACACACGTTTTGAGCAGAAACCAAATCCCAGATAGACTCATGGGCGCACACACGCTACGGGCTACAGCAGAAAGGGGCACACGTGACACAAGAGCCAAAGCCAGCCTCCTATGACACCCAAAACACCCTTGATGCTGTCTACACTGGCATTTCCCCAGTTTGCCTGATGGCAAGACTTAGGCTGGCTCTTAACAACCAGACCACTATTCGATTCTTCAAAAAACCATTTCCAAAGTAAGTTTATTTCAGAATTAAAAAAAAAAAAAAAATCCTCCCTTTTCTTCTTAACCCAAATGCCAAGGATTCTGTTCTAGTCGTTTCACTGAAAAGTCAGAAGTAGCTCTGAAGACTTCTCAGGAATGGAATTCGATCCCGTCCAGGCTGGGCCAACGCCTGATGGTTAGCAGATGTGCCTGGAATCACAGCGCCATCTCACGGGTGACCACTAGGGGACATACAACACACGCTGGGATAGAAGTCCAAGTTCCCTGCTGAGCTGAAATGGAGGAGCCTCATTTTGAGGGTTACCCCTGTCACCAAGACCACCGCACTTCTGGAGGGAAGAGGGGGCTTTCTCTACCGGGGGTGAGGCATGCTTCCAGCTCAAAACTCTCCCCTTGGAACTACAGATCAACTAAGTAGGCACCCGGACCAGACTAGCGTGTTACCCTGCACGGTCTCTGTGCTGCTTATGATCGAGTGCAGGGGCTCCTCCTTCTCCTCTGCAGCCTGCGTGCTGTACAGCTGCCCCACTGGGATGCGTGCGCTGGCCAGCTTTGCCCAGGGACTCTCTAAATGAACTGCGGTTCTCCAAAGGCAACGGATTGGCATCCCTGAAAAAACAAACACACAAAACAAAACAAAGCACAACTGACCGGATGTCAGAAACAGAGGTTTGAAAGTTTTTCTCAATCGGGTTTGCAGCGTGAACACCAGAGCAGGCCTTCTGTTGCTCAGAAGACTAATCCACCCAGGAGAAATCCAAAGTGCTGAATGCTGCTCTGCCAGTTCACAGGCATTGGCTGGTTGTGGTGACATCCTCACGCATGTCTAATATCCAATAAGATGATGCTATAGGCCAAGCACTTGAGACTGCTGACCACAAGGTGGGTGGTTCAAACCCACCAAACGTTTCTTGGAAACCCTATAAAGGGTCACTGAGTCAGAACTGATTCCATGGCACTTCATAACAACATGCAGTGTTAGTGGGGACAGTGGAGGCTGAGTGGCCAAGTTTTCAATTTCCATGTAGAGACCTGGGTTTGATTCCTGCCCAGTGAACTCCTGCGCAGCCATCAAGCTTGCATGTGGCTAGGACGCGCACAGATTTCAGCAGATGGTTCAGAATTCGGTGGGCTAGTGAGGAAGGGCCCTGGTGTGACCCCAGTGTACATACAGCCACCAGGAGCTGAGGAGGGCCGACTGGACGCCAGCCAGAAACCATGATAAGATGTGGGGTCTTATCAGACTCCCAGGGGCAAGGCCGCAGCAGAAGGTGGGGCCTTCTGCCAACACTTGAGCTCGCATATAAAACCAGTTGCTGTTACATGGACTCCGACTCACGCTGACCCATGTGCATCAGGTCAGAGCTGGGTTTTCAATGATGGGCTTCCAGGAGAAGATCCACAGGTCTTTCTCCTAAGGCAGCTCTGAGTGAATTTGAACCTCCAACCTCCAGTCAGCAGCCAAGCTTGTTAAAGTGTCTACATCACTCAAGGCCTCCTGAGATACAGTATGAACCCACCAATCTCAAATATGCCTTGGTCCCCCCAACTCCCTGCAGGAACCGGAAACAGTCTACAGGGCTAGCTAGCACTTCCTTCCTGAGGAACTGAGAAAAGGGAGAAAATCATCTCTGCTGACTTGAGTAAGAGAGTCTTTACACTTCACAACTTTTAAACTTTCATAGTATGAAACCATCTAACAGCTGATGTCTGACACTTTTGTCTGACACTGTTAGAATAAGAGAAATGTCTTCTGGGAAGGAAGGAAACTTCTAGAAGTAAGTAACGGTGCTGGCTGCACACAGCCACTGCACTGTCCTCTTAAAGAGCTGCACCTGCCTGCTTACTCCTCTTACTTACCAATCTGTAGCTGACGAGAAATGATTGTTTGCAGGGTTAGGAAACCAGAAATGGAAACAGGAAACACGGGAATAAGAGATGTTACAATGTGGGGTTCCAACCAATGAGATGAAACAAGATGTATACTGATTGCTGATGGAAAACTGAATCTGCAAACCTTTATTCAATTCACAAAAAAAGTGTAAAAAAAGAATCATTTAAGATGCCCAGAAATTAGCTGAAAGTTAAAAAAACAAACAAAAACGAACGTACCAACTTCCATAACTTTAAGGTATAAACACCGAATTATTCTCTAGGCTTGCTCCTGGATTTATAAATAGCCTGAATGCAGTCTTCAACTCTATGCTGACTCCCTTGGAAACAGTCTGCTCCAGTAAAGACAAGACTCGATTTACAACCTATTTAAACACTTCCTTCTCTGGGTCTACTGCATCTTTCCCTTGATTGATACAGATGAGAACAAGCATGGCTTCCGGGATTAAGCAATGTCTGCTGCTATAGGGTGTCACACATGCAGAAAATGCCTGGTATTGTCCCCGCTGTCACAGCACCAACCCTGAGGTCTAAGCCCAAGGAGCTGTGGGTGTCAACAGACTGCCCACAAAGCTGGGGACCAACCTTCTCCTTTAAGTTACTGTGCACCTGTATACTGTGTACCTGCTTACTGCATACCTACATATGGTGTACCTGCATACTGTGTACCTGTATATGGTATACCAGCATGCTGTGTACCTGTATATGGTGTACCTGCTTACTGTGTACCCGCTTACTGCATACCTACATATGGTGTACCTGCATACTGTGTACCTGCTTACTGTGTACCCGCTTACTGCATACTGTGTACCTGTATATGGTGTACCAGCATGCTGTGCACCTGTAAACGCTTACTTCTGTTTGTTGTATACCGGCACCCTAAAATGTCACCCCATCCCATCTCCTACACCATTAAGCTCAATCTGGCCCTTACCTAGTAGGTGCTCACGGGCCCTGAACACAATAGGTATAATACCTCACACCCTCAAGAAGAGATGCTGGCTTGCCACACTGTAGAGTTTTCACTGAAGTCATGTGGGATTCACCCTCGAGCACTCACTAACCAGACCACTTGTGTCCCACTCTATCTTATGTCATGTCACAGAGGAACAGGATGCATGTCAGGAAAAGCTTCTCTCTGCCAAAGACCACGTCAGCCCAGAGGAAACCCCAAACTCATGTGAGACTGAAAGAAGCAGAGGCTAAGGGTTCTTAGGATCTTGGGACTTCCGCAACTACCCACCCTAAAAAAGCAAGGGCGAGGAGAGAGACGGGGTGATTTCGGGATGGAATTTCCTGTCTTCTACACGCTCTCTTTTTCAAACCAAGTCCGTATCTGAGCGACCACTCCACATTAGTCCCTACAGAGCTGCTTACTCCACTGGAATCCAGGGTAAACAGAGTCGAGTCTGTAACTTCTCCTCACATGACGGCCAGTTCACTGGTTTCTAGTCTTTCTCTGTAGAAAGTAACGCTCCAAAGTGGTAGCCTGACCACTATAGCTCCCCTTCATGGAAAGAAGGGGACACAGGAAGAGAGACTTCTTTCTGCTCGTATGTATAAACGAAGGGCAAACCACAAAGAGACAGGTTACCTCCAGGGGTGGGAGCTGGGTGCAAAACTGGGGAAGGGGAGCAGCAGCAGGGAAGAGAGCGGGAGGAGGCAGAGGCGTTCCGCTGCTGCTACTTTGACTACATCGCTGACTCTGACCCGAGTATGCAAACCAACCCAATCAAACCCAATGCCATCCAGGTGATTTAGACTCACAGCAGCCATAAATCCTTATAGGAACAGACAGCCTCATCTGTGTCCCATGGAGCAACGGGATTTGAAATGGAGCAACGGATTTGAACTGCTGACTTTGTGGTTATCCTAGACTTAGTGCTCGACTTATTCTACAGTGTGAACCAGTGCTATACAGATTTTTTAATATATAAACTAGTTTTTCTTAACTGTCCATCTATCTATGGGATGTGTATGTGTGCACGTGTATCTGAGCTTATTACATGTATCTCTGAGCGTTGTCTGCTAGCAGGGTCCAGAAGCAACCACAAGGCGGGAGCCATAGGCACACCCAACACCACAGCACGATGATGGTTGGTCACACTACCCAGCATCCAGATCTTGACTGTGAAATGCCATTCTCCAAGAAAGGAACCAGATGTCTTTGAAGAATGTACAAGATGAGCCTGGAATGTCTCATAGAGCCAGAAAGGAAGGAAGTACTCAGAAATTCTGGAAGTATGTCAGAAGGACACAGAATCCAACTTGACGATGATCCCAATGGTAAATGTAAGATGTGAGCAACAAAATAAATTATAGTACTGGGGTATGTTGTTGTTGTTGTTGTTGTTGTTAAGTGCCATCAAGTTGGTTCTGATTCATAGCGACCCTGCATAGGGTCTCCAAGGAGTGGCTGGTGAGCTTGAACCGCCGACCTTGAGGTTCCAACTGACCTTGCCTGCCTAGCAAATGAATCCACAGAGTCACACCAGGACTCCCCAGTGGGGTATAGGCATAAGTCAGTGAAAAAAATAAATATCTATTAGTCTCCACTGATGTAAACAGTTGAACAAATAACAAAACAAGGATAGTTCTTCCTTCTAGCAGAGTTACAATTAGATGATGGAAAGAGGAAAGTCCCCAGTTGGCCAACTGCACAGTAATCATTATGGTAGGCGTAAATTCTCAATGGATGTTTGAGGAATGCTGAGACACAGTATCTGCCTAATCTCATAGTATCCCCACAGATACGTATTAGCTTCAAAGGAAAGAATAGTAACTTTCATGAAGAAGGCTGGTACACGCACCTTAACTCCACAACCACAGTCTTTATCACCAGAAACAAGATACAGTAAAGCCTGTGACTCGATGGCCCCTAACAACAACAACAACAAAGCCTAGGAAAGCCAGAACCAGGGTAAGGTGGAAACCTGCCAGAAAAGGAAAGCTCAAATACTTCCCACTGAGGAGTGACAGTGCTAAGGTTGTACCCTGCCAAAGGCAGAAAACTTCCAAGATCTGGAAAAACAAGGCAGACCTTGCAAGTATTGGCTCTCACAGGTTTTCCTGTGTATTACCATCAAGTCATTCCTGATGTGGTGAGCGGGCACAGCACCAACTCCACAGACTGCTGCCAACAACACATCTCAATCTTACCTGGAGATGATGCCAAACAAGCCAAAACCCAGGGGCATTCTACCAGACATCTGGACCCAGCTCCTGAAAGACTACAGGAGACTGAGGAACTGTCCATGTATGGAAGAAGACCTGGAAACGAAAAGCAAGGTGGGATTGTGAACTGACCACTGGACCAGACACAGGACAGTTGAGAGAAAATTACAAGTAAGACCTATAGATGGAGAAATGCAAAAATCATCAGACAGTATCACTGATATCCCATGCAAGTAAAGTTTTACTAAAGATAATACAGAAACAGCTGCAACCATACATTGACGGAGAACTTTCAGAGGTTCAAGCAGGATTCAGAAGAGGATGTGGAACAAGAGTTATCACTGCTGATGTCAGATGGATCTTGGCTGAAAGCACAGAAAGCCAGAAGGATGTTTACCAGTGGTTTATTGACTGTGCAAAGGCTTTAGATTGTGTGGATCATGACAAACTGTGGATAACATTGCAACGAATGAGTATTCCGGAACATTTAATTGAGCTCATAAGGAACCTGTACATAGACCAAAAGGCAGTGTATGAACAGAACAAGAGAACACCAAATGGTTTAAAATTAGGGAAGATGTGTGCCAGGGTTGTATTTTCTCACTATACTTATTCAATCTGTATGCTGAGCAAATAATACAAGAAGCTGTATTACATGAAGAAAAATGTGGCATCAGGATTGGAAGAAGACTCATTAACAACCTGCAATAAGCAGATGATACAATCTTCCTTGCTGAAAGCGAAGAAGACTTAAAATACTTTCTGATGAGGATCAAAGACAACAGCCTTCAGTAAGGGTTGCATCTCAATGTAAAGAAAACAAAAATCCTCACCAATGGAACAATAAACAACATCCAAATAAATGGAGAAAAGAATAAAGTTGTCAAAGACTACTTTGCTCGGATAAACCATCCACACTCATACAGCAGCAGTCACGACGTATTGCATTAGGCAAATCTGCTGCACAAGACCTTTGTAAAGTGTTGAAGAGCAAAGATGTCAGCTTAGGACTAAGGTGCGCTGACCCTAGTCATGGTATTTTCAATAACCTCATATACATGTGAAAGCTGGACAGTGAATAAGGAACACAACAGAAGAACGGATGCATTTGAGTTATAGTGTTGTGTCGGAGAATACTGAAAGCATCATGGGCTGCCAAAAGAACCAACCGATCTGTGTTTAAAGTACAGCCAGGGAGCTCCTTGGAAGCCAGGATGGCCAGATTTAGTCTCTCACACTTCAGACATATTATCATGCGGGACCAGTCCCTGGAGAAGGATGTCATGTTTGGTAAAGTGAAGGGATGGAGGAAGAAAGGAAGACTCCTCATGAGACAGACAGAGCAGGAATGGGTTCAGGCAGAGCAGTGATTGTGACGTTGGCCCAGAACTGGGCAGTGTTTCATTTTGTTGTGCATAGGGTCCCTATGAGTTGGTACTGACTCGATGGCACCTAACAATAACAACATAGAACCTTTCAATATTAACTCTAGTTCTCAGTATTGTATTGTGGTTATGAAAGACAACAAACCAGAGAAAACAAGGGGAAGAGTAAAGGAGCTCTCAGTATTCCCTTAGAACTTCTTTAAGTATTCAATTACTTCAAAAAAGTTTCAAAAGTAAAAGTGCTCCTCTCATCAAATATCAATCCTATCCCTTCTATACACAGGGTAGATAGGACAGGCAACTTAGACACTGGCTACCTAAGATGAGGGGGCGATAAAGGCATGAAGTAACTGGCTTACAAGTTTTCAAGAGGGAGCTCAGTTTGAGTGTGCGGGAGGAAGATAATGTCCCCACAGAATAGTTTTCATCTTGTCTAGATGGGTCTGGTGAAGAGAGATGGGGATAAGATTCTTATGATTCAATACTGAATAACTGTTATGACTGTGACTGTCACAACTGTAGAGGTAGAAGTTTTGTAACAAACACAGGAGTAGTTAATCTTACAATCCAGAAACAGAGGACCCTAGGACCAGCAAGGGAGAAGAGCACAAGCAGAATGTGGTACCCTATCCAGAGGAGCGGTGACACCAGAGATGGAGGTAGAGATGAGGACATGGAGAGAGGGAGCAACTGAGAACTCTGGACTCATGGAAAGAGAGGGACTGGGTGCTGGCAGTCAGGTGGCAGGCTTGCAGAATGTGCCTGAGTGTTCATGTGTACATCTACCCACCCCTGCCCCCCTAAAAAAAAAACAAAAAACCCAGAGGAATAGAAGCAAATACTGTTGAATGATGATGCATACAGGAGACTGTAATCACTGCAATGAAACGATGGTGTAAAGCTGATGTTCTCTCATGTCAACTAACACTCAATTCACAATAATAATAATAATGTAAAAGTGTTCCAATGAGTAATCTTATACATATGTCATTTCATTTATGTCTGAATATATCGCTAGAGGATGGCGAGACTTGGCTCTTACGTTGGACATGTTATCAGGAGGGGCCTGTCCCTGATAAAGAACATCAGGCTTGGGAAAGGGTTAACAAAGAGGAGGAAGACCCTCCATGAGATGAGCTGACACAGTGGTTGCAACAATGAGTTCAAACATAGCCGTGGGGTTTAACTGTGCTAAGTGGGGTCTCTATAGCAATGGGATCCACCATGGCAAGGACTGTGAGGATCCAACAGGAATGGGCATTATTTCATTCTGCTGTACATGGGGTTACAATGAGCTGGAGCCAACTTTACTACCCTAGTGGTAATGCATGGGCTGTTAACCACAGGGTCAGCAGTTCAAATCCACCAGCCACTCCGTGGGAGAAAGATGAGGTTTTCTGTTCACACAAAGATTTACAGTCCTGGAAATCCACACAAGGGCACTCTGAGTCAGAACTGATTTAACGGCACACAACGAACCAAAGCAGCATCTGAACCGGAAGCAGACCATCAGGTAGGAGCCTGCCAGTTCACCCTGCCCAGAGATGGTGTCAGCATACAGTCTCAAGCAGGGCAGAACAGAGCCTGCCACCCTAGATTCTGGAATGCTGCCTATTGGTTAGGCAAAAATTTCACTGTAGTTTTTTCATTTATGTTTCTCTTGCTATGGACAAGATTGAGCACCTTTTCCATATTTGAAACTATTTCCTCTTTCTTTTTTTTGGGAATGGAATGGTGAGGTCCCTCTGATTATTACGACGTGTTTTTTTTCTTTTCTTACTGATTTGTAAGAGCTTTTTGTATATTAGAGAAATTAGCCACTTGTTTGTAAAGGCTCTCTTCACCCTACATTTAAAGTTTTTCCATCTTGTCTTTCTCTAACCTTCTATGCCCACCCCCAACACTTTATACTCAGACTACTTCTGAGGGGACTAAATATGCTGTATATGGTGTTGTTGCCACTGCTGTTAAGTTGGTTCCAACTCATAGCGACTCTGAATTGGTTTCCTAGGCTGTAAATGTTTGCAGAAGCAGAATGATAGCGTACATAAATCTTCAGAGTAACAAACGGAAAAAAAAAACGAGCAGTCCGTTTTCCCAACCAAAACTTCAACACCGCCCATCACAATTCCAAGACTACATTCAAAACAGCTCTGTTAATAGCAGATAGGACTTCAGGTTAACAGAACTCCAAGTAACAAACCAGCAGTGCAATGAATCTGCCAGAACCAGAGACCAAGCACGCTCTCTACACTGTCTCTGTCTTGTTTCCCCCACAGCCTAAAGGAAAAACCACAAACCTCAATGTCAGGCACAATGTCCTCATGTCAAATGATTCAGTGGTTTGGGGGTCCCACAAAATGGGAAGCAACTGACAGCTAGAGTCTGATACGGCACACACACACATGCTTACACACCCGTACACACACTATTGCCAGTGTCCGTGCCCTCTCCCTTCCCCTCTGGGCAGTCCTCACCCCCTTCCCGCCGTCTGATGGCTCAGGACCCAAGGCCACTCTTCCATGGGGGCCCCAGATCCTGGCAGCTCAGTCACCAATCTAACTGAATTACACTCTTTTTTTTTTTTTTTCAATTGTGTATTGAGTGATAGTTTACATGGGAGAACATCAGTTTTACACTCATTGTTTCATTGTAATGATTACAATCTCCTCCCTGCGTCATCATTCAACAGTATTTGCTTCTATTCTCTGTTTTGTGTTGTGTGTGTGTGTTTTTTTTTGGGGGGGGGAGATGTACACAAAAACACTCAGGAGTATATAAACACTTTAGCAACCAAAGGGCACTGTCTGCAAGCTTGCTTCCTGGCTGCCAACACACAGTCTTTTGCTTTCCATGAGTCTAGAATCCTCATCTCTGCCTCTGCACATTCTCAAACTATATTCCCTCTTGAAAATTTGTAAGCCAGTTACTTCTTGCCTTTATAATGCCCCTCCCATGTCTAAGTTGCCCATCCCTATATACAGAAGGGATAGGATTGATACTTGATGTGAAGACTCCTTCCCTCTCTAAGCTACTATATCCATAAGTTTAGGTCAAGCTCATCAAATTGTAGCAATGTACACTTGTTTCCTTCATCACACACACACATACACACACAAAGGATTTTTTTTTCTTTTACCTTCCTCTGGTCGAGTTCTGATCATCAAGCCATCGAAGCCAGGTTGGATGGGGACTGTCTGTAAGTCTGTCTGTTCTTGATGCACTAATTTCTTATGTGGCTCACTGAAAGCTATGCTGAATTGTTGCATTTCTTCTACTAACAATACTTTGCCAACTTATGGCAAGGGACCCCGGAAGTGTAATGGTTAAGCGCTCAGCAGCTGACCAAAACGTTGGTGGTTCAAAGTCACTCAGCAGCTGCATGGGAGAAAGACCTGGTCAGCAACTCTCATAAAGATTCCTGCCCAGGACACCCTGAGGGGCAGTTGTACTCCATGAGAACAGGTAGTTCTCTCTACTCTGCATGAATGAGAACAGACTTGAAGGCATCCAACAGCAACAGCAGACCTCATCGTACCAAATTAGGGCAGAAACGATTGCTTTGTACCAAACTCTTTAAAGGCAACAGTCCATATTTCTTTGTATGCAGCTCCTTTCACAAACGAAGCTTTTCATAAACCATGCTCAAGCTGAAGTGTGCGTTCTCAGCCAACAGATGGCGGTAGTGGTTCTGCAAGACCTTGTCGGCCTCCTAGTTGTTAGCAAGAATTCAAAAAGAACTGCTGGCAGGAGCCAAGGAAGTATGGTAAAAGCATGAACACACACTGGGTATGGGCTTTGCTGCTTTTTTTCTGTTTTTTAAAATCATCTTATCTTTTCTATGGAGTCCTGCTGTGGCGCTGTAGGGTAACAGGCTGGACTGTAAGGTCAGTTTGAACCACAAGATCGGCTTTTCAAGCTCACAAGCTGCTCCTCGGAAACCCTACACAGGGTCACTATGAGTCGGAAGCGATTCGACGGTACAACAACATCTCTTCTACAGAGTCCTGGTGTGATGCTGTAGGATAAACAACGGATTGCCAGATCGTTTGAATTGCAAAGGTCGGTGGTTCAAACTCACCAGCCACTCCTCGGAAACCCTATACAGGGTTGCTATGAGTTGGAATCAACTTGACAGCACTTAACAACCACAACAATTCTCCTATATTGGAGCATTATGGCTCTGTAGGGTAAGCACTGGACTTCAAACTACAAGGTCAGCAGTTTGAGCACACCAGCTGCTCTACCGGGGAAAACATAAGGCTTTCTGCTCCCACTACGATTTATGAGGCCTCACTAGGAGTCAGAACGGACTCAACAGTACTTAACATCTCTTCTATTTATCAGTTTGTTTCATAAAGGCATCTTAAGTTACGGCCTTGAGATAAAGGAACCCTAGTATTTAAAAGTTTGAGAAATATGCTTACTGTTTCTCTGGCAATCATATCCGTGTGGCGCTGGGGGTTAATGCGCCAGACTGCAAAGTCTTTTGAATCAGAAAGCCAGTGGTTCAAGCTACAGAGGGTTGCAATGGGTCAGAACTGACTTGAAGGCACTTAACAATAACAATGGCAACCAGACAGTCTCCTGTTTACTATGCATCACAGATATAAGGAACATTTCACCTTTCATATTAATGCTCCTACAGAGAGTGCCTCTTCCCTCAGGGTCCACCCATGAGCAATGCCCTGAAGGCTGTGGAGAAGGAGAAAGGACAGGCAGAGGAGGAGGGAGTACAGCAGGAGGGTAAGGTGAAATCTTGCTCAGTGAAGGGAGGGTGGCTAAAGCACCCAGAGGCCTGGAGAACCAGAAGAGAGTTTGGGGCAACCACTGGAGCTGGAAAATGAAGGGAAAATCCTAGGAGAGACACGCAGAACCCCAAATTCTGTGAAAAAAAAAAAAAATCTCCCAAATTTCTAGCTGACTCCTGAACCACATACCACATGTGTGCAGTAAACTGCAAGCAGCCTAGTTAAGAGTGAAAGTACTGAACTCTAACAACAGAGGTGTTTCAGTTCAACCAAGTTAATACCTCACTTGGAGGCAACCTGATCAAAAGTGGGGAAATGCAGAACAGAATTTCAATGGAATCTAACCTTTCTGGATCCACAGAGAATGAAAATATCCCTGAAACTATTACCCTGATAGAATCTTTAAGCCTTAAACCAAAAGCATTTCATGAAGCCTACTTAAAACTTAATAATACTTCAGAGTACGTAGTAAAAACTGTCTGCCTTGAGAACTGTGTACACTCATTTCAGATCTATCTATATGGGATTAATCAAACTGACAACAGCAACTGGAAAGACAGGGAACTTAAAAGGGTGAGTGAGTTTACGTTTATGGAAGAGGAATGTCTCAGAAGAAGAGGATGAGAATGGTTGTACATATCAAAGAATGGAATCAATGTCATTACACATCAATGTCATTACACATCAATGTCATTACTACTGAATTGATACGTTCTGCTGTAATCATATTCAACAACAAAATCAGTTCTATACTTTAATGTATCAGAAGACACAAATACTCGTCAGAAGACTATACTAGAACCCACACATAATAGTCCCAATGTCCAAAATGCAATGTGACACGCAGAGAAATAAGAACTACATGATTTGTGCTTAGGAGGCAACCAATGCAGACTCAGATGTTGGAATCAGAAGATATGATTCAAAAACAGTAGTGTTCAGTGACACAAAGTTAAATATGACCGAAATGAAAGAAAATATGGGAAATCTCAGAAACATAAAGTATAACAAAAGCAGCATATGGAATATGCATACCAATACTATTTACAATAGCAAAAAGATGGTACCTACACAATGTTAATCTGCAAAGTTCAGAAGAATTAGAAAAGGAAGTGGAATGGAAACGAGACCCCTAAGGAGGAAGTGGGACAAGTGAAGCTTTCCAGTTCTGCCAGCACCATTAAAATTCAATGGAAAACGGATTTTCTCTGTTAACCACCAATAAAAAGTTAAAGACAAAAACAAATGGACATCAGGACTGACTGTGAGGGCCGGGAAATGTAAAGGGAGATAGATGTTTTGTAACAAAAGGAGGGCAGTGACTGATTTTGCAGTCTAGGAGTGGAGGTCCCTGGGACCATCAAGTGAGAAGAGCAGAGTGTGGGACCCTACCCAGAGAAGCAGTGACGCCAGAAATCGAGGCAGAGATGATGACATGGACAGATGGAGCAGATGAGGGCACTGGACTCAAGGAGGAAGAGGGGCCATGTGCTGACAGCTGGGAGGCAGGATTGGTTGGTTGATGATATAACCATGGCAATGAAACAGTATAAGATAGGATGAATGTAAAGCTAATGTTCTCCCATGTAAA